>NC_092056.1:13510448-13823448 GCF_039877785.1 Chaetodon trifascialis
CTTCCACTCCAGATTCATCACTGTGGCTAACCTATACATGCTGACATCTTAATTAAATCTTTAGGTTCCTGTTAAAACATTTTATTGGAGCATATACATGTGTTTGCATTGCATTCAGGAAGGACATACATGTCCTGTTGTTACAAGCAGCTGAATGGCAAAAGCATAGTTTTTCCACATCTTGTGATCTTTGCTAAATGTGCCTCTGACATGATGTTCAGCTTCAGTCACTGAATTCTCAAATCGGAGCTTCTCTCCGCCCCTCCTTTATGCCGTCTCTATGATGGTATAATGGTTAATTCATCCCAAACCTCACAAGCGAGCCCCCTGCAATGCTTCTGACAGCTGAGAAATGTCATTACAGGCCATAATGAAGAATGAAATCAGTTATACCATCGCCACACGTCAAAAATTTAATTAGCACCTCTGAAGGTCAGCTCAAATGGTTTCCTCATGATGTTTTCTTGTGAGCACAATGTTTGGTTGGAAAATTATTTCCACTTTGATTTTGAAGAATACAGCGAAACAAAAGCTGCCCCTGTGCAGAAACATATGGAATAGGATATGTAATTTGTAAAAAGTGTTGACTGTTTAACTTATGAATGCCCATCAACAAGCAGTGACTCAACAAAGGCGACTGATAAGACATTGAGATTGAAATGAGGTGTGGAGAAAAGCAAATAAATGCCATACCTTCACACAATGTACAATTAGAGCTCATACCCTGGAGTGAGACACAGCCTAAGTGTTGCATCAATTTGCAGATCATTTAGTCTTTTCACATGCATTCGGCCTCTGATATAACAGCAGGAATCAAAGCAGGATAAAGATGAAAATAGAGCATGACAGGAAAAAAAGTCATGCAAATGACTTTTGTTATTGCACTGTGATTTTTATTTGAATTGTAAGTGATCATTCTGCCTTTTAGTTACAGCTGTCAGCCCTCATTAATGTGCATTATAAATTGCATCAAAGTGCATAAGGCTGTGTGTGATTAATTTATACAGCTCTTTACGTAGGAGGAAACCGTGCAGGTGCTGAGGAGCCTAATGACTTGGTTTGGGTGGCACAGCTACTCGGAGTCCTCAATCTCAACACATTATGTTGTGTGTCAGCTCTGGCATGTGTCTGTCACACTAACACTGGCTCATAGGACCTGGGGATGAAGATTACACGCTCATACCCATCAACCAACACAGTGTCCAAAACAAGTCGCAAAATTCCCTCTTTTCCATAATGGCAATCAGTTATGCCTCCATTAGATTCAATAAGTGATTTTAACCTCATGTCATTTCCAATCAACATATGTAGCCACAATAAGAATGATGTATTTAGCTGGAAATGGTCTTTTATTATGTCGTAAGTACAAATTTGCATTGCCACTTTTCACAGCTTTCCAATTATCAACACAATGTGGACACTGTGATAATCAATATTCAAATAATGATTTCTGAAGGAGGTGAACAAATAAGCCAATGAATATGGTTTACCACTGGTAGTTTGTAATGGGTTTGGGTTATGGGTATTGAAGTACATTTCAATTTAAATGAGTGAGCTGACACCTGACAAAATACATCAGGATGTTAGTTTGAGCAGTGATTACATTTTATTTTGACTTCACAAAGATAATGAGATTTACTACTCAATTTTCCACAACCACAAAAGAGAAAATTATTTAATAACTAGGCCGTCTTACAAAAACTTTGACCGTTACAAATTACGTGAACTTTAAGTTATTGAATTTTAAAGGATTTGTACCATTTGAGGGCAGAATTCCTCTAAATGTGTTTCATCTTCATAAAAGCGGATAAAATCCAGTCGTGCTCCTCTTAAATTCCAGCAGAGGGCACTCACGCCTTGATATCGCACACTTCTCATTCGTTTAAAGATGCCTTGTGGAGTTTTCACATAAACAAATTCAGTGTTTCTCACCAAAAGAAACCTTATATCCTTGATGATTGGCCTGATTTCTTCTTGATATTTTAATTCCTGCACTGTTTAAAGCCACGTTTTCTAGCTAGCATTCCTCTTTACGACCTTTACTGGAGCATTGCTACGTTTCTCTTGCATGAAATGTTGATCAGTGGAATGGCCTGAAACCCAGCAGCTGGCCATGTGCTCATGCACTCGTGTGTCCATCCTCATCTTCAATACAAGCAAAACACAGACCCTCTCTGAAAATTACTGCTCTATAGAAATACTAGTGGGCAGAAAATTCCACATGGTACCTTTAATGTACATCTTAAAAGTACAAATATCAATATCAGCATCTTCCTCAATAGTTAAGTTATCTGTCGGGCTATAGTAGATATTGTTGCTAACTCCATCCTGTCCAAAACAATTATTAATCACAATGACTATCTATTACAGAGTTTGGACCGGAAGAGCCAGTGATGTCTGCAATATCCAACAGTATTTGATAATGCACAGGCTTCTGCTTGGTGCCTCTGTCAGCTTGATCCAGCAACAACATGCTAAAATGGCTGTGACACACGAAACAGGGATTAAATGACAGAGGTAATTTTAAAAAAAATCACTCAAATCACAATGTTACAAAACATCTCTCAGGCCTATCAACCAGTACGTGTGGCGTATGCAGAGGTCGTTCCATAAGGACACCAGTCAGAGCTCAGCCCTTCTCTTCCCACTGAGACCTCAACAACACATGTTACATTTCTATACAGTGTATGCTAATCTTCTGTTCTGGGTTGAGCTGCTTGCAAAACAAAAAAGGAAATAAACCCTATTTTTGTGTACTTTTATTTCTTTCACACCAATGCATGCCATTATTCTACCATTAAACAAACATTAACATACTCTCTGAGGTTTAAAGTGTTACATGTGTTTTTTGAGAACATCAAGATGTTAATGACTCATTTGGTGCATCAGACATAAAACAAAATCAATGTGTGAAGAGTAATTTGGGCTTTTGAATACCCTCTGCCACATTCTCCCCTCTTATTCTCTCCTGCCAGCTTCACCAGATAAGTGCCACTCATTTAAGTCAGAATTTTTGACATTTAGATGTGAAAGACAGGGAGGAAAGCAGGTCCAAAACAAAGGGATCATTTTAAAGAGGTCTTTGTCTTTGTCAGAGGAGAAGAAACGGATTAGCTCCGAGATGCCACTTTGAAGTCCTGGAAATTTGTGATGAAAAATTTAAGCTACAAGCGAGCAGGATGGAAAGGGTCTGAGGGGGGTTAAGCACAACTATTCATTTGACTCTGCATATATTAGGGTCTGTAATTCAAAGGTTGTGCTGTGTGTTTTTGTAATTTTGGCTTTAATAAATATTTTTGCTTTGATATACTGATTGTCCTGTGGCAGACCTGCATGATGGTAGAAGGGAGGGCGAGAGAGAACAAGCAGTCTCCTGGCTCTAATGAGAAGGTCATAGCTCTCTAATTATCATAGGCAGCTCAGTAGCATCCTTCAAAAGACCCCAGGAAGGCGCCAGTTTCAGACAATACTCTGACACAACTATCATCAGTCACATATGTAAGCAAACATGGACGTCAACGAACAAAATGACTTATTGAGGCATGTATGAACCATGAACTACTAGTCAAATAGTCGACCCACAACAATAATTCAAAACAAGAGACAGGATAATGGTTTGTCTTGTTTGGTAAAAAGGCTTATATGTTCAATAATGAAAAGGTGTATGATCAGACATACACACAAAGTGCTGCTTTTTATTTCCTCTGAGACAAATTATGGATGTAAACTCAGCTCAAATTTGTAGCAAAAAAGAGGAAAAAGAAATAAATCCAATGACTTACAGTGACAGATTTAAAAAAAGGGTTTCCAGTAGCAGGTTGACTCGTGCTTTGGATATCTGAAGGGGCTAAAATGTGATCTTAAGTTGCCCTGAAGTTGCTAATACATCATCACATCCAAAGCTAGCAAAATTTAAAATCACTAAAAATACTGATTTTATTCAATGGGTTAACTCCCTTTGCCACAACAAATGCAAACTGGAGAAAGATGACATCACTGTCCAAAGGCATTTCTGATAGTAGGGTAGGCTATAACTTCTACCTTTAACTTTCAGATGAAACAAGACATTCTGTGGAAAAATGACCAAACCAGGTCCAAATATGACTAACCATCCTATCTGAGTTGAGACTGATATTAACAAACATGTTGCTGATGAGAAAACTATTTAAAAAAAACATACAGTGACGCTTCAAAGGCCTGAAAAATGATTTGTATATAAACTAAATATGAAACTTAAATGGAGGCTTTATGCTGTGTTACTTACAGTATGTCTTGCATCCACATTACGATGTTACTGTTCTACTAGTACTAGTACTGCCAAAATATAAACTTTTTGGATACCCATATCCACATCTTTTTCAAAAATATGAGGCACTGTACCACCCTGAGCATCTGCGTGACAGCTGAAAGATACTAATTATCATTCATACAGTATATTAAGTGAAACAGGCATGAAAAATAGAATACAAGATTGATTATTAATGACGTGTTTGACACTTTAAACAAAAAACCCACTTAATGTGCTCAGACCTGAAGAGAAGAGAGAAAATTATGCTGCTGTTTTCACTGATTTGTCAGAAAGATGGGTGTTCAGGGGCCCTCATGCAAAAGTATAATAATTGAAAAAAGAAGCACAAAATGAATAGCATATGGATTGCTTTTCAACTATCCAGTGGCTCCCCACTAAATTGCCTGTGAATTAATCTAATTAAGAAACCCACAGTATAACTCAGTGTGCTGTCACTGAAGCTAACACATCTTCCATAGTTTGTAGCTGTGGCAAGTCTGAAGAAATAAGATTTGTAAGGAGCTTTGAAATTGTGGAAGACATGAGCAGTTAAAAAATAATGGAAAAAGAGAGTAAACAAGTTAAATCATGAACAGATTATCAGTGAATTAAGGAAAACTGTATTGGAGAAAAGCAGTATTTAGGTAGCCATTTGCGATCACAGCAACGGCCTTCAAGTGCAAGTTGAAATACAATCATTGGTGAGTTTGGGCACTTACATCAATCCATGACCTCTTCCAAGGACATTCTACCAAATTCAAACAGCCTTTTTTTCTTGTATCTTAACGGACAGTGCGAGAGCTTCCATTGGCATGTTTTTTTTTACACGAGGGACTGTTTTCAATTTTCGTGCCATTTCAGAATAAAAACTTACAGCCCATGACTCAGAAGTACAATAATAATGTAAGACATCTCCATCAATTTTCCACTCTACATCAGTTTGCTTTAACAAGTCCTTATGGGGAGTACAGTACAGTCGGGAGATAAAAAGCTTCTTTTCTTCCCCTGCTTCTGCCTCACTTCTCCTCGTGCCTTATCAATCGACTGCCCGTCCTGTGTGCTTGCGACCTCTAATGGATTTCACATGACAACAGGCCTGGCCTAGACAAGAGCACAGGCCCTCTCTAACTTGACAACCATTAGCCTGCGAGAAGGGAGGAGGGGGGCGGGTGGGGAGAGGGTCTCTCGGTGTCCTGTAACTGATGTGTCGTGCACTGAGCCATCTCCCCCGGGTCAGGCACGGATGTATCCACTCTGACAAGCGTCTCGCTCCTTTCTCTGTGTCCCGACGTGCCTATTATCATGAGGTCCTGCGAATGTTGTGCATTCTGGGAAGTGGCACATAAAAGAATGATCAGGCAAAGCTTTCAGACAGAAGTCGTTGGCACAGGCAGGCTCTTTGTTGAACAAAATGGAAATGCAGCAACGAGACGCGCACCTGTTGAGCGTCCTTGTGGAGACACAAGCACTCACACTTGGCATTACGTGCCTTATTATTTATATGGGGCTGTCAGCTAATAATGCATGGGTCTCTCACTGGAGCACTTTCTGCCATCTTTGAAAGTCATGGCAAGAGGCACCCATGGTTTCAGAGACATCATGGTCCTCTCACCAGGGTGTTGTCTGAAGAAGTCATTCCCACTTACACTGATATAATGCATCTGTGCTTCCATGAGTGGAGAGCAGTCTTCTTTATCTCTGTTCACTGATTTACTTGCTCCCTGTCTTCTCCTCTGTTCTGCTTGGTGCATCAGCCAACATGTTACTGCTGAGCTGATGATTTTAGGATCTGGGAAATGATACGAGTAAAACCCATTTTTCTCCCAGCTCACTTCACTCAAAAGAAAAGTGAATATAAGCTTTAAGATTTAGATCAGGCATTCTCTCAAGTCACCACATCATGTATGATACCAGCACTAGCTCATCCTAACCTAACTTTGCATAAATAGGTTAGACAAAAGTCCTCTTCACGTACCAATGATTCAGTACACATCACTCTGCGTGCTGAGATTGGCCCGAAAGGTTTAAGGGCTTTGTTCACTTATCATGTGATGGGGACAATTTTTATGCAAGAGCGAACCCTGATTAGAGGGTGAGTTTTAATGACAACTAATTAGCCAGCCTCTTTAGCCTTGGCATAATGATCAAACGAGCTGTCATCGGGTACCTGATACAATGATCCTCTCACTCTTGATATGATATTTTATTCCTCTGCAATTATGCAGCCCCCACTGCACCACATGTGTTTATTGCCTCAAGCACACATGTCAAATTAAAGAGCAGCTTATGCACCTGATATTCAATTATTGCCTGCTGCACCACCATGCACAATGGGAAAATGTCAAAGCCAGCAATCTACAGTACTTCAAGCAGCAATCGGTACGATGCGATCTCCGAGCACTCATGCATATACACAGACACACAGATAGGAATTTGAATGTTGAATATGAATGGGAATATTTTCTAGCTTGCCTATGCTCAGTTGACTTTTTAGGCTTCCCTTTGTCAGTGTAAAGGGAATTTGGCAGATGACAGTATTGCTTGCCAGCAAGAAGAGCTTAAAGCTGATGTTTGCTTACAATCTGAAAAGAAAAAAAAAATCTTGAAATATATTGTAAAAAAAAAAAAGATAATTATTACATGAGATTCAGCGAAGTAAATGCATTTATTTGGCACAGCTGCTACATTTTCACTGACTTCCAGCCTGCTTTCTGAATATTTTTTCAACAAGCATTAGTGGCAAGTTCATAAAGCAACATGAATATAATTTTCCACATCAGAGAAATTAGATGGTGTAGACATTCTTGAATGACTCTGCTTAAAATGATCTAACATCCAGGGGTTCTTGACATATTTGCACTAAAGTAGTTGAAATGTGCAGGAGTGCTTAATTTATGCATGTAAGTTGAACTGAGAGAAGATACACTGAACATACTTTCAGGAGAATGTCAGAGCATGACTCCATGTGTTTATAATGAATGCCGTTGTGGTAAGAATCCGGCTATAAAGACTGCATTTCTATGGATAATTCAATTATTTCACAAACCATGAAAGTTTAATTATTCTTGAACTAGTCTTTGAGATAATTTCTAGGTCTTTGTCTTCTCTGCAGTCCCTTGACAAATTTATGGCTGTACAAAATGTGATTCTGATTATTCTTCTGCAGCTAACCCAGTGTTTACCCCATCTTTTATGAACTGAAATAGCTCCTTTTTAATTGACTTATTCTTCCCATTCATTCACACACGATGCTGTGGTCATGCTCTAAGTGTTTAATTCTTTCCGTTTCCTTCCTCTAAAGAGCCAAGTGCTGTTCTATTGATGTTAAAATGTGTTGGTCTCCTAATTATACACTTCTTGAAAAAGGACTGTCATCTTGGCAGCGTTTCACTTCATATTTTCTGGCTTACTTCATTTTTTGTTTTTCTTTGTGCGCATCTAGAGTTATCTTGTGTGTCTCACAATCTACAATCAATGATCCAGTTGTACTGTTAGAAAACAAGAGGGAACTGTTAAGGAACCTTTACAAATGGACAGACACAAGATACACAATATTCAAGCAGACCAGAATCAAAGACAGTTTGGTCCATTTTACATTTGCTTACTTAGCTATTAAAATAGCACATAATATTATATTTAGCTTCCCAATGACTCTCACTGACATATGCTTATACGTGGAAGGCAAAGCAGGATTTGACTGTTTTATGGGCTGTGTTGTTTATGAATTCTGCTGATTAAAATATTAATTGCTCCAGCTCCGATGAATTAGTGAGGGGACACTGCTGGAATGATTGACTTAAACATCATCCTCATGTGTTCCTGTCATATGTAATAAATCAGAGAACGAGAAATGAAATCCGTCCAGGTCCAGCCTTGCAAAGTTCTTTTTTATTTACTGTGTCGGCCTCCGCAACTTCCTTTATATTCACTGCTGGCTACAGTCGAGGGAGGGTGTGGACAAGGAGAACAGCAAGGAGAAGCCTTTGATTTGGTGAGAAAATCAGAGTGTGCATTTTTAACACCTGCAGCATTGAGCCAGTCTGGAATAGATGGCCAGGTTCTGTGACAGTTGTCATTCTGCTGCACTATAATGACATGTACATTGAGGGTCTGAGTGGTTGTATGACAGACCAGCACAGCCCTGCAGTGGGAGACATCACTTAACACAGGAGTACACATCACCCTGACTGGGAGCCTGCTGGCTGCTCCCCCTGGTCTCTGGTGGACAGTGTGTTAACTTACCACCTGCTCTGCTGTATGGGTTGTGACAAATGTTGATAGATGTTACAAGTTTAAAGAGATAATTGATTGTTTAGGCCAGGGAATCCCCACATGTAGGCTTCATTAATCAGCGGCCTGTTTTTCATTTGCCATCATTTATTGTGGCCTTTACAGGCATGTAAGTGTGTCTGTGTGAGTGTGTGTGTGTTCGTTTAGTGTGCATTCATGACAGATTTGCTTCAAAAATCTGTGCAAGTAGTGTGAGAAAGGCCTTTGTCTTCAATCTTAAGGTTAATATGAATTATTGTCATGTTCATCAATCTCAACTAATCCAATCCTGTCTGTCATGTGCATTAAAAGGAATCATTGTGTTGTCACACACAGTACATTAAAAACTCTACATGAAAAAGCTTTCACAGAACCAGATTTTAAGAAATATTTCTTGTGCAGTCAGACCTTTCGTTTCATTGAAACCCTTCAGCCACAAAGAGATGACTGTTGTTTGTGGAATCCTCTTACACTCTGCGAGTCAGTAATTACTCTTTTACAAACATGCTGTGTGGATATAAAAGCTTTAACAGGGAGAAACCATGCGGTCGGCCAAAAGTCCCTCTATAGGACAGCAGTGTTGCAGTGAGCACCTGTTCAGTAGATGAAGGGAAGGAATGTAGACTGGGGAAGTTTCTTTCAGGGTGCCCCAGATGCCAGTATAACACAGATGTTGTAGTGTTGCTCCAAAACCACAATCACAACATATGGTAATTGCTGCAGAATTATTTTCTGGCCAGCTCTCTAACCAGGGGCTGATAAAATGGAGAAGTCAGCTACCGATGCTCTGCAGAATGAACACCTGCCAAATCTAACTACATGAGATGTCAGTCCTGTGAATGAAGGGCCACCAGGTAAAGCCATTAGGGCTTGTGATGGCCTCAGCAATCTGAGAGGCCATGGGTGAATGAATCCACAGATGTTTCTCTCAACATTCTTCACAAAGTTGATTGTTCGTGATCCTTCGTGTGCCTGACCTGGACATCCTTCTGAGCCTGCTGGTGCGGTGGGGATTTTTAATACGCTGATAACTGATATAACAAATTTACTTCTCAGATGGGATTACTTTAACAAAATAATTCAACAGAATGCAGTTGTTTGAGGGTGGTTTATAGTAACACTGTGCTTTGGTTTGGATTTTCTACATGTCGTGTGTTGGGAGGGAAAGAAGTTATCTGTGCTGGGCAGGCAATCATGTTTGAGATTGAATTCATATCGTCTTGCAAATCAAA
Organism: Chaetodon trifascialis; assembly: GCF_039877785.1. NCBI lineage: Eukaryota > Metazoa > Chordata > Actinopteri > Chaetodontiformes > Chaetodontidae > Chaetodon > Chaetodon trifascialis. Next base: position 13,520,238 of record NC_092056.1, read on the forward strand.
TACTTGATTCTATACAAAAGCATAGTTCGGTATGATTTCCACTTCAGCTCCATTGAATCTCCACACAAATTTGGAGTATGGAATTGCAGATATGATGCTCTTGGTTCACCCTTTGCATCTCCAAGACTAATTAGGTGTGCTTATTTGTAGTTTTGTCAACACAGCTGACTAATGATATGTTAACATAGAAATCCACGTGACGCTGTACTTCAATTCTACTGCAGGGTAGAGGACGCTCATTTAAAGGTACGATCTGCATGGGGATTTCTTTCCCCTCTTGATCTCAAAGTGAAAATTTTCAGGTGGGAGTCTTAATGTAAAATATTACATATAGTCTATTTTACGGCCGGTGAAAGCAGGGTTAGTTTATGAGCTCTTGCTCCCTCAGCACCTCGGCATCTTCACATTTTTTGTGTCTTCCTTGTCGACCAAACTGCTCCAGACTTAACATGAGCAGAATCAGGAAAATTGTCTAAAACCACATTGAGGTCCACTGCAAATGCAAGAGAATGAGCTGCAAAATGAACTGACAGGCATGTAGGATATCTGCTACTGTCGAGATGCTGCCAAAAGCTGACATACAAATATAAGACTTGTTTCGTATGATTATAACAATATAGATATTTCAAAAGATTCAAAGCACAGAATATGCAGCATTCCCTCATATTTCTTAATCTTTATAACGGTGCCAATAAATCTGGACAAGATCTTACTTACGCGTCAGTTACCTACCAGGAGTTCTGATCTGTAACATACTGGTTGATCTGAATTTTTAAACCAAGTGTTGCCATCATAGAAATTTTCTGTCTAGACATGCCAAGGCCTATATTCCCTATGCTCTCTCATCGCAAACAAAATGTTGCCTCCCTGTCAAATTGACTCATTTCCCAGTGTTGTTGAGGCACATCTAAAACATAGTTAGGGTTTTGTGAAGCATTCAGCAATATCCAGGAACAGCATTTTATCTCACTCCAAGGCGTGACTTACCAGTCACCCGGATATTCAATCACTGAGCTTTCTTAATTGTAAATGTTCAAATGTGGTTGTTTTGCTCTGGCTATTAGCTTTGCAGAGTGTGTGGAATGTGTTTCTGTTTCAGCACAGTTGAATTCAGCCATTATTCATCCATAGCCCAGAACCAGCCGACGGGGTTGGTTAGAAAATGAGCCCTGTTCTCTGTTTCTCAAGTGAGTGTTTTTAGTCTAGGGTAAACACGCATGCTTTTATACACACACATCTACTCACACATACCTACACACACTCGCACGCATTCACACACACACACACAAACACACAGACGCTATAAACTACAGAGCTATCGGAGAAACAAATTAGAAATGAGACCGGTTCTCTTCTGAGTTTTTGGCTCCACCATCTGGTCTTCACTGACACAGTCTCAGCCCAACACTTGCAGCAGTCAGAAAAAAGCTTACACATTACAAACAACGCAAGCAAATAACAGATTCTGCATGAACCAAATTATACTTCAGCAGACTTTTGTTCTGCTTGTAGAAAATAAATAAAGAACTCATTTGGTTTTAATTTCAATGATTAACAAACTGTTAAATGACTAAAATCTGGCCTTGTAACTTGCAAAGCAAACTCCTTCTTTTGAGACCTTAGATGTGATAACCTGAATGATTATTGATCGCAGATGGGAGAAAATGCCACGAAAATGTTAATTGCTAAATTCAACAACTTTGAAGCCAAATCAGGAATTATTCTGGAATATTGTTTAGACCAGCGTCTAATGAGCCTGGCATTAATAAGAGCGTGATGTTTGTTTCTAATTTGCAATGAGGGGAAGAAAAGGAGCAGAGCCGTGGCTTTGCATGGTTGTCTTCAGAAGACTTAAGTTTATTGATTGGTGGAAATGAGATTGGTGAAGAAAGGTTTTTTGCTCCACAGGGGGCAGACTGGTAAAGGAGGGAGGGTGTCTGACTTAAAAAGATCTCATGTTATGGCAGCCTTTATTAAGACTCTTCATTTGCTTTTGAAGACAGGCTGGGGGGATCGGTCCTGGCAGGTTACAAACGTGTGGTGTCTCCATTGCTTATTCTCCTACTGACATCCTTTGAAAAAAAATCTGTTTTTCTGGCTCTGTGTGTGTGTGTGTGTGTGTGTGTGTGTGTGTGTGTGTGTGTGTGTGATTTACAGGTAAGTGTATATGTGTGTTTTTGTTTGTGAAACTGTCTCCAGTAGGGTCTATTTAGTAATTAATGCTTAAACTGTTATATCTGTTGCAAGCCATCAATCCATTTTCAGAGAGATAGATATTAAAAAGCAAAATACACCAACAATGCTTTTTTTTTTGTGCTGCTTTAGATTATTAATTTACTTACTTAAAACCTTAAATACTGTTTAAACCAGAGTAAGATGCAACAGTCACACAACAGTCATACAAAGCAGGGTGAAAAATGTAGCTCTTAGCAGGAGGCCATGTGTGAAGTTTCAATCTGAACATGTTGTGAATAATATGAATGAGATTTTCAAAAAAAAATTTCACGTAAAATTCAGCCCAGTATAATGGCTCATTGACAGAAACTCCTTTATTTAGACTTTTTGTTGGCCTTCCATCTGCGTACACTAAGGCAGCATTTTGGACCACAGTGCCAATATGCATACATTTGAACAAACGCTGCATAGCACAGGCTATTTCAGCGCAGTGGCCACAGCCTGAACTACAGGTCACGTGATGCCTTCTGGCCCAGAAATATATTTTCCAATTCAGAGCATCACATGAGAAAGGGCTGTAAAAACATGAAGACATTTTTGCGTGCCACAAGCATGCTGTTATTAAATTAAGTCCAATAAAAATTAAACATTTGTAAGAACCATATAACTAAAATATTGGCAATTTCTCTGGAATTTGCCGGAGAGATTCCACTTGACAAATTTCACTTGAGTGGATGCTAAATTAACAAAAATGTATTTCAAATTTAAAAGTAAGATGGAAAAAAAATCAATTCTCCATTTATTCCCCTTTTGACTTATTCCAATCATATGGCTACGGTCCGTGGATGTCACACAGTATTTGTGACAAATAAGAATATCTCCAGATATTTCAACTCTTAATTCTGATTTCAAATGAGCCACAACTGGCTTTACTAAATGAGGAAGTCATTCACAACATCCTGTATCCTACATTTTTAGTACACTGCTGAAAAGAGCTGAACTGTGTGTGGATCTGTGCATGAGACAAAGTGTCTGACAAAGTGTGAACACAGACATGGACTCATTCGTGGGTTTATCTCGCAGCTCTCCGAGTCCCCTTACCCCCTCCACTAATGATGCTGTGGTGACCAAGTATTTGTTCAGCTGAAAGTCGTGCTTGTTTGTTTTGAGGAGCATTCAAGCACTTCCTCCACAACATATTCTCCCCTCTCCCCACATCATGCTGCTGTTACCGCTGCTGAGAACTGGCAGAGTGGGTTGCCTTCCATTAGAGCAGCATTGGGGAACTAACCATGCAGAAAGCAGCAGGCTTAAGGAAAACTTGTTTCTCTTTTAAATGGATAGGCAGTAAACACTCTCCCTAGTGATTGCTTTCTCCTGACAAAAATGATATTTGATGCTTATACCAACTGACTAGGCCCAGATGAAGCCCTCCATAGCTGGGTCTCTGCCACATTCACGTGCTGACATTTCTACATATAAACTAACAGTTCAACTGCTCAACCTCAACCGTTTCGAAACAAACGAGAGAAGCCTGTCATATGCAACAACCTATTTGATTTAGCTTGTTTTAAAATAGGTGGAAGTTACATAAATTGTATGTGAAGACACTATTGGAAAATGTATTGGAAATTTACCCATATTTTCCTACTTCCTGTACTTCCTATGTGCGCCTGGCACTTCACAAAATAAAGTTCACAGGATGGGCAAGGAGCAATCTTTTTCAGGAGGTTGAGGGATGCATGACACTTTCATCTTTCATCTTCAATATGCCCCTCAAGGGTGATTGAGTTTATGTAATTCTGCACATACAATGCACAGTCAAAGGTGACTGTAAATCTGCACTAGTTAACCAATAATTTAAAAAAAATGTTTGAAACAAACAAAAAAAAAAATCGATGGTAAGGCTGGCATGAGGCAAAGATGCAACTGTGCAAATTCAAAATGTGTAACTTGAGCCAAAAAAAAAAGCTGAATCACACCACCTGAATGAATGTACATGGATGAATCCATGGATTCATCTATGTATTCATTTGTGTAGAAATTTTTATTAACATGTAATCATCTTAAATTATATAAAAAAATGTTTTATCAGGCCTTTCCAGTAATTTCTGTTTTTTTATTCAATGGTGTCCATTGTAACAACTGTAGTGGTTTAAACGTAATTGGCAATTTGTTAAGCACTTAATCTATCATTTCCCCGATTAATTGCAGTTAAAAGGCTCCTTTGTCCAATTAGAGTGAAACAAGAGGATGATAATCAGTGCTAAGCTTTGTTATTCATCTCACTGATGCTAATGCCACGCCTTCGTATGATAGGAGTGCTTTAACATCAATGTTATCAAGAGATGATTACAACAATGTATCTAACCCTTTTCACCACCCATGTTTACTATTTGAAGAATACAAGGGGGAGACACTTATTCAGAATGGTACCATAGTCATGTAAAAATGAGAAGTTCATTTGCCTCAAAACATTTAGAATGCACATTATCCCATGAGAGTCTTCCCCAAATGGGTAAATAAACACTATTGTAATGCTGTACACCCTGCCCCCGATTTGAGGCAAATCCCCTATTAGGAGTATAAATCTGCAAGGCTTTGTGGGTAATTAGCGAACATGCTTGGGAATGTTAGCAGGGCTTGGCAGGTGCGTTTGATCAGTGGCAAGAGGCAAAATCACTGTTGACAGAGAGAGATGGCAGGAGGATGGAGATAGGAGGGCAAGTGGGTGGGGGAGAGAGAGAAGTGTGAGGGCTGAGGGGCAGGTTTTACTAAAGCACACTGTCTTTAATTTAAACACAGACACACTGTGCAAAGGCAACGCAGCACCTTTATATGAGATTACTGGCTGGACAACTGTTAAGAACTGAAGCTTTCTGTTGTGTAATGTTCAGTTTCAATGTGAAAGACCACAAAAAAAACAAACAAACATTGCAATGATCAACTAATGAGAAAGCCTGTCTAAATTAAAAACAGAAAACATAAGGCTCGGGTAATATTGGTCTGACCTATAACGAATAAAGCAGTAGTCTTGTTTCATAATTAGAACTTCTTGAAACCCCTGCCAAAGCTATTAAAATACTCGGTTTTTAATATTCATTATCACCTCATCTTTCATTTTTGTTCTGACCTACGATTATAGTTTTACTTAAGTGTAAAGGTGAGGCTTAGCAAATGAATACAATGCAAATAAAATACACTTTAATGACTACTCTTAAATACATCTTATGCTGCTGAATTATTAATATCATTGTGTGTGGGTTACCATGGGTTCAATGAGGCCTAATTAGAGGGGATACACTAAAGCTAATTTGCAGAAGCCAGAAGCATAGCTTATATGTAAGAGCTAATATTTGAAAGTCAAATTTAAGTTGAAAAGGCCTATAATAAGTGTTAATTAACTCTGGTTTTGTTTTTTCCTTTGACAAACTTGAATTGAGTACAGTATTCACAGGGCTAGTGCTTCACATTTCTGACCACAAAGATAAATTTCAAAGCTTTTAATTATTCGTTTGATGTGGGTATTCTCTGTAGATTGGATATTATTTTAAGATCCCTTTGTTCAAAAATTCATTTTTATTATCGCTGCATGAAATGCATGGCAATTCCCCACATAACTAACCATTGGTGCAATTAACATCTTCGATCGAGTTCATATTCCTGATAATTTATACAGACTATGCACCTCCCCTGTGATCGCTTGCAGGGTTTGACTCTTCCACAGCTCCCTTGCATTTACAGAATCGGTTTCATACTGATGAAAATGGAAAGTGAAACTTTAATGAACAGGACTCGACTGTCACGATAATAAAGACTTTGAAACAACACCGAGGCCAGTTCAACAAGCAAGCCGACAGCAGCACCAGTGTAGTGACATCAAACCAATTAAGACTGACGATAAATATTAACAGGAGTGGGTATTAACAGAACATGACTGGGAAGCCAAGCTGTAAACAAGTGCTGGATGGCTGATCATTAAAACTGTGTCACACAGTGCTGCACAGCAATGGAGAGATAGAGATTTTAAGACTAGAATCGATCTTTCTTCAGAGCTGAATGAAGCACTGAGTATTCTCTTGCACACAGAACAGAAAATGTTCAATCACTGTAGGTAGCATACGCCTATTAAGCCATGACACAATTAAAGCAAGTAAGAATTCAGGAGTAGTAAATCAGTCTTTTGAGGGATTTTCACACTATGACGTGTCAAATAATCGGGCTCCAACCCAATTATCATGAAATTGTGGAAACATCACATACATGTCTCAGTGTATATCAACAGAATCATATGATTTCAGTGTCTGACTGTCATGACAAAAATACAACTTCACACTAAATAAAGGCTGCAGCATGTTAGAAATTCTTAGTGTGAAGTTTGAAAGACATGAAACTGAACCATACTACAGAATACAAGTCAGGATATTTCAGCCTTGGCTGGATTTTTATTAGATTATTTTTTTAATCTCATTATTCATTATTTCACTCAGTATTTCCTAACTGCATGTGCCTATCCAAAATTTCTGAGTGCTATAAGATCAGCATAAAACAAACTGTCCCAGCTCTTAACTGCTGTCTTTGCTGACCATGGTCTTACAGTTTTGTGTTTTTACAGTATAATGACAATGTACCAACATCAAAGAATGTGTCCATCAAAGGTGTAGGTTTTGTTCACAAGTCAAGCAATTGAGTAAAAGTATTTCTCTCATCTCATCACAGGTACAATAGTGTGGTTTCCATCGTTGTGATTGTGTTGTGTGGTTTCAAAGAACTGTTATAATAGCTTGACATACAATATTTAAGAGTCACAATAACAGAATATCCCTGAATCTGAACCAAAGTTAAGCCCACTTCCTTCAACTATACAAAGGCTGAAAATGGGAAACTTTGAGTACTGGTGAATGTCACAGTTGCTAATAAATAGGCAGGATTAACGCATACCTTTTAATATTCGCGCTGCTTAATGGGCTGACAGTGTTGAATTATCTATAGGTCTCAGTGATTCAAAAAGGACCATCAAACCCAAACTTGAGAGCAGTGTCTTGTAATTGAATAATACATTACATGTGGCAATTATTTCTGTTAGAAGCAGACTGAGAAATCAATAACCAAGGGATCAAATCAAGGACTGTGAAGCTCTTGTTTCTATTCCCCTTGTGACCAATTACATCACCACAGTTTAAACACCTGCAGTGTCACAGCTCACTGTGACACTTTCTTGCACACTCTCACCCACTCTGTCTCTCTCTCACACACCGACACACACACACACACACACACACATAAAATCGTGTTAGGCAGATACTGGAGAACTTTGGAGGAGATAGGTGCTTATATTAAGATCTCGTTTAAAATGTGTACAGACAGACTAATAACAGGTTTGGAGATTTCTGCGTCTTTCTTGCCATCTCGTCAAGAGGATTATTGCACTATTGTGTGCTAAATGAGCTGCACATCAAGACATAATTGTAAATATGGAATGATGGGAGAGTAATGCATCTTTGTTGAGATAATATGCACTCATTGCACAGCCTGACCTGGAGTTATAAATTATGCACTGGTTTTTAGCTCCAGGCAGTATCCTCCCATGACATATGTGGTGCTGATTAAGAGAGAGTGAAATGGGCCTGTTTTAATGAACATATCCCACCGCACAAAGGCACAGCTCCAGTGTATCACTTAAAACACACAGGTGACAATGAACCACTGACCACCTCATGGTCTTGTTGGTATTGGTGAATACAATTTGCTTTTATCTGAAATATTCACAGCTCCTAAAAAGGCTGATATCAGGTCTCATTAAATGTTGATGCTCCGGGTGAGTAAAGAGAATACTGGCTACATCAAAGGCCTTGTTATGTCCAGTGAATACTAACTAATCCTGAGCTTCTCTTCAGGAGCATCCAAAGCCTGTAAGACCAGCAGCGTCGACTTCACTGCTGGGACCCTGCCCGGTCCTGACAGCTCCAACAGTAGACTCCTACATATCACAAGGAAAATGAGGGGGGAAACGCAGATCAAGTGAGAATTATATTTTTCCCTAATTATCTGCTCTTGAACGTGCAGCATTGTTTCTTCTCTGTCCTTTGTGATGCCCGGTGCACTGACATGCTTCCTCTCATCTGTGAATGGATCATCAAAATTGAAACAGTCAATACTGCACAACACGCATAGGCTCGCCCAAGCAATAATAGCCTGGGGTCAAATGATACGTGTTCCACGGCTGATTGATTATTAGTCCCATTTGTATCATTTTGTTTGTTTGAGAGAGAGAGTGCGTGCCTCTCTCTGTCTGTGTGTGTGTGTGTGTGTGTGTGTGTGTGTGTGTGTGTGTGTGTGTGTGTGTGTTGTGTGTGTGTGTATGCTCAAAGGAGAAACAGAGAAAAAATGTTGCCTCCAAAGAAAGTCATCTGTGTCATCAGCTGTGATACCTTAACCTTTACTTTCTTAACTGGAGAACATTCCCGGGCCAAAATTGTCTTACATTATCAATAATGGCGGTGAACTTTGCCCAAGGCACAGCAGTCAACACAACCGAAGACATCAAAAACATTGTGCGGGAAAACAGAGCCAGCAATAATACCCGAGATATTAACAGTCAAATTGCACTAATTACAAAATGTTGGTGTCCAGATACTTAACAGGACACAGAAATGCTATGGTGGGTACTCATAAACCTTGGCAAAGAGAAACACAGCGTTCATGAAATAAAAATCATGGGCAGAACCGCAGATACACGTTAGTCTGATGTAGAGAGGGAGAGTGCAGTGCTGGAGCAAGTTTTACAGAAGGTTAAAACATCCACAGGCTAGTTGAATGAAGACATGCACAACCAAAGGACTTAACATCAAAAGGACCTGTGTTTTCAGCTATTCTCTGTGGTGGGCTTGCTTTGCATATTTCATGGCAGTGGGTTTCATATCTATGCCCACCTTTCTATTGATATGTGCAAAGACTTCTCTGTATTTCAGTTAAAATGTTTTTTCTTCCAAAATTTAATTGTCGTTTTGATTCGGAGCACAATTTCATTTGTGGCAGGGAGCCGTGCTAACAAGTGGAAGCCCTCACCACTGTGCAGATCTTCCCCTAAAGTGGAGAGTAAGAATATAAGCACAGCGTTTGTTTTTCTGCACATAAAAGCCTGCAGATGACCTATGGTTCCAGCCGGACCTTTAAAGAAATGGAGGACAATCAAAAGGACAAATGTGACGGGCCTCCTGTGTGAGGTACAAGATGAATGCGAAACAGCGCGTCAGTTCTGTGATGTCTTTGACCTGATAGTTCAAAGCTTCTCCTGGACTCTGGACCCCCGTTCAGTATGTGAGCACCTCAGACAAAGGCTTTGTTCATAATAAAGTAAATCCACCACATTGTTCCTTTGAGCTGAACACCACCATTTCAACAAACGGGGAGGACACTTTCCAGACCCAAGCAAAGCATGAATGTGCCTCCGAACACATCACACATACAGACTCAATTTAAAAAATCTTGAAGGAACTCTCATTTTCATCAATTTTAGACGATGTATGTGATTGATTTTTCCTACCAAAGCAATTCAACCCTGCAATCTATCTGACACACAAACCTATTGTTCTTTGCATTTTCCTTAATGATTATAGATGGCAATGTTCTCATTAGGAAACACTGAGTCAACCTGGTCAAGCAAGCACACCTTTGCACACAGGTTACATACCCTTTTCATTATACATGCACTGTTCTCAACAAGTGTAGCCTTGTAACGAGGTGCATAATGCACCTCTGTTTCACAGGGACAGGTTCTGTGGTGGCAAGGCACAAGGCGGTGTGCTGTGGAGCTACAGGACCCCCCTTCCCCTTCACCACCCGTGCTCTGCTATCAGGAGGCATGGGGAGGTGCTCCAGCCTGCGGTCATAGTTAACCATGGCAAAGCAGCGAAGGCTGGCTGCTATGGTGCCTCCATTCCTCCTGAGACACAAGGGTGAGCAGGGCTTTGAAGTTAAAAGTGTGGCTGGGAGACAATATGAGCAGCATGTGAGCATCTATCTGTGGTGTGTGCTGTGTGATATTAGGGCAAAGGTGGGATGTGTGATGTGTCCTTACTGTACAATAGTTTTAATACAAAGAATTCTGTGAAGGACGACCATCAGGTTTTAGTGTACGGCTACATCTCGGGAACTTAATTGCAAAGGCTGGTTAATATGTACAGAATTTGTCACTTAAACATCCCAAGGTTTGAATGCAAGATTATGTTTGGTAGTCTAAGAGGGACGCTTGAGAACACAAACCAGTGCTTTGTTCATGTGTGTGAGAGTAAAAGTTAAAGCTTAATGATGGGTCTGGAACTGGTTGGCAAATGTATGTGTAATGTTCAGGTTTCATGAGGATAGTGTCAATTTGTTGTGCAAAAAAAAAAAAAAACAACTTCTAATTTCCAAAGGAGTGTAATGATCTGACTTCTGAAAGCAAATACAAGCTTAGATAGAAGATTAAGTGGAAAACCCTAAAAGCATCAACTGCTGCCATGAGGTCTTTTATAACTCCTGATTCTTTCAATCATTTTATTTGTAAAGCACTAATAGAAAAACTAGTCAGGCCACATCAAAAAGACGGGAAAAAGTTGATAAAAAGTGATGAAATCTATCATGCATTAGAGCATACACTGAAACCCTCCAATTAGGTGTATAAAAATTGTCTATACATTAATATCAACTGAGCCATATAGCCAGTTGTGCTGTAAGATTATGGCTGCAGCTACTTACATGCATGTATGATCAGACGACAGATGAATGCCACAGCATTACATCTGTTTCATTATCCAGCACGGTCCCACGACACTGCCCTAATGAGAAGTCTAACAATTAGGACTGCATGTTGTGTGTGTGTCTCCTTTAAGAGAATATCAGATAGGCATCTTTATCAAACATAGTATTTTATAAATCCCTCTGTCATTTACAATTAAACAGATCATCAGCGGCAGCATGCATATGTGAATAGAAGGCCTGCTTTACATTTCAGAGTACACACAGGACATTCCTACGCCTACAAAGGAGGCCTTCAGAGAGAACGAGAGAGTGCAAGGAGCTGAATCACAGATCGACAGAGCACAACGCAGGCCTTGCAAAGTCTGTTTAATGTTGTCTTTAGAAATATCTATTCCACACAGTAAATAACCCAAGTGATGACTGACATTTTGAAAAAGACCAAAAGGGCCGTGATGGCTTGAGTTTGGCAAGCAGGGCTTTAAGAGCGAAGGCCCCTTACTCTCAAGTAACATGAGTATGACAGCATTCACAGATATGATTTTCAACTCAATAATCAAGATCTCCGCCACAATGCGTTGCTGCAATATTAAAAGGACAGCGAATTGACTTCTTGTCATTATTCCAATTTAGCTGCCAAAATTGCAAAAATAATTAATGTAATAAAACTAAAGGAGAGTGTCAACAATATTGACAACCTGGCTGCAAATAAGCATTGGTGTTTTTACTGCTTAGCACATGAAGATATTGACATGTTCACAGACACTAACCAGCTCTGGACTTACAGAATAAAAAGCTGATCATTTTGGATGAAACAACATGCTGCCATGCAGTGTTAAGTATGTTCATCATGGACCCTGAGATATCATCGCTCACCCTTATCTCATACACAAATTCATTTAGTTTCCACCACACTTTGAGCCTTCCCATGAATTTTCTCTTACTGGAAAAACTTGTTTGATTAGACAGTTTTACAGCCAGAGAGGAAAGGCCTCTGCATTAATTATGTGCTGTTTAAATCTGGCATGGAAGAATAGAAAACAGCTAACAGTTTTTAATAAACTGCATAAATAGAAAATTGATGAACTGAGTAGTAGAGTTGTATGGCTCTTTGCTGCCATCTTGAGTATCTGAAAAAATATTACACCTTTTTGTGCAGAAGCTTTATCTTTTTTAAATCAATAGAGCAATAAGTTTTTATGAAGTTAGTGGAGTGGATATGCAGTTAAATAAGCAGTTATTACTGGAGTGGAAAAGTAGACACTAGTAAGGCTTGGAAAATAATAGAAGTAGGCTATCAAAATGCCTGTTCAATGAGCATTAACTTGCAGAAAAGCGATATTTCAATTGCCTCGCCTGCAGTGTCCCACCCACCACTGCACTCAGCCAAAGACTGTTTATGAAGAAAAAGAAGCGTCCCTCTGTAACATCTCTGCACAATCACCAGCCGACTGAGTGTGTCTCCAAAAGAGTGGTATGTCTTCTCATCAGCTGATCACGTCACATCAATTTCAGTCACAATCTTGCAATTAAAATTTAATTTATAATCATGTCAAGTCATGTAAATTAAGCAGACTGACGCTCTGCTGTTTGAAAAGGGATTCGTGAAGCACAAAGCGTCACTGTCCCTTGTTTGGTCCCATACACATTTTATGTTTCAAAATTCATAAGTAATCTCTTAGTTGAATCCATTTTCCCATTAATCTTACAAAGACTGCATGGTTAAAGTTAAAAGATTGAGATGCAATAATGTTATTCCTTTTAAAAGATAATATCAATAACAGTGGCCCTGAAAATAAATGTGAGTGTAAAGGCCTGGTGGGGTATTTTCCCCTTTGAATTTAATGCAGTGCACAAAGTTCATCTTGAAATCTTGAAAGTCTTTGGGAAAACCTAACTGGGGGGGAATCTAGATCAAATACAAAAGTTTCATTACCACTGACATGTAGGAAGCCAAATTAGGCCCTGAAATTACATTAAATTAAACCCAGCAGACTTGGTTGCAGTGTTCACCGTAGCGCATTATGAATATAATATGAAAGCATTCTATTATTGAAAAGGCTTTTCAAGCCGGCTGAATATGTTTTTGGAACAGGGAGTACTTATTGGTGTGTGTATGGCAAACATTGAGAGCACTGACAGCCTCATTGACAGCATGAACACTTTAAGCACAACATGTTATTGATGCGCTGTGCGGACAAATAAACTCCACAAAAAGCAGGAATGTGTGCAAAGGTTTAAGACGACAAAGTTGAAATGGATATACTTTTAAGTTATCTAAGTAAAACCACCTTGATGCAGGTGAAGACCACGGTTTAGAAGAAGTTTCATCATTCAATAGTGCATGTACACATATTATCTCAGCATTAGCCTAAAGGGAAGACAAATGTGTTCATGATCAAAATGCTTCTAGTATAAATCCATTAAATAAAGAGGGCTGCTTTGCCTTTCAGCAATGCAAACATATTCCTAGTACCACAACACAGCACAATCTGTGAAGAGAACTTTACTCCCTTAGCAGGTTAACAGAAGTGTGTTGTTAGCTGTCATTGTAAACCTGAATGCTCAAAGTGTATTTAATGGTCCAATGTGTAGTATCTACTGGCAGAAATAGACTGTAATATTCAGAATTATGGTTTTATTAGTGTATAATCAAGTGAAATTAAGAACCATTGTATTTTTGTAACCCTGGAGTAAGGAGGTGGTCCTCTTCCATGGAGTCAACCATGCTGCAGAACCATGTTTTTACAGTAGCCAGGAGCGGACAAACCGAACACTGGCTTTAGAGAGAGCTAAAATTGGCCACCGTAGGGAAAGGTGGAATGAGCTGTATTTGGCTGGTTCCAATTTGTATCTTCACCACTAGATGCCACTAAATCCAACACAGTGGGCCTTTATTTCCTTCTCTGACCAGTGACATTTGCCACAGTTGCCACTTTTTGTGTTTCAATCTTGACTTTTGTCACTGAAAACACAATTTTCTTTTTCACTGAATTAACTCAAACTAGCCCACGCAATCTATGGCAAAGGCATGTAAGAAATAAACTGTGGTCTAACTAAATATATTGCTGTAGATGAGCTGTACTGGATTTTAAGTCAGGTCTTGTCTGGAAATGGACTATTGTTGACTATTTTCTCTTCTTTACTGATACAATGTGGCCTGAAAAATTCCTGAAATTGTACACTGACACAAGAAACAGGCTTTAGAGAGCCTTGTGTGTGCAGTTCTCAAAGTTCTAACAAGTTAAAGTTAGTCAGCACAGTGCAAGTATAGACATACACAAATGCAAAGTGAGAAAGTTTCAATATAATCTAAGTGGATCCTCGTGTCCAGCTATTATGTATTAATATTCTTCACTAAATATTTGGCACACAGGTTGTCAAAACAGTTTTTGAGAATTTTTTTCACAAGGTATCTGCAATTCATACTCCCTTAAACTCCCTGCATATGCAGCACAGCACACATTTACGTGCTATCACCACACATATCTAGCCACATGGTGGCATTGCAGCGCAAAGAGAAGCTGAATTTGGGTTCAGATGGAACACACTTAAACTTACATGTATTTGGCCATACAGTGCCCAGAGGTTTAAAATTTGCCTGTTTAACGTGTGTCAGTACACATTAAGTCACGATGAGGGATGCCCTCACTGTGACATCATATCATTACTGGTGTAAAAGTCTTATGAGACCATAAAACCAGATGGTGTCTGGTTTGATCCCTGGACTGGCAGAGTAAATCTGGATGAAGAAAGTGAAACTGCAGAACATGTCACTTCCTCATTACCACCACTGAGGTGTCCTTGAACAAGGCACTTTACCCCCAACCCCTGGAGCTGCTTAGTGACCATCAGATAACACTCTTGTCAATGTTGGTAGTAGAGTTGGGCGGTATCCAAATTTTGATACCGTCAACTACTTGTATTACCGTGACTAATTAAAAATCACTTTGCAGAGCAGCGTGGCATGCGCGCAGTTCAGACGGTCAATGCTCACGCGAAGAAGCACCAATCCTAACTTGTAGCATACCAGAATGACGGGGAGAAACTCAGCTAAAAGCCTCTACCAAGCATTGCCACCCAACGAAACATAATTCATCCATCCATCCATTTTCTATGTCGCTTATCCCTTTCGGGGTCACGGGGGGGCCGGAGCCTATGTCGGCTGTCAACGGGCGGGAGGCGGGGTACACCCTGGACCGGTCGCCAGTCGATCACAGGGCAACATATACAGACATACAACCATTCACACTCACACCTAGGGGCAATTTTAGAGTCACCAATTAACCTAATGAGCATGTTTTTGGTCTGTGGGAGGAAGCCGGAGTGCCCGGAGAGAACCCACGCATGCACGGGAAGAACATGCAAACTTCACACAGAAAGGCCCGACCCGGAAATCGAACCAGTGACCTTCTTGCTGTGAGGCACGCGCACTACCTGCTGTGCCACCGTGCAGCCCAACATAATTCATACCCCAAGAAATTATATGCGCACGTGACGAAAAAACGAAAATTACACATGTCAAAGCAGACAGTCTGATAATCACAAAGATGTCTGCCTCCTCACTGTGCGATGAAAACTCGGCGAGCTAGCATCCAAAGAGTAGCAGAAAAAAACTTTTGCTAAATCATAAAGTATGTTTTACCTTTGCTGTTTTGTGGTCAAAAGTTATTTTCCAGCTCGAAAAAACGCTGTTAATGTCTCCTCCTATGACTCTGCGTTAGTTTGAGACCAATCACGAAGGTCCTTCTTGTTTACATAAAAAGGAGGGGGAGTCTAGAATGGAGGGAGCGCTCTTCATGTAATAATCTATCTCTGGGGTTACTTCCTTCTGGATCGTCATTGGTGTTTCTATGGTGAATATGGGCGGGTCATTGAACTATTGACCGGCGTAATCACGCAGTTAGTTTCACCACTCCGTCTCACAGAGGACTCTGCTGAGCAGCCTGAAGTGTTATTTTACTTTTTTATTTGCATTTCGTCCTTTTATGAGAGCTAAGAACAATAGCAAGCAGAAAAAAGGCTGAAAAAGCGTTTTCAACAGAGGAGTTTCTCCGTATGCTTGGACGAGATAACGGTACTCTGCTCAGATGCGCCTAAATGAGCGCCTGGACATATTTGTTTTAAAACATCTGTAAAACTGCTCAGGTTCATTTTTTTAGCCTGTACTTTTGCACAGTCACCTTTTTCTCGAGTAAAAATTCAACCAGATACACTGAATAGAGTGGACTTCATTTTTGTTATGACGATGCTACAATTATGTTAGGCCCCTATATGCGCAGCATTTTTTTAAATGATGGTAATGAAACTGATACCGTTGCTATTTTTTGATACCGCGGGATATCTTATTACCGGATTACCGCCCAACCCTAGTGGGTAGGTTACAGGAGTAAATGTTGACAACAGAGTGTGAAGCAAGAAGTTCCTGAAAAAAGAGCAGTGGTCTCAGTGAAATGTAAATAGAAAAAAAAAAAAGTGTCACAAGTCACCTCCAGGGAGAGGCTGGAAGTAGAAGGCTGAGACTCTGGGAAGAGCCATTCAAGCTCTGCCTCCAGGACAGCAGGAAAAAGCCTTTCCATAGACCGTAGGTTATGAGATGTGTTATTGATTTTGTATGTCAAACTTCTTTTTGCTGGTAAAACTGCAGAATTTATACATAATTGAATATCATTGCTGTAAATAAGAACCTTCTTTAGATTTGTTTATTTTGGACAAGTGGTGCTTGACGTATGAATAAAAAATAAAACTGCATAAGCAACTGTCAGTATCTAATATAAACATGCACTGGACACTCGCTTTTCAATACAATTCACTTCCATCATCCGGGTGATGTTCAGGGTTGCAGGCCAAAGGACAAAGTGTTGCCTTTCTCTCCTGTGATGGAAGCCAAAAGTTCTCTGTTGTTCCATATGCAGAGAAAAGTTTTGTGTCAGCTGGCACACAAAAAAAGTCTGTGATCCTGTTCTAAACAAGAAAAGCAAGATACTGGCACTCTAACTGTCTCATACTTTGTCATCCAGATGGTGATGTGGCAAAAGTGACAGATGCTCGTCCCCAGACACTCAAGTGATCTGGCATCTTGAACAGCTCCTCCGAGGCTCTGAACTAACTCTAACACCAGCCCTCGTCTCCTTCATTAGCTCTGTTTGGGAGTGTGCACATGGCTGCTCACATCCTAGAGCAGCCCCGTTCTCCTTTGTCTAATCAACTGAGATTCGTGTTGTTGGTCAACACTCACGGGAGCGAGATGCAAATTTCAAACACACCCTTCTTTTGAACATGTTTCAACCACCATAGCCACACAAATGAGTTTTTTAATTAAAAATGTTAAAAATTCTATTAAATTGCATATACTGGCAATCACACACAGGTAGGATAACGTAAATGGTAATTCTTGGTAGTTAACTCCTCTGAAGTCTATTTCTTTCCTAGACTTAATAGCAAATATTAAGCTTTTTTAAATTATCTTTTTTAGACAGATCAAAGTGGTTAAAGACTGGGAAGTGAAATGCAATCAAGGTCTGAGACCAGATTCCTCTCTAGGATCCTGCATTTGCATGATGCCTGTCACTGAACAACAGGATTTTCTTTCAACTAAATGCTTAAATTTACGGGAAAATTAACAAATAGAATTCTTGTTTCATACTGATTGCCAGACATCAAAACTGTTTCCTTGAGAGACATGATAATGCTTTGACATCCAGCATTCAGCTAAGTAAAATTAGGGACATTCAGTGATTTAACACTGGGGCTTAAATAATAACTTGATCAACGACACAATCTCACTTATATAAATACTCTGCCACCATATATCCAATAGGCACACCGGACTTTTGTAAAACAACTGCCACATATTAAGTCCCCCACACTACAAGAGCATCAGTACACACACTGTCCAACATTTGAAAAATGTTCGTCACCATTGGTCAGGTGGTTATTTTCCTGCATGTTTTTAGTGGGGGTTATTGTTTAAGGAGGATACCCTGGGTGAACACGGGGAGAACATACAATCTCCACACAGAAAGGCCCCTTTTTCCTTGAGCAGGCACTGAAGGCATGGTGGAGGACACACCACCAGCGCCCACAGCGGGATTCGAACGGGGACCTTCTAGCTGTGAGGCAACAGTGTTACCACTTGCCCCACCGTGCCACCCGGTGCCGGTGCTGGTGCCACTCGGTCAACCAGCTGGTTGACTGTACACCTTAAGCAGACATCAATAGTAATGAGTTTATGGGAACTTGTCTAGATACCACTCTGAGCTCATTACATTTCTACACTGGTGTCCCATCCACCTCAACAATCCTACCATTTCTCTGTTTTTATGGTCAACATCCAATTCAAATTTATTGTTCAGAAAGAGAGATGACAGATGAACGCACACTTTGCACAGTCCAACAGTTGATACAGCAATGTCATGTTGTAATAATCCCTTGTTGCTGGTATTACAAGTCTCAAAAAAAAGTATGTTCTCCCTAAAGAGACACTAAAATGTTCAATCACAAACAAGTGATAGGACAAGCATGTCAATTAGGGAAGACTAGCAGCCATGAAGCTCAGGGTTTGTTACACAGGAACTCTAGAGAATAGTGACAATACTCAAGGGGGCTGTTAGGCCTATAACAAATGGTTCCTGAGGATATCCTTTGTTCTGCAGAAAAAGGTCAGACTAGTGGTGCTGTAATCCACTGCACACTTACAGGACGGCCAGAAACAGAAAAAATGTAATGCCAAGCAGTAAGTATCGAATTACACAATTCAAATGCTGAACCAACAAAGCAGTTTCGTCTGGTTTCTCAAAAAGAGATGCGTTTTAATAATGACTGTCACAAAGTGAGCCAATACTCGGTTGAAAAAAAAAGTTGATTATCTAATCTGGACTACATTAGAAACAAAGGTTACAGTGGCTTGCAGTGTCCAGATATTTGTATGTGCTGTTGTGGCCAATTAGAACAGATACATACATAATAAATAAATCCTCCAAACCCTGTTCCCCCCCAGTGACCCAGTTTTTAGCTCAACCACAGATCATTTTATCACCAGCATTTCACTGAGGTGCTGCGTGAAAAGAATCCAAGACATCTGTAATATCGTTGATTCATTTCAACTTGACATTTTCATAATAAAGTGATCATGTAGTTTTTGGATCAAGCAGAGGAACTTTTCGGCATTTTATATACACCATGTGTCTCTCACATATTTGGATGGTGCTGTCATTTTTAGCAGCTTGGGATATTAAAAGAGGAAGTGTGTTTTTTGTTTTGTTTTGTTTTTTTAAGTATGACAACGTTTTGTCCATATTTGACAATATTCGTAGTCATAATAACATCACTCAAATAAATGCTGTTAGCACAGACAGGCAAAACCGAGCTGGCTGGCACACATCTTCATTTTCAAACAAAACTTTAAACTGTCAACAACAACAAAAAACAACACCGTTGATAAACTGCAAGTAACACTGAGACAACAATGTGTACCAGTGAAAAACACGAATAATCATACCCATGAAGCTACCATTGATCCACCATGCCATACAAACGGAAACGCGCGCACACAAACCTAGTGGACAAGACGAGCGACGCACAAAGTCAGCTCACGTTCAGCTACAACGTGTAAAAAAAAAAAAAAAAAAAAAATAGCGTCACTTACTCAAAGTTGAGCTGTCTCTCCCTCATGCCAGGTGAATCCTTGGTCCTCGTCCTCTGGACATTTTGTCCTTCACCTTGTCTCTGCGCCTTAATTCTTTCCTCAGTGTCTTTCTCTGAAAGTGCGCCAGTTTCTGACGGTCAGTCTTTGTGAGCTCCTTACATAAAACGGCAAAAGTTGTCTATGAGGCGTACATAAATGCACCCATAGTTGCCACCTCTGGAAACCACCGTATGCCTCTTCTTTCCTTGTCCAAGGAAATACCCTTTCTCTGCGCAAAAGTCATAAACGAGCTTAAGCTAGCTGTCTCATGATAGCATGTTTAGGCGTTTAGCGTCAGGTGTTGATTGCGTTGGTGACACCGACGTTTGTCTGCTTTCCACGTCCTTTTTGAGGGTGACTGGCCGAATCTTTTTCTTCTGTTGGGTCATTTCTAACTTGTTACCACGGATAAAAGCCTTAAAGCCAGAAAATGCTCGCCTTATCTTCTCAAATGCGCAGTTTCTGTCGGCAGAAAATCCGACCAGGTGAAGGCAGGGTTTGATTTTCGTAGCCCCGCCCCTCTCCTACCCGACCTCTGACACCATTAAAGGAAAATGCCACTATTTGACTCATCAACACCTGCATGACAGGTGTTAAAGGTACTAACTGTGACTACATATGTGTTGTATAAACCTGTACAAAAGTTATATAGGGAATGGGAATGAGGATATCAAACGAGCTGTCATTGTCTGTCACTGTAAGCAGTCATGCGTTACTTGTCAGTCATTCAGAAACGTGTTGCACGAAAGACAAAGGCCCATTGAAAGAAAAATTCTCCACAGATGCAAAGGAGCATTATAGCCTATTATAAAATTTAAGTTTGTCAATGATAGGGTCATGGTTAGCTACTGTTATTCAAACTAAATGTTAACCAAACGTCACATAATCTACCGATATCTAGCAAAATGAAAGAATGTTAGTCTACCTTGGTGTCTGACTGGAACATCACACTGCCATATTTTGTGTTTTAAATAGTGGTCGACTCATATGGGTTGTTCAATGGCCGATGCCAATATTCAGAGAGCAGGGGGCCAATGGCCAATATGTATTGCCAATATCATGTTGTTGTTTTTTTGCATCCGATTAGATGACTAGATGGGTGGGGACCTTCTGTGGCTCCAGAGTTAGCTGTGTGAAGTCGGATAAATTTCTTAAGTGACATCACGACTCAGTGTAAGAAGACTACAAAACTGAGTAGTAAAATAAATCTGGAGGTGTGTAGTTAGACAGATGTGTGCTTACCAGACCAATGTAGCCTCATCTCTGCTTGAGGCTCGCAGCTATTAGCGTAAGGCACTGAAATCTGTGCTGTCGAGTTGCATCGTGGATCAATGTAGGCACCAGGGTGCCACAGGAAAGAAGAATGCATGGAATAAAAAAGATGATGCATGTGGTTCTGCTGCATCAAATGTCTCCTTTAACTCCTTTAGCAACGCTAATTAGTAGTACTCTTTTTACTCAGCCTTCTCATGGAGTCTCAGGCTTTTTGCCAAGCTGAGCTGTGTCCCTAGAGTTTTCTGTCCATATTCGCAAATAGATAGCTATTACTGCACTGGAGAGTAAAATGCATGATTAACTATTTTATTAGCACAGAATAAATAAACACAGTGAGACTATATAAATTTGTCGGCCATCAGAGATTTTGTCATATCATCTCTTTTGCAGGAAAGATTATCGTCATCACAGTAAATCAATTAAACAAAAATGAAAATAGATGTTTAATTTGTGGTTGAGTTCAGGCAAGTAAAAGCACTTTGGTGTCCAAAGTTTGTTTGGCATTCAGATTGAATTTATTTGGTGGTTTAGGGTTACCGGGTTTGTTTGTTGCTTGTTTCTTGTTGGCAAAACTTACAATTGCATGGCTGATGAAGACCAGTCATTTTGGCGAAATAATACACTTGAAAGTCAGAGAGAAGCACTAGAAGGTCCATTGCCACGTTTTGAATGGATCTTCACTGAAACAACAAATAAAAGCTTTACTAGAAACCAACTAATGATGTGATACTGCAATAAAAACTAAACTTATCCCTCATTAACAAAAAAATTGTTCTTAGGAGAGGATCCATATCTAATGAAAAAGCAGTAAGTTAATTTAACCACCGGAGGGCATCATGGTATAGAAAGATAAAACAAATGCGTTCAAATGTCTTTTACATGCTATCTCACAACAAAATAGTATCAAATACTAGTTTACAACTCAAACTTTAATCAAGTTTGGAGATGGTCCAGTTATGTAGTTTCTATTTCCATTAAAACGGATAAGTGAACGTCATATATAATATGGTGTGATTTTCCGAGCATAGATTGTTTTTCATACCACATTGTGTCCACCTTTTTAAAATGAATCAATAGTGCTGCTTTAAAGCCCAGTTAGGTTTACAGCTAATATCAGCCAATCAAACAAAATACATGAAGACATACACAGGAGCCTAAGGTAGCTAAAATACAATTTATTCCTGCTTTCATTTCACAGTTATTACAATATTTAGAATCATAAGTACATTTTTCACACTTGCATTGAGCACTACAATAAAATGAACTTTACATCAAGGCACAAGACAGCCACAGTTGTCGAAGGTTTTGTTGGTAGTGCAGATGTACAGTATGACACACAATACTGCAGACACAGGTCAGAAGTGCAGATGAGCCAGAGGCCAAGACAGCGAAAAAAAATCCATTCTCATCGCTCTCAGCAAAGAAAATATCTTCCCAGTTATCTTTCCACCATGACAATGACACCAATGTTAGTTACTAACAATGACTACTGACACACCTGGGGGGTAGTCTGAAAGCAAGAGATCAGTCAACATTTGTGTTGTTTGCAGGTAGAATATGATGCAGTTGTGCCACTCAAAGGAGGCACTTGGTCCTAGGGAGCCAAAGACAAGAGAGAAAACCAAACAAAATCATTCACATTTGTTTTGTGAGCCACAAACTGAGTCAGTGAGTTTCAAATGTAGGTGGTACCAAAGTAACCTAATACACAACAGGAATTCAACAATTATTTTTATACACAAAATAGAACACAAATCTGTTGAAATGCAACAACACTTGGACAAATATTAGGGTTCTTAAGCTGATGCTCAATTGATTGATGGTTCACATTGTATCAAAGATCCACCAATTTCCACACGTGGCATGTTATTCTTGACACATTAGACAATAATTTATTGACAGATTTCCCTTCATGGGTGCATAAAAATACACACCTTTCACTTTTGTAACACCAAATATTTTTAAATACAGAAAGGGCACTTCCTGTTGAATTCAACCATGAATCCTTTGCACAAATTGCACTTTTTTTCTTTAAATAGCTCTCTTGCCTTTTATCTACAGTATAGCCTTCTGATATGAAAGTACAGAGTGCTCACTTACCTTGTATCTGCTCTTGTGCTCACACAGGACCGCCCCGCTTCCGCCTGCCAAACGCCTGGGCACCCACATTGGTGGGAACAAAGCTGCTGTGTCCCAGTCCTCCTGACCGACTCAGGAAGTCAGCCAAGCGGTGGGTTACGCAGGTGGCTGTGTTGCATGCCCGCTTCTGTGCTGTTGCATTACTTGTAAGAATGGAGAAGACAGTGAACACAGTTTATTATGATGGTCAAGATCAGATCACACATGACAGGCTTTGAACAATATTGTCTAGCATTAGAAAGAAGTGCAGTGCATTTACTATGGAAATGCATAGAGGGAACAGCCATGCTTACCCTTTTTCTCCTTTCTTTTTTAAAACCTTTTCGTTGAGTTAGGTGTATTTTCAGTGTTGAATGACTTAAAAACAGCTTCCATGTAAAAGATGAATTTATTATAGGGAAAACAATCACCATGAAGAGAAAACTAATTTAACATTAGAAAGGTTTTTGGCTGTTTGGGGTTTCTTATTGTATATAAAGAACTGCCTAAGTAATTTTGTAGCTGGTCCAAGTTTTCACATCTCTCTCATTCAAATCTAATGTCCAACAGTTGAAAATTAAAGCAAGGATGTTTCTTTGAAGTTTGTCAGGCAAGTAGGATCCATATGCATCAGCAGTCTTGTGAATGGATAGAGCTGGATGACAAACAAACATTAACTCAGACAGACAACTAAATGGGATAAAACTGAGAGTTTCAATTGAATGAATAGCCGTAGTTTTCATATGGCTCAGATAGACTTCGCTTCTTGCCAGGCGTCCCTGCTCCCACGTCGGTGCGGGGATAGGTTTGTAGTTTGTGAATATCCTGGGAGAGTTTGCCCAGGACGCACGTGCTTAAGCCGGTGCAGCGCTTAGACATGGGTCTATCCAGGCTGTTAGAGACAGAGACAAACATGCAGAAACAGGCTTACAGAAACCGTGGCATGCAGACAGTCCTTAACGATTACATGCATGGTGTTTTCTAAAATGTCATGCATTCACAGCAAAATCTGTGTTAAAATAACATTTCAAATGTGTGCTGACCAATCCAACAGGCAGATGAAGACATCACATGAACCAAAATATTGTAGCTGAGTTGTCATGCTATTGTTCAGTTTTCATTTGCTGTAATAACGTCTATCATGCATGTTTTCTCATTTTCTTTGATATCATGCTCTCTTCAGTTTTCTGAAGGACGCTCTCTTGCAGGCATTATTTAATACTGGATGGATGGATGGATGGATGGATGGATGGATGGATGGATGGATGGATGGATGGATGGATGGATGGATGGATGGATGGATGGATGAGTAACTGGAGTCCATGCATTAAGGGATTATGACAGAGTACATCTGCATGAATTTCATTATATACCTTTATAATTAATAAACAGCAAAGCTGTGAGCTGTGGGGCTTATAAACAAAAGTGTTATATCTTCCTTCACTGATAGATAGATAGATAGATAGATAGATAGATAGATAGATAGATAGATAGATAGATAGATAGATAGATAGATAGATAGATAGATAGATAGATAGATAGATAGATAGATAGATACCACACCCTGTATAGTACTTTAAAATGCTCATTATTAGGGTTCATGATACCTGAAATGATCAAAAGTCATACCTGTTTCCATCAGCTGTTTGGTGGTCTTGCTCATCTGAAGTTATCTGCATGAACTCCTTTATAGCTCTGAGTAACTTCTGCGCATCATCATTCGATAGTGTGACTCCACCTGACATGGACTCCTTACTAGTTCTAAAAATACACATTCAATTGGGTTGATCTCCGGTTCTGCCACAACGCTGGTTTAAAAACTGTCTAACTCGTCCAAATAAATATCACAGTAAAGGATACAAGACAAACTTAATACAATCTGATTTAAAATCAATTATGTTTCATCGGCTATGGAAAGCAAAACAACAAAACTCGTCCAGCAGAAAATGATGAACACAATCGTGTTTTTTTTTTTTTTTTTTTTACAAGGTCAATATGTTTTATAGTTTTAGGAATAGTGCCACCACTCTCACCTGGATGGAGCTGCCTGTGAGACGTACATCTGATAAATAATCAGTGCATAGGCAAGAAGGAGAGTCCAGAGTTTCAGCATCATTAGGATTCCCTGTGGAAAACACATGCAGAATCAAACAAGGTAAAACAAATTGTTAAGTTTTTAAGTGCATTTCGTATTAAGTGCATCCCATCTTATCCCATTAAACATGTTTATTTTTTTTTGGAGTTTGTCATCAATAGCATGCATTCACAGCTCTATGAATCCTCTCTCTCTCTGTCTCTCTCTCTCAGACACACACCCCTCACTGAAGTTGCGGAGGCAGATAGAGGACTTATTAGTGATATACTGACACAGCAGCTCTGTCCAGGAGCAGAATTAGCTGCAGCCTGCCGTAGATTGTGTAACGTCACTAAACCAGCAAACCATTATCCACTAGTACACACATTTGTCATCCTCTCCAAAAACCACCTCATCATGTCTAATACTTAACAGTGACAGCATAATTCGCACCATCAAGAAGAAGTCTGTACTCACCGTAAGTTAATAGATCTTCTGGTCGTGAAGAATGAAATGATAGACTCACTTGTGAATCTGATGAACACTCCCTACAGTACAGGGTTTTATATATGTACCCCATGGGTTTCTGAACTGAGTGAGCGCTTGATCATAGTCTATTGGCCAGTCAAATGTTTTACCTCAAACTGCCAGCCAATCAGAAGTCCTGCGTCACTTACAGCAAGCCAATAAAAGAGCTTGTATGCAAATGACAAGAATACATGGACACTAAAATGTTTAATTCACAAAAAGCTGCCATGTATTTGAATCAGACGGGAGCATTATTTGTTGTAAAGTAAAATCTTTAAGCAGGGTAAGTGGGACTTTAAAACAATAAGAGGAAAAACTCATGCTTTGAGAACAAATATGGAATGTGCCTTTGGACCCACCTACTGTAAATTTCCTGATATTACAGGGTGTTAATTACTTATGATGGTGAGAAAATTTAAACACAGTTCTTCAGTACTTCTGTGTTTAAAATATGTCAATATAATTTTAATGTGGTTCCATTTCATCTCTAAGTGGTCAAGATGAACAGGGCTACAGTCAGTGAGAGGCATGGGTACCAAAGGTGTTTAGTACACCTGCTGTTACTCACATATAGAATGGATAAAGACATTGGAAATACTACCACGAAACTTCACCACATTTACAGAAGCCAAGTGAAGACAAAGTTATCACCAAGGAAACAGCTCTTCTCCCAAGAGACACTTCACAGAAAGTGAAAAAAAATCCAAAACTGAATCAAAAACACTGTGACACAAGTTAGCAAAGTGTGTTTAGGTCCAGTAGCAATCTGCTGCAATTGCCCCATTAGCCACCACTAAACAATGTAAAGTGTGTCATTAAAATCCACAGTTAATTGTGTAGTGTAAAAAAAGTGTAACTTTATGTATCTCTGCAGTAAGTTCTACGTCAGACTTAACCTGGAGATCCTGCTCATTTTCATATCTTATATACAGTTGGATAAAATAATGCCATTCTTATATGGGAATAGCATCACAGTGAGCTCTCCCCATGCATAAAGTAAAGCTTCCCACGGAATTCAGCATTGTCTATCCGGTCTCTCCGAGCTAATTACTGGGCTGTTGGTCTCTGGCCATGTTCTAATTCCCCTTATGTAACAATATTGAATGATGTATCATAAAGCATTCTACCTTCCAGTTATTTTTTGCGTCAGAAGGAAACTCATTAGTGTGGATGAACCCTTAAGCACTACTGAGCAGACCTGTAGGCTCTACACCAGAGGCATTAAATTAGTCTCCAAAAGCTCCACATGATATCGGAAACTGCCCACAGAGAGCTAAAGACTTTGAAGCAAGGGATTCCAACTATGTACATACAATGATTCGCGTTAATTGTCTTGACTTCATCTGAGTAACCTGCAATGTCTCTTCCTCTGTGAATATTGCCACATTTAACAAGTCAAAACCCACATGATTCATACCAGTCTATGTAAAAGTAAGTTCCCTCCACACTGTTTTGGACTCAAGCTGCTCCCAGGCCTTGATTCACCACTGTCTGCTCTGACCAGGGACATCAGTTGAGGCAGAGAAATTACATTCCAAGGGGAAAAGTGTATTGACAAGAATGCAATTAGCTCACACTGTTCACATCCCCTAATGTTAGGCATGAATTGGCCTGGAAAATTAATTACAACACAGGAGAGCATTCATGACAGAGAGGGCAGCGTTATGCTCACTGCTGTGCTCATCAGTGATGGTCTCAGCTGAGTCAGTGTGAATGTGTCTTCTCCCAAAGAGAGCCAGCACCATTCTTGGCTGGGATTCAGCTAAAAAACCCCCAAAGAGAATTTCCTTCAAAGCTCTTCCATATCAACACTTTGCATTATTTGATCAGGCAGCAAGGGGTTGATAATCAGATTGAGTGAATCCACTGTGCAGTAATATCAATGTTAGCTTATAAGTATTGTGGAAATGTGAGAAATTTACTAAATGGATCAAAGGTTATTGGCAATTTAAAATGTGCATCAGTGCTCAGCAAGGTTTTTTCCCCTTTTGAGCTTCCAAGTTCGTGTTCAATCTAAAAATGCAAGCTGAACAGAGGCCACTGGCACCTGCAGAAGGGACCTTGAATGTGTCTTAAAAGTAAAATCAATTACTGGGTCAGCTGGAAATAAAAATGTCAGAGTGGAAGATGAACCCAGAGATTTTCTATGAGGAGATAAAAACCTCTTTGTGAAACATTTACAAAGTTTTACAAAGTTTAAAACTGTGTTTGGGGAAAGAAGCGGTCTAAGCAGGAAGAGATATGAGTAAAACGTAGGACCAAAATAACACTGTGCTACCTGATCTGCACAAATACCACAGCCTGACCACTCAGCTCACCACAGCGCAGACAGATTCATTAGAACTACAAAAAGAAAATGCCAGTGTGGGTCCATTTGCACTACTGTCAGCTTTTGACATGAAATCATTTGCCAGATTTTCAGCGAAAATTACATCTTTTTCACTCTATCAGGACACAAGTTCCCAAGTCGTCCAATCCTGACCTGGCAGAGGTAGTGGTTCATTGCTGCCCTTTAGTTTCCCTTAATGCAAGCCAACAATCAGTCAAAGAGGGATCTCTGGTTTTTCAGTTGGCCAGAGTGGATACCACGCACCTTCAAAATCTAGGCCAGGTCTTCTTTGGCCAGGCCGTGTCATCTGAATCTTCTCTTTAGTTTTCACCATCAAACACAGTTAAAGGCCTGCATCCAAAAGATATTTTAAGCTGAAACCAGCAAACCATGCAGCAGAAGACTGGAAGGTACGTACAGTATACTGAGTAATTCAGCCAAGTCTTAAAGGAGAAGAAAGAGGAGAAAGCTTTTAAGTGTGTAAATAAAACATTTGTCAATTGCATTGTTGGCTATGAACTCTGAGCCTGAGATTGCTGAGGAGTGATGATAGTGAAGTTTGTTAGTTAATGAGTAGAATTACTGTTGTGGAAAAAGATCTTTGGCTTCACCACACAGAGTTAAAAACAATACAGTGCAACTGACAATGCATGGCAGTGATGAGAACAAACAGCAATGTAGTGCAACCGTGTGGAAAGTCCCTAATGGACATGAAGTGCCTGAAAACAGTTTAAGGGTTGGTTTCTGCCTTCAAAAAGACCATAAAATTACCAGTGAGGCTCATGGAATAATAAACATGAAGTGAAGTGTCCATTAGGAAAGGGAGTTTGACCTGTTGCTCTCCATTAGAACGCGCACCAAACCTTACCTCACATTTATACACCTGGCCAGTAGTTGCAGAGGGATTACACGACCTCCTAATGTTCCTGCCCCTGTCATTATGTTGTTCGGAAAAAGACGTTTCTGGACAGCATTAGCATTACCAGGGAAGGTCAGTAATTAGATTTTCCACATACACTTGATAATTCCAGTCATCCGGATGGTAAATGATTTTCTGTAGAATCACAGCAGTCAGGGGATGCACCCAGTTGAACGCGCCACACAGCAAAACAGGAAGAATACTCTTCAAATGGCTGTATAATGTAAAGACTGATGCTGTCCTACCACACAGACACTAATTGCATCAAATCCCATATGTTGATCAGGACAGGAGGACATTACCCCACAGCAAGGGTGGGCAATATGACAGAATGCTATGTACCATAAGACAGTATGAATTTGTATTTCTCCATCCTATTTATATGGTGGTAGCTATTGCTTTAATATCTTTGGTAGCATTTGGTCATTGGGGACAATGGGTCAAGCTCCAAAAAGTTGACTGCACATTTCCATCCGCCCATCCATTTTGAGTCACTCATCCAGGGCCTTATCTTGGTGGGAGCAGGCTAAGCAATGTA
The DNA here is from genome assembly GCF_039877785.1 of Chaetodon trifascialis. Taxonomy (NCBI): domain Eukaryota; kingdom Metazoa; phylum Chordata; class Actinopteri; order Chaetodontiformes; family Chaetodontidae; genus Chaetodon; species Chaetodon trifascialis. Next base: position 13,549,619 of record NC_092056.1, read on the forward strand.
GTCCAGATGTCTGTCCCTCTTCCAAGCAGCATTTTCCAGCTCCTCCTGGGGTCTCCTAACAGTTGGATATGCCCAGAAAAACCTCCAAAGGAAGGCGCCCCAGGACGCGTCGTGATCAAACGTCCAAACCACCTCACCTGGCTCTCCTTCGAGGTGAAGCTCCCTGCAGAACCACAGAAGACATACGACTGTTTTCACAGGCTAACTCATGACAAGTCAACTGAGCTTCATGTGTAAATGTGGTGAAGTGTTCCTAGAATGTGTTATATCAGTCATTATAAATCAACAATCCATATTGCCGACTCCTACCCTCAAGCATAAGAACAGACAGTAAAATAATTTCCTCCAAAAAAGGAAAAAATATTGCTCTTGGGGTCTGGAAATAAAAATAACTGTCTCACTAGACCTAAGCTAATAATATTTGTGCCAATCGAAGAAAAATAATACCATTATGAGGCTGTTTCAAGTGAGACAAATATTCTCATTAATAACATTTCTGTTCATGACCCCCTTCTCTTCCCTCCAGATTCAACATTTAATGCCTTGTCCCTCCTCATGTTGCTCCTCTTTATCCTTCTCACAGCATTCTCTGCTGGTTAACGTTTTTTGAACTCTCCTTTTAAATTGTCTTTTTATAGCAATCATGATTATATCAAATATTTTTCAAATAACTCTGGTTCTGGTTTTTCTGAATCCATGCACATTACAAAATATGGTTGACGTTTACCACCTGGACACACTTGTCGCTGGTGTTTTGATTAACCCAGCCACTAACAAGATAATGCAATAGTGCGAACATGTTTATTTGATTACATTTGACAGATGTGTTTAACGCTTCCAGAATAGCTTTTGAGTCTGGGGAGCTGGCAGGAAGCAAAGAAGTAATTTGCAAGAATATCCTCATTAGGTAGCCCTAACAAATCTGAATGATTGGGAGAGATCTGTAGAGGCCATTTGAGGAATCTAAGGGAAAAAAACAGTTTACCAGCTGCCTCAGCAGGAAGGAACGGCTGGATAAACAACTTCATGTCTAATGAGCAGCCAGCCATGATGAACTGATCACACAGCGAAGTGGAGAGCATGGTTTTACAAATTGTTTATTGTTTAAAATCCCATTAATGAGATGATCATATTCACCTGGATTAATCTCTGCAAGATCCATCCAATCACCACTTTCATCTGCAGACCACAGGAAATCTGTGGCAGGCAATGAATAAATGAATGAATTAATAACCGCATAGTGCTTACTGTCTATGAGAAAAGGGGATTATTTCAAATGTTTTGTCAACTGTGTGTTAATGATTTGTCTGATTTGTTAAAGATCAATACCTATATTCAGAATATCCACACATCGACGCGTTCAGGTACGAGCCAACAAGTCTGAAAAATCTCGCACAGCTATGCAAGTTTGGAATGCGGTGCCTGCCTTAACCTTTAACCTCTTAATGTCGAGCATGGCCTAACCTTTAACATGTGGAGGTGAAGGAACCTACAGCAGCTCAGTGGGGCAAAGTTTATTTGCTTAAAAACAAAGCAGGATAACATAAAAATGAGCTTCTATTAACTTGCTGACATCAATTTTGATGCATTTTTGATCCCATTTTATTGCATGTAGTGTTCCCTTTCAAAGTCTGCCATCTAAATTATCATGATCAAGTAAAAACTAGATATTAGATTGAAACGTTATATTGTTTAAAATGTAAAATCAATGTTTAAAAAAGAAACTAGGTGAACATTTAGAAAAGGATATTTAATACAGTTGGAATCAAGTCTCTAAAGTTGTATCATTTTGTCTGCACAGCCTTGATCAAGTTGTTTCACTCTGCTTGTATTCATTAAATCATCACATGTATGCACTGAAAATAAATGCTATGCAAAATACTGTTCCATTGTGTCCTGTTGATTCCTCATTACAATAGTTTTGTGGTTTTTTGTTAAATCTCTTGCTTCTAGAATCACACTGAAAAATCACAACGCCTCTGAGAGCACTGTAGGCTTAGTTGGTTTTCAGTGGGATGTGTCTTTACAGCAAGATGAAGACGGTAATATCTCAGTGTATATGTACATTATAGAGCCTACATTCAGTGCAGTGTTACAGTCCTCTTGACTGTTCTCTAGTCTCTCCATTAGGGGGCATGGTGGCTGAAGTCAGGTAATCAGGCTTACTTGCTCACCTGCCGGCCATGACACTATGACCAGGTGGTCATCAGTCTCCCTCTCAGCAGCCTAGCTTTCATATTTCTTTAGGCTGCGCTTACACGTAGCAGGACATTTTGGAAAATGGATGTTTTGGCCCCTGCATTTGCAAAAATAACATCGTGCACACAACATCGTTTTCAAAAATGTTGTCGTTTACATGAACATGGCATAAATACGCCATCGAGCGCCATTATAACTATGCCAGACCTCTGGGCACAAGTGTAAACATAGATCGCTCACATGACGTTGAGTATTTTCAGTCGCATGTAGTGACGGTTCGGAAACCTAAAACACCGTTTAACCCTGTTTACACGTCAACACATAACCGCCGTTTTCAGAAATCTCCACTTTGGACAGAGTTGTTAAAAATGATCATTTTCTGTGAAAAAAAAACTGTTTGTGTGTAAACAACAGGCCAAACCACATGAAAACACATGTTTTCCTAAGTGTAAACATAGCCTTAGCAGCTTATTTACTCTTTCTTTTAAGCAAAATGAGCCTCTTTTAAGTATAAGCCAATGTGCGGCCTCCCCTCTTTCTCCTTGCTTGAGCAAGGCTATTACAATATATGCAGGTACATACCAGTATATATCAGAAAGTTTAAAAAAAGTTTAGAAATAACACACCAGTTTTGAAAATTTGACAACTTGTCTATAAAGAGGAGTGAACTGATCAGCTTCAGCCAAAACAACCGCTAAACTGACCACAACAAAAGTGAAACACAGCCAACACAAATTACATCTGAAGGAGGGAAAACATAAAAGAAACAATATCTAATGTTACAAATTCATTATTTTAATGGTTTCAAACTAATAGTAGGGTTGGGGTCATACATGTTGGTAGTTAGCTAGCATGCTAATTTCTCCCCTTTTATTCAATATATTTCAATATGAGTTCTGTCGTCTTCATTCAAAACTGATTTACTGGACATTTAATTTGATAAATGACAAAAAACTGAGCTTTGCTTTACAGAAATGCAAAACTCAGACTTCATGCGGCCTGTATACCTGTGATCCTGAGTTATCTTGAATAGCAATACTTATATAATGAGCAATACTAATACTACATTCTGCATATTGGTAAACAACCAGAAACCTTTGTGAAGAGCCAATCCAAAACTTTTCAATCAGCTACCCAAAATAGATAACTGCACTTGTGGAGCCAGGCTGCAGTTATTTGGCTGTATAAACACAGCTGCATAAAAACAGTGAAACGTTTTTTCCTGCTCATTTTTAGTATTGTCAGCTGACAAAGACTGTCAGATAAAGGAATCGCAGGTGTTGTGCACAGAATCCACTTCACTTGAATTTCATGCAGTAAAACAGGGACCAAAGCTTTGATTGTTTACATCATATGAATGATTTCCACTCCACTGCATGAGTGCTTTTGCTTTCCTTAAAAACCTACCTACCTACCTACTTTACTTTTAAACTGTTTTATCATTATTAATCTTTGTACTTTTAGGACTCAAGAAGCAGCAGCCTGTCTTTGAGCTCAGACGTGCCACAGCAGACTCCATGTATCCTCCTCCTGGGAAAGACGTTTCCAAGCTGTGCGCATTGTGTCTGCGCTTCCCTTCAAACAATGGGTGACTGCGTCCAGTCCACCCAGTCTCCTCTCCCGTAGTGACATTTTTTTTTTTTTTTTTTTTTACATGATTCTTCACTCTCTGATACCATTTACCGTCTGTGCAAGTGTCTGCTCGTTTGTTTGAGCCAAACAAAAGTTCAACTTTAATGCCTCAGTATTTTTTTTTTTTTTTTTTTTTTTTTTTTTTAATAACGAGTTTGATGAAGTGTAGTTTTATGGCGCGCTGCCTCGTCTGCGGGCTGATTATAAGCAGCCAAAAACTAAACCGGAAAAAAAAAATCCCCCTAATGATCGGAATTATTGATTAGGAGCAGAACAAAGTTCACCAGCAGTTGACTGACTTTCTGGCCAATCTTAGCCTTAGAGGCGGGGGATAGAAAATGTGCAAGATGATACATGTGTGCTTCAGTTGCTCTGAGAAGAAGGCGAAGTCAGCAGAGGAGGTCTAGCAGGAAAGAGAGACTTTTTGGGGAAGATGGTTTCCATTAAATCGCCGCCTCTGGTGCCGGTGTCGAGCGCACAGGCTCTGCTCGGTGTGGGCTGCTTGGCTGTCGCCTTCCTCGCTTTGCTACTGGTTCGCCAGCTCGTCAAGCAGAGACGACCCCCGGGCTTTCCTCCTGGTCCATCTCCCATCCCTGTGATAGGGAACATCCTGTCTCTGGCCACTGAGCCGCACGTCTTCCTCAAGAAGCAGAGTGAAATTCATGGACAGGTAACGAGTCCGACGACAGCGCCTTTTATGAGTGCAATGCTTTTTAAGGGAGTGCTCTGCAGGCTGCGCGGTGCATGTCCCTGCAGAAGGGGTTTCATACTTTAGTGACACACACACACACACACACACACACACACACACACACACACACACGGAAAAACGAACAAAAGAGACTCGCCCTGACATTTGGCAGTCTGTGCAATAGCGTTTGCTTGGAGGAGATGTCAAATCAGGGGCTCCCAAGAAGTATAGCCTCCTCCCAAGAAGAACATTTAAGGACACAGACTTCCTTTTGGTGACACATGGAACTTTTTAAGCATTAAGTAGGTGCAGACTTGGATATTTCTGTAGAGCTTTAGAGTCAGTTTAATCCACTCACTGTCCTGTTTCATATCAGGGAATTTTTAAACGTTGACACACAAGCGAAATTTTGCAACACGCCTGCTATTGTGGTGTAAATCTCACATTCCTTGACGAAAGCATTCATTTGCATAAAAATGTGTGCAGAGGACAAAAGCAGTGCAGTGCTCATGTTGCAATGTGTGTCTTTCAGATTTTCAGTATTGACCTGGGAGGCATCTTGACCGTGGTGTTAAACGGATATGACTGTGTCAAGGAATGCCTTTATAATCAGAGCGAGGTGTTTGCTGATCGGCCATCCCTGCCTTTATTCAAGAAGATGACCAAAATGGGTGGTAAGATGCTGTGCTAAGCTTGCAGTGCACACTATCTCTCATGCAACATTATCAGAATGGAATTGCTGTAAAGCGGACATGGCCTTGCTTCTGTCGCGCCCTTGTGTTTTCCCGTGTTCCTCATTCCTGTGTTGACTATGTCCTTGTCTGTCTGTGTTTGTGTGTATGTGCTTCATCGTGTGGATCCTGCCCACCTGTACACCTGTCTACAATCAGCTCACAGCATATCAATCCCTCTCACTCATTGCCATCTGCCACCATGGTGGCCACTCTCAGGCTCAGTTGGTTTTTGGAATGATTGTGATAGATTTCCCGTGGCCCTTCCACTTGAATTAATGCTCTTTGTTTCCTGTGCTTCAGGATCCCAGCCTGTCTGCCTGCTATACTAACCCACTCACCTTGGCTTCCTACACCGGCCACTTCTTCATTCCTCCTCGTCCCTGTGCCATCACCAGCCATCTCATCTCATCTGAGAACTTAACGATAAATGTGTTCAACTTCATGTGCCTCTGAGTGTGTGTTCTGCACTTTGGTCCACTTTTGAACCAAACCTGACATGCAGTCGAAATGATAACTGATTAAACTCCTCTGTTTTACTTTTTTCTCCACCACCCAAAGGGCTTCTCAATTGTAAATATGGCAAAGGCTGGATCGAACACCGTAAACTGGCTTGCAACTCTTTCCGTTACTTCGGCAGTGGCCAGCGGCTGTTTGAGAGGAAGATCTCAGAGGAGTGCATGTTCTTTGTTGATGCCATTGATGAGCACAAGGGAAAGCCCTTCAACCCCAAACACCTTGTGACCAACGCTGTGTCCAACATCACCAACCTGATCATTTTTGGACAGCGTTTCACTTACGACGACAGCAACTTCCAGCACATGATTGAAATTTTCAGTGAGAACGTGGAGCTGGCAGTGAGCGGCTGGGCCCTCCTCTACAACGCCTTCCCATGGATTGAGTATGTGCCCTTTGGAAAACACCAGAAGCTGTTCCGCAATGCTGCTGAGGTGTATGACTTCTTACTGCAGGTCATAAAAGGTTTCTCACATGGCAGGGTGCCACATGTACCTCGCCACTATGTTGATGCCTATTTGGATGAGTTGGAGCAGAACACAGGAGACCCCACTTCCTCTTTTTCCTATGAGAACCTCATCTATTCAGTGGGTGAGCTCATTATTGCCGGCACAGAGACCACGACTAACATCCTGCGCTGGGCCATGCTGTACATGGCTCTCTACCCCAACATACAAGGTTAGTTATAGAACATTTTACTTCGTGTGACCACAAGTAGAGCTTCTGTTTGTTGTTGTTTTTCTCTATTTTTAATAGGTATGTAATATCAAATAAATGCCTGATTGTGTGTCTGTTTGTTCCTGCAAAGAGAGGGTACACAGGGAGATTGACAGCGTCCTTCCCAATGGGAGGCCACCCACTTTGGAGGACAAGCAGAAGATGCCCTATGTGGAGGCTGTTCTGCACGAGATCCTTCGCTTCTGCAACATTGTTCCACTTGGCATTTTCCGTGCCACCTCACAGGATGCGAACGTCAATGGCTACATCATTCCCAAAGGCACTACGGTGATCACCAACCTCTACTCGGTGCACTTTGATGAGAAGTACTGGAACGATCCAGGTGTTTTCTCTCCAGAGAGGTTCCTGGACAGCAATGGCAACTTTGTGAGGCGTGAGGCCTTCCTGCCATTTTCCTTGGGTTAGTCTCTTTATGTTTACGTTTCTCTTACAACACTTGCAATCCAAATTATGGGGGCTGTGATAGTCACCAGTCAGTGGGTATTCCATTCTCCTACAAACTGTTTTCATAAATCACATTTAAAAAATCTAGAGCATTTCCTCGAATACTTAAGGCTCTTAGATCAGTGATACTGGCAGGTAATTACAGTATTTCCCTGATGAGCAGTGACCCCAGAGTCAGATGCTGCTGAGCCACTGAAAAAAGATCTTAAACACAGCTGACACACATGAATGTGCATTGATGACAATGAGGTCTTATATCCTGAATTCTGCCTTTACCTTTATTGCTCTGAGTGCCATCTACTTCCCCTTCACATTAAATGGAAAAATAAAACACCCATCACATATACACACAACCCCATACTTTCTTAAACTCTAAACGCACCTTTATTATAAGAGGATAGGATTTTACAACTCTGCCTTCAAAAAATTTGGGACACTGTGTAAAACATAATAAAAAAAGTGCAAAGACAATAATATTTAATGTTTTAGCTCATCAACTTCATTGATTTTGGGACGGGAGCAACTAAAGACTGGGAAATGCTCCTAAAACACCTGTTTGGAACATTCCACAGGTAAACAGGTTCATTGGTAACAGGTGATAGTATCATGATTGGATATGAAAGGGGCATCCTGGAAAGGCTCAGTCATTCACAAGCAAGGATGAAGTGAGGTTCACCACTTTGTGAACACATGACTGTATAAAGGATATTAGTACATGGGCTCAGGAACACTGTTGTTGGTAAACACAGTTTGCTTGCAAATTGTTGCATTCTGGTTCATTTTACACAGATTCTCCAGGGTGCAGCATCCACATTCAAATATATTTTTTCCTCATCTGTAGTTTTAGTGTTCCCCAAAGTCTTAACTTGTATTTCTCAGGACTTCAAAGATCAGCCACATGTTGTGCCTGTGTGTATGACAGAGCGAGTCTAAATAAAAAAAATCTTCTTTTCCAGGGAGGCGTCACTGCCTGGGTGAACAGCTGGCTAGGATGGAGATGTTCCTCTTTTTCACCACACTGTTGCAGAGGTTTCATCTTCAGTTCCCTCTTGGAACCGTTCCCACTCTCACTCCCAAACTGGGCATGACCTTGCAGCCCAAACCTTACTCCATCTGTGCTGTCCGCAGGCAGCAGAGAAGTCCCTGCTCTGGAGCCACACCTTACTACAAGTAGGCAAGCAGGCATTTAATACAGCTTGTTCAGTCGTTCAAGCCAGAATTTTACTATTTTGCACAGCAATGCAACCACATGACACAGGTCTGTAAAACTGTATCTCTCAGGATTGTAATGTCGAGTTCAGGTGCATTGCATTTTTTCCAAAAGACTTTCTGAGCTCTTTGCAGATGGACATGATCCAGTTTAAACAGTTACTATCAAATTCTTTTACTGAGCAAAATGCATATTTGCACAGTCCCTTGAAGTAGCAAGGGAGGTGAAAGACTGAAAGGGGATCCTGGGAACACACGTGTGCTATCGATTTAGTTCTCTGTAGCTCAGAGTTGCTCTGAGCCCAGACAATGTCTATGAACCTTGATGCAGTGGGTTAGGTAGATGTCAATGATTGACAGTAAATACACCCATGATGGTTCATAGCCCTACCTTCTCAGGACAGCTGCGGGTCAGATGAATGACTCCACTGAAATGTACCTGTGGGTCGAAATCGGACTTTCCAAGAAAGTTCTGAACACCGTGTGTTGGAGTTGGACTCGAGCCAAGATTTACGTCATGTGGGCTGACTGTGACCCCCTTCTCCAGGGACAGCGCTCTATGGACATTCTGTCTCATAGGAAGCAAATGCAACTCTGGTGGAATTCTAGAAACTGACTATGCAAGACCAGTTTCTGCTAAATGGTGCTTATCAGTACTAACAAAGTACTACATTTATGTTTGAACCTAATGTTTGTTTTGTCCTTTTTTGCCTTACTTGTATTTTTGTGTATTAATGAAAGTCTTTCTTAAAACTCAAAAATGTAAAATGTACAATCTCGTATTTATTGCTTATGTGTTTTATATTATATTAAGACCTCAAATTATTTAATTCAGTACTTGCAGAATTATTTCAATAGGACTCAACCTACTGATTCTGCATCTCAAATCAGAGGACACCTAACATAATCATTAATTATCATAATCTGTAAACTGTGTGTTCATGAGTGCACATTGTGTGCTGTATTTTGATGATGTGAGTGCACCAAACTGTAAATCTGAGGGCCGATTTGAGGCAGAATTGGGTCGAAATTACACACAGTGATTTGATCCTTCGCTAATGTCACAAATATTTATAATTGCAGCTTTACAGGTTCTGCAAGCTCACACAGGTGTTACCAACTACTATGGCGGATTAGACTGCTGCTCAGGTTGAAGTTGGGTGGAGTTACGCAGAATATCATATCCTAATATAAATGATAAGGGTCTAAGTCGTCTGTGAGAGAAGATATCAGTCAAGCACAGTTTGTACACACTGTCAGTAAAAACACTTGTGTGAGTGTACAATAGCCGTGTTTAAGGTCTTTAAGGCAGGAGAAAACAAAGTGTTATATATATAATATATTGCGAGTTCACACACACAAACACACACACACCAATAAAAATCAATGAGAACTTCTGATACTTTAGGGATGGTGTTTTATGACAGCTATAAATAACAAGAAAAATCAGTTGCCCCCACAATGTAGATAAGGGTGAATGGTTACATTGGACAAACGTACGTATATTGATGCTACATAAGGGTAACAACCATTCGAAGATGTATTTATGGCACAATCATCAGAGGACACTGTGGTTTGAAAGACTGCACAGTGAAAAGCCAACAAACTTTTACAACTTAATGAGCCAGAATATGTCGGGTAGGGAGCTACCAAGGCTTTATGATCCAGCATGGGTCCATGTGAAAAAACTGACGACAGAGTTGTCAGAATGAATATGGCTCTGACCTGAGTCCAAATCCTGACTTTTACCACTGTCACTACCACTTTGAGCCCGGTGGAATATTTGACTCAAGGTGTGTGTCTTTTGCATGAACAGTACTGGAGCCCAAAGAGAGTTTGCCAATCAGCCTATCACAGCCCACAATCTACTGTATGTACTGTAGGTAAAGTTTGGCACTAGTTGGGTCGACTGAGATAACAGTGACAGAGAGATAATGAAGAATACAAGAGTGGTTATGATACAGAACAGGGAGAGGCTGAAACCAAGTGACAAATCAAAATCAAAACACCAAACCCCACAGTTCCACACCTGTAAATAGAAGTCGATAAAAACTCTGGAAACACAATGGTAATTACAGGATCTCAATGTACAGTATGTCAGCTGCGTGTAGAAAACAGATGCATTCATTTGATTATTTAAAAAATATATATTTATATGCACATACTCTTTTGTACAGCGGCTAAACACTTGTTTGGTATTAAAATGTGCACACCTGTATCTATTTTTTGTCTTTAAATATTACTATCTTGATTTACACTGCTTACTTAACATTTTCTCCAGAGATTTTGATTTAATAAGGTGATAAAGGAGCTCAGCAACAATTCTGCCTTCCCTTTTTGTAAAATGTCTTATTCTAGTGGAATGCCAAGAGTTCTTAGAGGAAAAAAATAGAGAACTAGTAGTTTTTTAACCTGCCTCGTGGCACGGAGTAAAGTGAAATGAAACCCTGGATCCCTTCTTCACACACTGGCCAAGTTATGGGTTTGGCTAAAACAAAAAAAAAGAGGAAAAAGAGAGTTGGATGAGCTTTTAATGTGTCTAAACATCAGTGTTTGCCTGCTGACTGAGACACCGATGAGTAGACGCTGTACTGTTCGTTTAAAAATAATGCAGAACAAGTTAAAAAACCATTACCTAACACACTGTTATAGAACTGCAAAATTGTACAATGAGTTGTGTTGCTGCAGGAGAGACACTTGCAGTCTGCCGACAATCAAGATAAGCTTTTCTCCAGTGAGGTTGTAAAAAGGTTATGCAAACAGTGTACGGATGGCCAAGAGACAGCACATACTGTATGCTCCTCTGTCACAGAGGATTTCAATTGCTTGAATTTGTTTGTAGTCAAGTTGTTCATTAAGAGATTACAAACTACTTCCGTCACCCAGATTTGAATTTTCTTAGTCTTTAAAGTGTATTTCATATTAATGACATAAATTCTTGCAAAATAATTATTCAACTTTCCGTGAATCCTGAGTAACCTTTAAAAAAATACTTAGAATCAAAAGTGAAGATGAAGAATCCATTCATTGAAACAGCACTCCTGATCTGAACGCAACATGTTAAAAACACCGGAGGACATTTCACTGATTAGAAACCAACCATTATTGAAAGGACACACAAACATACACACAAATAACATACTAAAATAATTAAAAATGTGCTCTCCTTCCCCCTACTCATTCTCTCCATCACATTCCTGCCAAAAATATTCACACACTCAAACAAAATGAAGCAAGGAGAGTTAAAGAATCCCCCCCCGAAAAAAATAGACGGGTGGTACACATGAATAAAAGCATCAAAAATGATGCAGATATAATGCTATCAATCAGTCAACATTTCAATAATGTCTCTTTGACTGAGTCTGATACAGTGTTTCGTGTCGCCAGCAAGGAGAGAGAACTACACAAGCCGAGGCTCTGGGCCAATATGGACTCAGTAAAGGTTCAGACAGGCACATTTGATATATATATATGTGTATATATAATTCAAAAATATACCTGACATTGAGGCTGAAACAGTCTCAGTCTCTTGTCTTTCCATGTTTGAGCTGTTCACTTTGGTAAAGGGTATCAATCTCTTCATGGTGTCGCTTGCTTCATTGTTTGTCCTCTACCTTTCATTTTTTAAATAGACAGGAAATTGTTTTGTACCTAAAGGAGGTGTAAGCGCTTTGCATTCAAGGCAGCATCACAGCCAGGTCACCATGGAGGGGCAAGTTGATGCCGGACCCCCCCCACGTCCGCACTCTTCTTCTGCACCGTCCTGCTCAGTTCTGGTGCTTTTTTTTTTTTTTCTGGGTGCACTCGACTCTCCATGGGGTGAAAAAGTGCATAGGAGTTGGGCTCCCACCGTTGTAGCAAGGATCCGCTCACAGTAGTAAGGCCTTTTTGTTTCTCCAAAAACAATGTGACTGCTTAAGCATCTGAGTGTCTGCACAGTGAATCTTCCAATGTGTGTGTGTGTGTGTGTGTGTGTGTGTGTGTGTGAGAGAGAGTGAGAGAGGGAGCAAAGTGTGTTTTATGTGCATTTGTCACCTGTCTGTCTGTCTGTCTGTCTGTCTGTCTGTCTGTATGTGTGTGTGTGTGTGTGTGTGTGTGTGTGTGTGTGTGTGTGTGTTTCTCATGTCTGTCTGTGTTTATGTTGCTGAAAGGCAGGTGGTCGAGGGACTCATGTCCTTATACTGCCTCTCCTCTTGTTTTCTAATGCAGCTCTGTCCTTTCCTTCGTCCTCCTGCTACTGACGCTCCTCTCCCTCCTCCTCCTCCTGGATGACCTGGATGTCATCTGATGGGGAGGTGGGCAGGCTGGCCGGCAGGCTGTCGGGCTGCTGCTGCTTGCCGAGCTCTTTGCTCTTCTCCTCCTCCTCGATAGTCTTCTTCCACACCTTGTGGTTCTCCGTCAGGTGCTGCATGATGCTGCAGAACAACCTGCGGCGGTTCTTCCTCCTTTCTGCAATGGAGAAAACACAAAGACATGTTTCAGAAAATCTGGACTGGCTAACGCTAAATCCTCAGTGCTCAGGAGTTGCTGGTGTCTTACTTGGTGCCAGCTCATCCTCCAGCTCATCATCCTCATCCTCGTCGGTGTCTGTGTCCACCCGACCCTCCTCGTCATCTTCATCTGATCCTTCTTCGTTAATCCAGTGGCCAGGCAGAAGGCCAGCGGCGTCGTAGGAGCTACAAAGTGGTCCTACGATATGAGTGATGAAGGACTCCTGTAGCTTTGCCAGCTGTGGGGAGGAGCGGTCCATGAATGGGCTGATGGGTAATCCCAGCCTCGCCTCCTCATCTCCCTGCAGATGAAGAACAGAGATTACGCTTAAAAATGCCTGGATAAGGCTTGATACATTACTCAAGCTACATCACAGTCACAGAGGAGCAGAACTATTCTGTTTCATTTTCTGATGATTTGGTTTGTTTTATTGTCTGTTTTTGAAAAGCAGAAAGCCAGATTTCCCATGCAGGACAATAAAGACTGAACTGAGCTAATATATACAGATGATGTGATCATAATGTCATTCATCTCTTCCTTATGGTTTTCTTTTCTGAATGTTTGTCCTCATTTCTCGCATTTGTAACCATAATGTTGATATTTGGTTGGGGTTCTTTGAAGGGTGGATTAGATATGAATGTGTCAGAACCATCATTTCATTTAAGGTCGTGGTCTGTAACTTCTGCCACTAGGGGTCTCTCAGTCAAAACAATGAAAACAAAAGACGCAGTTTGATGACCTCTGCTCTCTGCAACATTAGCATGCAGCCTGTACCTGCTCATAAAACTCATTAACGATGCCCTCTGTCCACTTGAGGTGCAGGTCACGGACTTTGGCCGGTCCATTGATATCTGCCAGCTTGATGCACACTTGGCACACCAGCAGTCTGTCATTCTCATTGGTCCAATCAATTCCTGGACTGTTCACATCATTCACCTGTGAACAAAGACAGATGAATCCTATTAAAACGGGTCGACTGACTTATCTTACATCTGTTATGTTGAATACTGCTCAACGTAAATTAAACATACCACCCTCCTAATGATTAAATCAGTACTTTGTCAGAATTTAAAGGATCAATAAATATTCTTATCATGTAAGTCAGCAATCTGTTAAGATTTCTCCATCTCAGACCTTTGAATTGAACTCGGCCAGGAAGTCAAAGTGCTTCTTGAGGTCTGTGGCCAGTATAGCCTCGATGACAAGGAAGCGAAAACGCTTGAACTCCACGTGATCCAGGTTGACCAGGAAGTTGAACTCTGGCCGGGACAGGTAGAGGCTCCAGGCAGATGCAGCGTGGTGGTTCTCCAGCACTGACCTGTCATTGTACAGCACCGCCTATACCGCACAGGAGGGAAAAGCCAAGCGGTGAGAGCGGGTAAAGATGGCGCACTAAAAGATTCCTACAATTTCCTCTGAAATGTCAGTGATAAATGTTCTTACGTAACACGTCTGCATACATGTTACACAATTTCTAATGGGTTCAAAAATAGCAAGCACTCAATAAGTGAGATAAAAAAGGACATGAGGGCATTTAGTTATGAAAGTAGAAATGTAACAGGCTCAAGCTCAAGTATAGCTGAAGGCAGAAGCGGGTTAAAAGCAGTGACGGGGACATTAGACGCCACGAAAGGCTTAACAGATCCTTTTAACAGATTTGGTGGTTGTCCACATCATTAGCAATCAATAGGTTCAGGGTTCCCTCTCATTTCCTTTAACCCACTCTCTTGGGACTGGGACAAAACCCAGACAGTGTGAGTGCTATCACTGGACATGTTGTAAAGACACAATATTTAAACTGGGGCGCGCAGTTAACCTCTTCATCCCTCCTTTACATAACTGACCACAATGAGAGAGCTCGATTGGCTTCACTGGCCATGTGGCGGTGAGTTAATTTTATACAGAATATCATTTGAGATTGTAGACAGAATTTAACTTTGACTTATTCCTTTCTCGCATGTTTGTCTCAATCATGAAAGACTTGTGTGTTTGGGTGATACTGTGCTAAGCTAGCATTACGGAGCACACTAAGGAAAAGACATGTAAGGAAAATGAAAATGTTGACTGTGAAGTTAAAGATTAACTGTAAAAACGGAGACACTGCAGGATACTAACACATGAGGACAAAGCGCCACTTCCAGTGAACTGGTTTTAGTTGCACAAATGCAACGTGAGGCAGCTGAAGTCTTACAGAGCGAAAAATGAATATGTAATGATTCAAAGAAAAAGCACAGGACATGCAGGCAGCCAGTTCTGCGGATGTTTGCACATGCGGGTGGATCACTGATGACATTTGTGCTGGTTTCTGTGATCGGGTGGAGGCACAGGAAAAAACAGAGCAGGGGCCACTCAGACAGACTCTGTCACTCCTGCAGGGACACAGCCATGCAGTTTTGTGTTTGTACACAAGGCTTGTCTCTGGGCCAAGACGTCAGTCGTGATATTTGCATTTGGTCTGTTGGTCTTGAGAGGACAAATATTCCTGTTAGAAGGCACGTTGCAAACACTGACCCTCACCGTGGAGTACACACAAAGGGCTGAATACTGCTGATACAGCAGTATCAGGACCATGCAGCAAATGCATGGTCCAGGATATTAGATTATTTCATTCTTATCCATGGAGGGTGCTGTTTATTCCTTTCTCACTGTTCTGTGGAAAGCTTGAGCAATAACAGGGCAAGAACACGTGTGTAACGCACACGTATACCAGAGAAACGTGCTCACCAGCAAACTGGACGCCAATTTAAAGAGGACTTACAAAGGAAAGAAAGAAAAAAACTCATGTAAATCAGTTCAGCCTGGAGGTGACCGGCTTGAAAAGCAAATCTGACATCCAACAAGTCCAGGATTGTTCATGTGCGCACAAAGTCCAGGACCAATGTTCGTGGTGTCATCATCTTATTGAGTGTGTAGGGTTGCGGTTAGGGGCCGTCAATACACTGTGAGATTATGAGGGGAAGTTACGCTCACGCCTTCAGTTACATGCAGACCGTTTGTATCTATACTACATATCAGTTTTCAACATTTGCGGTGAAATGTCACTTTGGATAAACCCATATTTTGAACATCTGATCCTTTGTTTCTATAAACATGAGTGTGTTTATGTGTCCCAGTGAGTCCATGCAATCAACAACACTTTCAAGAACCACTAAATGCTGCAGGTTACCTGAGGTGCATTAGTGGCTACTAGAAAGGCATTTGTGCGACCGGGATGGTCATAGTCGTGCATCGCAGCTGCTACATAAAGGGCCATGAGCTCCAGGGCGGGTATGTTCCAGGCCAGGCAGCCGTAGCTGTCATCTGAAATCGAGGAGCTTTTGGAGGAGGCGTAGGATATCCTGCCTGGAGAGATCCCACTATCTGAATCTGGAACATGACAACAGACGAGATGGATGTCAATGAATGTCACCGTGATGGAAAATCATTGACAATCAGGTTAGAATTAGAGCTTTTCAACAGTTCAGTGAAACCTTAAAAGTTTGAGCAGTTGAATACACACACACACACACACACACACACACACACACACACACACACACACACACACACACACACACACACACACACACACACACACACACACACACACACACACACACACACACACACACACACACCATTCTATTCTCATGTATTCACTGTTTTACAGAGTTTCTCGCGTCACTGCCAGATTCGCTCTGTCCCCCCTTATCAAATGACAGCTGTTCTGGCCTCAGAGGGAAGACGTCCGTGGATAAGCCTCAGGTCATTTCTAACGATGTTAAAATATCATCAGCAGAGACGAGCCCGGGAATCTCTGCATTTTAAACCAAACCATCTGTGTTCTGTAGATTAAAAGCAAAATCCAATAACAGAAGGAACTTCTGAAAGCCACAAACCAAATCAAAGTTTTTGATGTCAGTGCATTTCTGACAAGCAAGCATGAAATAAACAGATAAATAATGATCATTAAATGCAAACTCTTCTTTATCTTCTTCATTTACTCAATTATCTATGTTAACATTAGCTAATATCCATTACATCTGTGCAACAATATTACATGTATCTACTGCGCATATATATTTTTTACTGTTATATATTTTTCTACCGTGCATTAGTACAAAGTCGTATATGTATGTATGTATTTTGCTTTTTATATCTTACTCATGTGCAATTAAAAATTTTCCACTCTAAATTGAGCCATTCTCACAAGGCAGTATTATTTTTTTATACTCTTTTGTATATAATGTACATATATATATTATTTTGTATCTTTTTATTGTCTATTTGTTCTTTTTCTACCTCTTGTTTTGAAGTCAATTTCCCCCGCATGGGATCAATTAAGTTTTATCTTATCTTGTCTCTTAAAACCTCGGACAGTAGGTGACGAGAATTTTTCAGGAAATCCAACTATTCCCATGTTTATTCTCAGGAGGAAAGCTTGACCAAACCCAGTTTTCCTCAACTTGAGCGAATCAAAAACTTTATTTCTCAGATTATTTTGTGAAATATTGTGGAAGACAGACTAATCACATTTGGAGGGATGTTTTCCTGTTCTGTTTCATTTTGCAGATATGATTCCTTACCAACACGTGCACATTTGAGAAGTCCGTTGAGGACAGAGACTGTGTGGGCTCTCGTGCTTTAATGTGAGCTGAGACTGAATGATAAAAGCCTCTCAGACTGCTCAAACTCTGTGACACCGGCCACTAAATGCCACAGATTAAATAATGCACTCTTGCTTTTAGCCTAAAGTGATGGCTGTGCAGCCTTTTGTGCGGTTATAACCTGAGTCCCGCAAACTGTGACACCCAGCTGTGACTGACGAGTTTATGAGCCCACCTGTGTCACTTCCTGTCACATGCTCACTGTGGATCTGCTGGAATCCAGGGATTGGTCGAGTGGTCAGGTACCAGACAGCATGGAGCACATCAGTAGCATGGACCCGGTTATGATCTGTTTGTAAACATAACAGTTGAATTAGTCACCATGTACACCAGCAATAATACACAACAGCTAATTAAGTCATCCAATAATACACATGATCATCCTGGGATAAAACATAAAAACTGGTGCTGTCAATCAATAAAAAATCTTGCGATTAATCACAAATTAATCGCACACTTTTATCTATTCTAAATGTCCCATTAATTATCATTTTAATACTGTTATCAACATGGAAAAGTGGATAGGTTTGCTTTGTGCAAATGTTTTTTTATTGAAAACAGAGTATAGTGTTATATTTCACACTAACATTCTCACTTTGAGCAGTCATTCACATTTGAATGAATCAAATCTCACACAATTTAATGACAAAAAAATAAATACTTGGTTACAAAAAAGCCCCTTCAACAACCCTTTTCGCGCTTGACACAAACTGGTAGCCTACTCTTTTACAACGAGCGAGCAGACAAGACCAAGCATGTGCGTGGGGCGTGCCTATTGTTTTGTTTCCGGTTTACAATCGGATCCTGTAGTTTTTCTTACGTTACTAGCAGTGGCCACATCTTATAAAAAACTACAAGTTCACTAGGTCGCAAAGAGCGTTAATCTCGCGGTAAAAAAATCACGCCGTTAAAATTGATTTGCGTTAACGCATTAATAACGTGATATTTTTGAAAGCACTAATAAAAACACAAAAATAACTTTTGAATACTGCACAGTGTAACACTCACAGGGAATGTCCCTGTAGCCATTTTCCAGAGCACAGAAGTATGCCATGAACTCTCTCACAGGGATCTTGAAAATCTCAAACAGACACGTGTCCTGGAAAAGGGCGTACGTCACCTGTGGGAACACAAGCCGGCTTTACTCACACACCAATCAGAACACGAGACAAGCAGCAGCATCACTGAAGTGGAGCATTAAAATAACTTCATCATTATGCATCAACATGAAGTATATTTACATTTGCATTGCTGCACATCGGTGGCTTGACACTTATCTAGAACAGGTCTCTTTAGGAAACTGTAAATGTGATTGGCCATTATTTAAGTCTCCACCTGTATACTGTTTTCATTCTACTAACAACAGATTTTTTAAAGGCCCTACAGGCTGTGCTGATCATTAAACCCACTTAATAGAACTGTTTGCCTTTTCTTAAGAGACTTATCAAAAGTGGACAGACCAACACAAGCTGCTACAGCTACAGGAGATGATTGGTTGCTGGTTGTACTAACATAACTGAGTATCCTTCCGGTCTTCCCTCCCGTTCTGTCCACCAGGTCAAAGATCTGGAAGTTCCAGGTGTTCATCCTCTCCATGACAGACTCATGGTCCTCCAGCATTGGATCTAGTTTGAAGTCCTGCTCACCCTGGAGACCATCACAAAATGCACAAATTGTAGAGATTAGCACAGACTGAAACATGTTAGAAACCTGCACAAACATCCACTAAGCAGAAAAATGAATTCTCACACAGAGACTATACTAATCAAGGAATATCTGTAAGATGTCTGAGGATCCAACTTTCAAAGAAACCACATGTCCAAGTCTTTATCAATAAAAATGGAGTCCCTGTCCGCACATTCGTGCTGTTGACAGAAGCCCTCTGATCAAGCACACCTCTGATTCCTGAGTCTGCTGGTCTGGGCTCGGGCTCTTCTCCCTCTCCTCCTCGTCTTCGCCCTGGTTTCCCGCAACGTCTAGCCTCCTGTCCCCGGACACCTCCACCCCCACGCTCTCCTCCCTGATCAATGGCTCTCCTGTGTACTCCAGCCCTTCACCTGCTGCATGCACAAGAGAACAGTTATTGGATAGCCAGTATTTATGGATACAGGTACACCTGCATGAATCTTGTGTTTGAATTTTAAAGTGAATGAAATAGGGCAAAGATACGTGCGTGCATCAACCTGCATTTTTGTTGGAGTCCAGCAGAGGGCAGCATTAACCCCCAAACAGCTGTTTCTCCTTACAATAGAGCTGATCAAGTTTGTCTGTGGCCACTTTTCCATGAAACTCTATCCTATGCATTAAAGGTAAGTGTATGTACCTGAGCGCCTGCGTTGAGCCTCACTGCTAAATGGTTGGTGAGATTCCCCTGTATCACCACTGGAAACTCCCTTGAGCATCTGACGACCACAGCTGGAATAGACAGAGACAACAATCATAGAGAAGACCAGTTGCAGTGTTGTTATAACCACTAACATAAAAGACACAGTAGCCACTTTTTTCGTGCAGGTCTCACCTGGTGCACAGAGGGAGGGTCGAACTCCGGAAGGCCTGCTGGAAATCAGGTGAGCTGAGGGCATAGCCCAAGGGCTTGTGCAGGTTCAGGTTGACACTCGGCTTTGTCAGGAAGTCAGCGGTGTCTGGGAACTCCACAGGTGGTCGAGTGACAAGGGACGAAGAAGAGCCTGTGCCTACGGGGAGAGGACCGTGGCTTGGCGAGGTGACTGGGCTCAGGCTCGGAGATGTGCCTGGAGAGGACAGAGGGAGTACGGGAGCAGAGAGAGGCATGAGACTCAGTCAAAGCACGAGCAATTAATCAAAATGTAGTGTCTTTGGGACATCTTACAGATAAGTCTCACCTGCTCTCCTGGGCCCTGCATGGTAGGTGAGGGTAACAGAGGAAGATCTCTGCTTGGGAATGGTGAGCAGGTTTGCATTGGGCCCATTAGAAAGACCTGGGCTGGAGCACAAAACACATATATTCAACATTGGCTCTAAAGCAGAACTTTTAACTCTTGGCATACTTTTTGTACAGATGCAACCCAGATTCCAGACAATGGTTTTACAAAGTGTTTCTGAGCCCATGTACTAATATCCTTTCTACAATCATGCATTCACAAAGCACTGAACCTCTCTCCATCCTCGCTTGTGAACGACTGGGCCTTTCCAGGATGCCCCTTGTATACCCAATCATGATACTATCACCTGTTACCAAGAGGCTCATCAGCCAACACAGCCAATCACATACTGCCATCCTGTGGACACATACAGAAAGTACACTCCAGCGTCCACAGCAAGTTTGTTGCTCAGGTAAACTGATTTCTTCTCGATGCGTGTATACGACGAGTACTATTATCATAACGCAGTAAAACTCATTCTTTGATTGAGTGAAATGTGGATCTGAGTCTTTGTTTTTACTCAGAGAAGAGACGACAGTGTGACACGTTGACAGCTCCTTCTGCTTTTGGTTTTTCTGCACAAGCAGAAAATCACACAGGGCTCACAGGTACATTCTGACGTCTGCATAAACACAATGAAAGGATGTGAAGTGACACAGTACAACACAACACAACTGGATGACCCGAATGCATGATTTGTGCATTAGCTACTTAACTTCAAACCAACACAGGCAGCAGACCAAACCAGCAAGCAGCTGTTTTTCGTTCACAATTCTTAATATGAAAGTTACCTCCTCACAGTGTGGAAAGTGACAAGTCCTAAAGATAAGAGAGTGGCATGTTTACAAAAGGGTAGAATAACTTTTGCTTTTTATGATCATTTATTGTATCAAATCAGACAGACAGTACAACCAGTGTTTTCTGCTCCGGCTATAAAAGTAACACCGAAGCAGAGGAAACATGAGACGACTTGATGAGTAGAAAATCTTTGTTTAGACTAAATGATAAGACGACATAGCTGAGATATACTGCAGCATAATGTGGGTGTGTAGTGAGATGAGCAGGGATGTAAAAGGACAGAAGGTAAACTGGAGGGAACAATATTATTATATAAACCAATCTGTCGTCTCTATTCAAAACCAAGCGTGATCCACATTTCACACCTGGTCCTTTCAATAAAACTGCATTATACACAGTTGACCTGGTTTCCTGTGAAGTGTACTATTTCTATTACTATTTTTATAATGACGCCGATTCTTTGCTTTTTTAGAACTCGCTAAGGCCCATTCATACCTTTTGATACCTTTTAGGATGACCAAAAAAAACACATGACTGTGCAGGTGCTGCTGGCCCATAGCTGGAGTTCAGTCGTATTATTCAGATCTCGCAAGAATAGCAATTAATTTGAATCAAAGTCGGGCACATTCAGAGCAAAGTACAGCCTTTGTGTGTGTGTGTGTGTGTGTGGGTGTGTGTGTGTGTGTGTGAATTCTGAAGACAGCGTGTGTTTCTGGAAGGTTGTGCAGCTTGTGTTTGTACCTGGTCAAGTTGAGGTCAGGGTGGGGTCTCTTGCCATTGTTGCGTTCCCAGCGCGAAGAGGAGGAGTCGAGAGGAGGGAGAATGGAGCACGAGGAGGAGGTGGAGCTGCGCCTGGGCTGAGGGGTGGGGAGGCTGTTCCTGCTGCTCAAACCCTGATGGAGAGAGGAAGTCTTTCCAGTATGGATGTATGTTTTATACACAGAGTCAAGGTGCTGGTCATGTTCCACAAATAAAAAAAGCTACGAGCATCCGTGAAGGAAGGCCGTGTTCAGCCTGGCAACAGCACAAGAACTTACTCAGCGCCATGTGGAAACACAACATGTCACCCGACCAGTCAAACATGTGAACCGCGTCGCTCTGTGATCCACAGTTTTACTGCTTGTGCCCACCTTAATGGTTTTCCTGTCGCTCCTCTCTGCGCAGTCCTCCACCTCGTCGCAGGGGTAGAATCCCGGAAAGGGGGTGAAGGGGTTGACTTTGGGCCGGCACGAACCTGAGAATGTGCCCATGAGGCTGGAGACGCTGCGCAGAGCTGAGATGGTGTGCGGCGACAGAGACGAGTCCATCAGCAGGTCTGACACCAGGTTCCTGGCCTCGTTGATGACCGAAAGATCCACGCCGTTGCCGCTCATTGCACCCTGCCATGTGCAGACAAAGGCACTGTCAGAGCACAACTTCCTTACTGTCAATAAGCAGTAATTAGGAGGTTATTGAGGGAAAACTAATGGTTAGAGTTGTAGAATATGGTCATGAAGAATAAGGCGTTATAAAGCTATAGCCCAGATGAGGAGTGCGTAGTGCTATGCTAATATCTAAAGTGAGATCCAATAAACTGTAAAAGCGGTGTA
Source organism: Chaetodon trifascialis (assembly GCF_039877785.1). Taxonomy (NCBI): domain Eukaryota; kingdom Metazoa; phylum Chordata; class Actinopteri; order Chaetodontiformes; family Chaetodontidae; genus Chaetodon; species Chaetodon trifascialis. The sequence continues at coordinate 13,572,203 of NC_092056.1, forward strand.
GCACAAAATTTTTTTTTGGGCAGGTTTCTCGAGGAGAAATGTTCTGGCTGGCTTGACCCCGTCTAACAGGAACAAATAGTGGTTTTTGGTCAGTGGGAGCTAAATTCTTCAATAGATTACACAAACAGTTCAAATAAAGTCTGAGTTAGATAGAATGTGGCATGACAATGACTCCAAGGTCACTGTAGGCCAGGTTTTACACAATGTGTATTTTGCCTAACCAAAAATACTACCAAAGGTGGCTTATAGACAGCCTCTGGTGGTGGGTATTATCTGTGTGTTATCTGAATGTATGAATGAACCGTGCACATGCACCTTCAACTCTCAAAACATGCGAGCTGAAAGGAACACAGTACTGACCTGATACTGCGGCTTGTACCAGTGTTTCAGATCCCAGTCCCATAAGATCATCTGAAAAACACGAGACACATCAGCTGTCAGTCAAAGCCCATCACTGCATGTGTGTTTGTGCACAACAGAGAAGATGAAATGTATTTTACGTGGAGAGAGCACAGTATGTGACCTATGCTCCACTTTCAGCCCACTGTCTCATGACTTTTCAATGAGGGCACTGGCAGGTCAGCAGCTAGCTGGTAACTGCTAGTCTATTCTGCTTGTTATCTAAACACACAGTGTAGTAACAGTTTACATTAAGGATTTCCTGCGCCGCGTGATGCACTTTCTACTCCAGGTATGCTAATGCACGCTGCCTTGCACACAGCAGACCGAGGCCTTTCACTGAAAGCAAAAGAAGAAAAGCAAACCACTAAAACCACGACAGTGCGTCGACAATGCAGCTATGAGATCTTATCTGGCTCCAACTACGTCAATCGGCAGCATTGCTACACTATCTGTTGGTCACCAAACAGGAGCTCTCACACGTTACAGCAGTGTATAGTCAAAGTTGCTTCAGGTTGTGTAACACAAAGTTGCTGAACCTGAAATAACCTAATCTGAAAGCTCAAGTATGAATACAAAACAAATGTGATATAAATTAATTACTTACTGTACAAATTGACTGTTTGTTACACAGTCCAATTATGCTTTTGCACTGATTTTCTTAACATGTATTTAAATGTTTCAATGCACACTGACGCACTAGAATCTATTAATTTAGACAGCAAAACAACTTAAAACATTTCTGATAAATCTGACAAAATAACATTGATTTACGTGTCCATTCAGGCTTTAAATGGGGAGAAATATAGAATCTTCTTTTTAAAAGCCACCATGCTGTGTCACCCCACACCACAAGGGGGAGAGACACAGAGGATAAAGCCCCCGTTTGAGAAGCATCGCCACTGAACACGTGAACACACACCCTCATACTGTGTGTCCTTCTTCAGCCATAGATAGTCATCACATTGTCAGGAATAATCAAAGAACATCATGTCACATTCAAACATGTGGAAAGCTTTTACACTGCAGCAACAACAGCTTCAATTAGACAATATGATGTCATTTATTTAGTGAAATACACTCACTTAATCAATTTTAATGTCAATTTTCAAGAGCCTGAAGGTTTTTAATCTAAAAAGAAAACTATTACGGCAACACATTTAAATGGACAAACTACTTTTTCTACTAGTTTCTATTTTATTTTATACGTGTGTGTTTCTGCCTGTAATATATCACAATGCATGAGCGCTACAACTAAAGGCTGTCATACAGATCAGTGGCTCCATCCCAGCTCCTCTAATCAGTAACCGTTTCATTGATCAAAGTGGGATGTTGGGTGTTTGTCATCAGCATCCGTACAATGCTGCCAAACATTTAATATGGCAAATAAGCCCTGCCATGGCAACCTGACATAGAGGCCGGCAAACAATGCTCCATACACCATGGCAACGGGATGGCGGGAGACGGCCGAAGGACAGAGTTGTTGGCCTTCTGCTTGTTTACGGAGAAACATGGACGGGCTGAAACGGGTAAAAGCTGAAGGACAGGATGCCATTAAGGAGAAGATGGAGAGTAACACACAGAGGGCTATAGACGGAGATTTAAAAAAAAAAAGTTGACACAACATAGGATGTGCGCTGGGATTCATTTAACTCAACCTAAGGATCGTGTTTTGTTGAAGATTCCATTTTCTACTGACCTGCTCGATCACACACTGCGCGACACACGCAGTGTGTCGCGCAGTGTAGTATTACTTTATGTTCTTTACCTCTGCACAATCTGTGCACAAACAGGTAAAAAAAATGTCTCTCACACGGCACAGAAACAGGAAAAGCTGGCAAAATGGCCACTACCACCACCGCCGTCGCCACTGAAGCGCATGCCAAGCCACCGCTTAGGCACAGTGGGGGCCTTCTGCGAGTGATGAGATCAAAATCTTTCAATGAACATAAGATATTTTGTTGAGTGATGTTATGAAAACATGCGTGCATGAGGGCAGAGACACACAGACAGAGACACACAACTCGGCTGCTGACACTGAAAGACACCTGTGCACATGCAGACACACACACACACACGTGCAGACACACACGCACACTGCAAAACACTTTGCATTGTTTCTCACCTCTGAGACTTTTAGGTGCAGTTGTGAAACAAAGCTGACTGAAGCACAAGTACTTAACACTTTCGGTATTTGAATCTATATACATATTCATACTTCTATTCAACTACACTGATATTTTCTTACATATTGAGTATATGTGTGACAGCTTTAGCCACTAGTTACCTTGCAGACTAAGATTTGAGAATAAAGGAGTTATACTACCATTAAACTGCTGTTTGCATATCAATCTAATAATACTAAATAATTCACCTCGATTCTCCTTTTACTTCAATAAAATACGGAATTCATGACTTTTACTTCTAATGGAGTATTTTTACATTGTAGCATTGCTACTTCTACTTCCACAACTCGCTTTAAGGTTTGGGACGCAAATCTGCATGATGTGATATAAATATGAATCATGCTATAAACCCAAACTACTATTTAAAATGAGGACTGTAAATATCCTGATAATGTGGGGACATTTTGCAAAAGCTAATTTACGTAGAGAATATGAGCACGTCTGCAACAATGTCAGACTGCCCACCTTTCTCTACTACGCACATATTTTACTTGTGAACTTTACTTTGCTTACTGAATACACAGAGCACAGATTAAGCTCGTCTGCCCATTGCGTGTAACACTGTGTGTACACCTACAGGTGCATGTGTGTGAAGATAATTTATGGTGCAGGCATTTCCAGAATGTTAATAATTATATTTATGCACAGCTGCATGATCACGTAGATACAAAACAAACAGGAAAAAACACAATGCAACATGTATTTAAAGGCACGGGAAAAATAAAGAACACTTCACATACACACAGTTATTCAACATGGGACAAGTCATAAATATTTCCTAACTGGGCTCAATAAACCCGTGCGAGCTATTAGATGGCCGGTTTGTTACACCTGCGTGTCATATTAGCTAGGCTATGAGGTGCTAGAACTGATAAAAACATGCTAATAACTGTGGGGGGGGACAGAGAAAAGATATCAATGGCAGGCAGGCAGGCAGGCAGGGCATGTGTATGGAGAGGAGCAGGGCACTGCTGACGTCAGTCTGCAGTGACACACACACACACACACACACACACACACACACACACACACACACACACTGTCAGCCGCCCTCTGCACATGCACACGCTGATAATGAGGACAGGGCTCTGGCTGTCAAGACACGCACAGGAGGAAAAGATGATACGGAGAGAGGAAGGGAAAGCACAGGCTGGCTCGAATCTTTTCAGCCCGTTCAGGAAAGAGAGCGAACCACATGAGAGGTCTGAAGAGAGTGTGTGTGTGTGTGTGTGTGTGTGTGTGTGTGTGTGTGTGTGTGTGTGTGTGTGTGTGTGTGTGAGTATGTGTCCTGCTGGTCGCACATAGCTGGAGCTGGGAGGGTATGGCTGAGGCTGAAGCACAGTGCCGGAGCTCAGGCAGTGTTAGCTGATGGGAGGCCAGCAGCTGAGGCGACTGAAGGAAGGAGCAGACTGGGATTAAAAAACCGTCTCTGAACTTTTGACCCAGACTGACTCACTACAAAGATGATTCCTCCTCTCTAGAGCACATAAAACAGACCCATACTATCAAATATACTGCAGCTGCAACATTTTCCTTTTCCCACAAAGTGCATTTTGTGTTAATATTGAGATCAATTTCAACAATCAAGCAGAATTCCTTAAAAGTTGCATAAACTCTGCATGCTTGCACATTTCAGGACTTATCAATGGTGATAACATTTTGTTTGGCAACAATGATTAAGAGTGAACCTGCTTACTCTTTCCTTGCAGGTTGTCTCAGATAAACACACAAAAGGTTATGAAGAAAGAAAACAAGAGCAACAGTGAACTTACATTAACCCCATATCAAAGATGAGGAAGTTACTGACAACCAAGGTCAAACAACTTCAATTATATGGAAGTGGTTAAGATATCTTTAAAGTGACAAGAAGACTGATACACTCTGCAAAACACACCAAGTGAAATCAAAACTAAAAGGTGTGATATCAGTGATAGAGTGTGAGAGTCTGGGCGAATGTGTATTGTGAGCCTGAAAGCAGTGAAAAACATGCTAACAGTTGTGCTTCTTTAACATCCAGCAGCATTACGGGAGCTCAACATTAACAGGGTTTGTGGTCATTACCCAATACAAAATAAGGCTTAATACGCAACAAGGACATGTGACCACTTATTTTTAGTCACATTTTTGGCACGATGCCAAAATGAAAAGGAAAATACAAGTCTGATTTTAAAGGTGACAATTATCTTGAACATATACTCAAGTTTTCAACTCAAACTTCTGTTTCACCACAATATATGAGAGAAATACTTAAAACGTAGCTAGCATCGTAGCAACGTTGCACGAGGTACGCCATCATGCCCATTAATTGCTCGATGTGAGACAAAAAGATGAACCAACTCAGCAGTTGGCCGTGAACGTTGGGGAGAGACGCAGCACTTCCTCCCTCTGCAAGCAGCCAGACAATCTACACGACCGAAGACTTGTAAAAATCTTTTTGCATCTGTGTTGCTTGGCTCACCACCAGCCCACAGGTCAGCAGGCCCGACGGGAAAACTCATGGTCCTCCAGATGGCTGGCGCGCCAATGGCCGTCACTGGTGTTGTCAGGGCAACCTGGCAGGACCATGGAAAATTCTTTGACCGGGGAAAGGAGCTCGTGCAAAATGTCATCCCTCTCTTTCACACTCATCTACCACTTCACTGGACTGGTGTTGTTCAGCCCTGCAAAAGCCAGCATCTGGAGTACTTGTAAGTACTTCTATGACGAGATCTGCTTCTTTTACACTCTGTGGTATTTGACCTATTTGACACCAATCTACTGAATTAAAAAAAAAACAAACACAACCAAAAAAATGTTAAGAATTCCAACTATCTGAGGCACGAACAAGCTAACAGTTTCATATCTCGTTAGTCTGGCTGCAAAAATAGTTCACCACGCACACGCATGCACAGTGAAGGAGCAGCTTAAACAAAGGAATCAAACCTGCTGTTGTACTATCACAACTGTTAAACACAGTTTTTCAGTGTCACCTCAATACATGTTGCACAACAATAACATTTCATTAGCTGCCGCGGTCTTTTCCTACAGTGTGTTGCCCCTTAAAGCGAAACTACACCACCAATTTCACCCAATAAAGTAAAATATTTCTAAATGGCGCTCAAGATTATAATGGGGAAAATTTTCTGAGTATTTACAGAAGCCAGCTCAACGGGGAGATGCCATGAGGAACACAAAACAGGTTTTGGGATCCCGTCAAACGGCTGAGCTGACATATTTGTCAGGAATTGGTGTTTGTTTACATACAGAGCAGCAATTTTCACCAAAAATGTGCAGTGATCAATCAGAAGATGCTGAGCTTAAGACAGCGAAAGGTGTGGAGGAAAGCATCAAGTATCAGCTACTGAAGGTTTGAACACCATGTTTTATGTGCTGTATCATGTTTCCCCCGAGTGAGGCATAACTTAAACTGGCAGATTTTTAAAGGAAGTTTTGCAACTTCCTGTTTGAGGAAAGGCACATTGTAACAGTCAGAGTCTGCAACATCATTATTGTAATACTGAATAGCGCCACATGGTGGTGGTGCCTCCTTTTGTTGCGCATGTAGAACCGTTTTAGTTGTTCGCCGATGTCTCACGCCCTACGGACACTCCCGAAGAGGAACTCCATAACGAAGACTCGGTAACGAGTTGGTGCTGGTCGTGTCGTCTATGTTTTCCAAACATGTATGTTTCGTGAACGTAGCGCCGTGGAGACCTGGCGTCGTATGGTCGAAATTCCATATTGTGAAATAAAACGGCTGAGTAAAATCCCAACTTCACCGCCTGTTGACTCTGTTAGCTTACCAACCAGAGCCTATGCTAACTGCTTATCCTGCTAGCCTCTCTGCCTGCACCTACGCTCATTACAACATGTGGGGGCCTTTCCCAGTTACACTTTAATGTTAACAAAAACTTAAAACTGCAAACCTATTTTTAAGTTGATCAGCAATGCTTGTTTGCCTTCTGTCACCGACCTAAAGCCTAATTCTATTCAGCTAAAAATAAACACCGACTTCATTCAGACTTCAACAAGACCACTTTCACAAACGTCACAGGTGCATTTCTCCTTAATCTTGGCGAGTAAAAGCCAACATTTCCCTGCAATACTCGCCGACATATCACCTAATTAGAATTTTAATGGAGCCAACTTGTTTGAAGCATGTTGCTGAATCAAATTCAGAAGAAGCAGATATTTAAAAATGAATGAAGCTGATTGGCAAATGGTCCCCCACTCTGTTTTCTGTTTCTTTTTTAGAATCGGTGTTGTGTGTTGTAATATCAATTGCTAATCACATGCCATGTGATACTTTAAGAGACGCTGATCTGAAGCACAATGTATTTCAGGTCACTGGCCAGGCAACAACAATCCAGTGTGCAGTAGTTGTATGGCATTAGGTTACTTGACACCGTATGCTACATGAGGCTAACAAGGTAGCAACACTGCTTTGTAGCAGAGGAGCTACGCACAGAGGGCACTAGACTCTCCCATCTGAGAATGAGTGAGAATGTCTGTGTGAGTGTTGAACTACGAACTAAGAGGACAGATGAGCACAATTTTTGGTATTTTACTCTTCTTCGTGTCATTACAGACAGCTGATCTATGTCAGTGGCGCAGACGTGTGCCATTCAAACGTTTCATTAAACCGCCCACAAAATTGCATACATAAAACTATTTCACATTGTCTGCTGGTGAATTTTCATCCTATGACATGATCGACAGCATCATGCGCATTACATGAGGACAGCATGCTTATTGCCAGCCTGTGAAGTAAACGAATAATGGATGATTGCCATCTTGTAATACCGGCTTTGAAAACTTCCTCTAGGTTCATGCCTTCATCCACAAAATAAGACACACCCAGCTCAAGGTCATAAAACGACCTTTGTCACAATGCAAGATACAGTGACACAACTTTCCTAATCCTGCCTGTCCTTTGTCTCTCTCCATGCAGCCATAGCTGTTGCTCTTTGAGGATTGTGCTACAGAAGTATAGTTTCTGTGTTGAGTTACAGTCAGTGTGAAGGGTTTTCTGGACTGTATACATTAGTCTGTATAGATAGTCAGCAGATAGTAAAGAGCGTTTAAAAATAAGCAACTAGTCCTCAGTAATAAAACTGTGGTGGGATTAAATCACATGCAAGACAAAGCAGCATAATGAGACTTTTTATAAGTGAGATCTGGAGAAATTCAATGAGATCAAGCTAATGTTAATGAAGTGAACTAAATATGACAAAAGCTCGCAAGACCATTTGATCTCAGGACTAAATATAAAAATAGCTGCAGGATTTTGGAAAAAAAACAAGCAATTAATCAGCTAAAACGCTAATTTAACATCCTAGCCTGTCACGGTTCTGGTTCACGTCAGCAAAGGTTGCAGCAGGACAAGAGGCCTACAAAGGTCTCTCATCTTCTATCTCAGGGGCATAGTGAGTGCTTTTACTATGGCGTTTTGTTTACATGAGGCAGGAGACGCACAGCACACAGCCTATAGAAAACGGCCACTAACTCCTTTGAAGCATGGACGATAGCAGTCGCTGTCTGCTTCCTGGCTGCTGTGAATTTGTCAGCCAGCTGTGTCCCCAGAAAAAAGCAAATGGCCCAGAAAAAAGCTGACCAAAAAAAAAATGTGAGTGGAAGAGTTACAACTGTGCACCATGAATTTTTTGGGAAGTAGCATGAACATTATTTGTGCTAAACCAAGTTTGATGGTGCTCCTTCCCCATTATTTCGTAAAGGGCTCGGACTGGACAAGTCCAGCGGACATGGACCTGAGAGGTGAGGGTCTGCTGAAAGTCTGATTTCCGCTCCCAACACTTGTTATGAGGGAGGGCGGGGATTTGGGGTGGGAACCCAAAAAAGGATTAAAAAAGCACAGAGGCCCAAAAGGCTGCACCCACCATAGTCATAAAAGCAAAATCATGGGTTGCGGTGAAAACACTTGGAGGCTCACTCAGGCTGCAGGTGTGTCCTCGTTTCAGGGGAAAGCGTGGAAGATACTCAAAGGTCCCAGCAGACCCACCACATTGTTGTATTCACTGGATCCCTCAGCTGACCTCGGATCACTTTAGCATCCTCCAGAAAGAGATGAAGGCCAAGAATATAGATAATTAGATGATTCTTTCGCTTTTGAACATTTGATTTTATTATCTTTGCACCTTTTAGAAGATGTAAGGTGTTTTCATTGTAAATCAAACCAGCTCCCAGAGTTGGGTTCACACATATGTAACAGTCAGTGTGACGCACAAGAAATGAGCCGTTTATACCCATCTATTCATTTTACTTAACCTTTTGAGGTCACTTGTGGTTCTCGGCATGAATGGACTGTTCCCATGATAAAGTACTTTATCTTTGTTTGGGTGCATTGTGTTGTAGAAAATGCTTTAAAAGATCAACACATGGGACAAGCAACAAGATTTAGCAATAAGATTGTCAGCACCTTCTGTTATAGCTGTTAGAAAAGAAAGCATTGTTAAAGAAGAAAAAAAAAAGGAACTGAACCTACCACAACAAAAGTTTGAGACGTCATGCGCTGCAAGATGCTTATCAATGCAGATGATGACTCAAAGGATTCTTGAGCCTGTTCTGGACTGACCTGGAAGTCTGTCAGCAAAGCATTCTTTATACCAGTGAGCTCATTATAAAAAACTCTTTCTGCACACGATCTATTCAGGTGTGCTGCTTGGAGATGACGTTCAAGGGAGACAGTGTAACTTTTGAAAGAAGAAATAGTCCCTGACAAATGAAAAGTTGAACATAGAAGCAACAAAACACGCCCTTCAATTCAAAACACCGAGGGAGTCTATGATCTGGGATGACCAGTAGCTTCTGGTGGCTAATGCTAGCTAATGTTAGCAAACCTTAGATTGATTTTGTTGTGTACTATTCTGATATTGCCATCTATGGCTACAGCAGCCACGGTTCCCCCAATAGGCTCATTTGCAGGGACAGTTCGCAAGTAGGGGTGTGCCATATCATTCACAATAGCATGATAACAAAAATGAATATCGCGACAATGGCAGTATTCCAACTTCATGCCGTTACACACATGACTGAAAGCAAAAGGAGCGTTGCCACAGGCTCCACGGTGGAGGAGTTAGTTCCAAAAAGGGGAGCGACGACTGTAGTGTGGAAGTGGTTTGGTTACTGTTGCAACGAAAGGGTGATAGATAAATTTAGTTCACCATCTCAAGCAGAAGCACCCGGTTGAGTATGAGGAGAGCCAAAAATCACATGACGAGAGCTCAGCAGCTATTCTGAGATCTAAACTGAGCAGACAAACTTAACATAGCATCGGCGAACCTTTGGCAAGCTGTGCTCTGTATTTTGTCGTATCATTGTTCCACAAATAACCTGAAATATCGTGATATTATTTTAGGGTTGTATCACCCAGTCACCCACCGACATACACTGATACTGACAAGAAGATGCAAGAAAGCATGCAAAGCCATTCCATCAAAGCTTACAACACCAGTTCTGATTTTTGATAAAACATTGCTTAATCACTCAGCTCCATCTCCTCTGGTTAAAAAAAAAATCTGAGAAAATCACAATTAAAGAAGAAGTTCTCAGACTGCCTCACAAAGGAGTCACCGCACACTCCTGTGAGATTTGCATTGCTTCACACCGCGTCCCAGCCACGAAGCGAACAATGAAAACAGAAATGGAATCAGCCACAGCGCCCAAAAAAAATGACAGCAGAGAGCACCGAGCCTCATACATGAATACCAGTGGGAGGAAAGCCAAAGAGGTCATGATGGAGCCTTTTCTGCAGAAATGGGGCAGCAGCGACTTGGCGTCTGCCGTGCTTGATGTGGAGCAGAAGCAGCACCAACGGCAGAGAAAAGCTGGATGCGTCTGTGCAGCGCGAAAACACAGAAGCACTCATTTTCCATCAAGATGTTATCTAATGTAAAAGACCTGTTCTGTTTTTGTTAAATCATGCAACTTTGCTTTGTGTTTCTCTTAAAACTCCAAAGTGTTGTTTGTTATTTCCATACATTTCTTATTCCCCATATTATTTGTTCTAAAGAAAAAATGGATGAGGATTATGAAAATGCAATTAATAGAATTATGAAGCAATATTAGCATTTTAAAGCATGATCTTTCAGCCAGGTGGCTCTAATGATAATTTAAGTTAAATATGTGACATTCTAGTGACGCTGACTGTTGATCATTAATTCAGCCCTCTCACAGACAACAAAAATAACAACCATAACAAAGAGACATGTCTGCCATCACCGCCCGGTGACTTTGGAGGAGCGGAGAGGTGAAAGACAAGGTGTTTTGTGTTGATGAGACATGTGTTGATGAACAAGACACAAACTGTCAGCATTGTCTCAGGCAGATCAAGTGAGTCAATCCGAGTAAGGTCAACCCTCGTACGTCAATGATGAACTTTTTCCCCACAATGGTGTGTTTCATGCTCAAACGGCTGTAACTTTTTGATTGTTCTCAACACCAAAACTCAGTGGGCAGCTGCCAATGCTGGCAAAACACAGCCTGCACAACACTTGCAGTGTTTCTAAGACCTACAAAGCCTTAACAAGAAAAGCAGGTGAAACTGTTTAGACCTTTTCTTTTAATTCCACTGTGTGCTACGCAGTAAATCAGAAATGCTGAAAAAAAAATCTATGATTGTACAAACTGCTAGAAGGTAGCGAACACTTACTCAGGATTTGTTTGGACATGCTGTTTGAATCGGTGTCCCTTACATTCACAGCTGAGCTGCTGCTCAGACATATATACTGCAGGTTACTGCAGGTCTTAAATGTCCATGCAGGACACAAATATTTAAAATATTTATTTATTAAGAGAGTTCAAATGTGATTTAAGCCATAAATGACATTTAAGTTGCTGACTGCAAACAGGCCGTACTCAATGTGAGCTTCAAATCAAGAAAAGCGAGATTAAAATTTGCCCTTTTTACAACTCACAGGATGACAATTTTACACAAGGAAACCACGCAAAGGGATTTAATCCAGGCTTGACTTTGGCACCACATTTACTGGAAACCATTCAGTAAATCATGCCCCTATAAATAGTTGCAGGCAGTCTGCAGCGCAAGCTATGTATGCACGTTCCATTTTATCTGAGCTTAAATTTTCTGTTGACCTGGAACGCAGCAATTCATGGCTATCACAAGAGACTGGCAAGAATATAGGCACGTATGACCTTTGGAGAGTGGTGGCAGAGAGCCCAAGTGTAAATACTCCGAATAGTACTTCTCAAAGTCCTTTCTGCTGACATTGATTTGCTGATCTGCAGGTTCATATAAATATCCCAGGTTTACCCAGTGTTAACACAAGTAATTATTAAAAGCACCATCGACCTTGTGACGCACAGAATGTACAATCGGAGCCTGACAAGGGCTTCATATGTCATCAAAAACATTTAAGCAGCTGATTATTAAGTTACAATAAGTAACCAGATCTGCCCCCGACTGCTCTCTCTGTTTTGCTTGCCTTTTCTTGCAGATGTATTTCCCTCTTCCTATATTAGCAAAGAGGTTGGTTTCCAACAAGCCGTTTAAAGTTTTCAAAGACTCAATATATGCCAGGGGACAAAGGTGATCTCAGCGCCAGTGTTTTCTGTTGAAACTGTGCCCATGCAGCCCGAGACCAGCCGGCTTTATGTCCAAGGCAAGAATCTTGCATCCTGCACACAGGGAGGTGTCATACAAGTCTTTGGCTGCATGGCTTTTTGTCTGCACGTGCATTTCACAACCACTTACGGGCACATGGGATCTTGCAGTAATCATAATAATTAAAAACTCTGCCCGTATAGCACCTTTCATACAGGAACTGCTGCTCAAAGTGTTTTACAGCAGAGAAACAGCATGCACCGAGTACTTCAGTTTAAAAAAATGAACAAACATTAAAACAGGGATAGAAAATGTGTGGGAAATAAGGTGGAGAATGAAACTCATTCTATAATAATGGTAAAAATAAGACAGGGGTAAAAAAAAAAGAAAATGAAATAAGGTAATATCAGAAAAAATAAAAATGAAAACAGAATACAGATCTTACTGACTGTCATTTTACTCCCATGTTTAGATCAACAACAGCACTGCTGCCTCATCATTCATTTCAACGGGTCGGGAAACAAACAGAACGTTGAACCCGGTTCCACTTTTACAACAATCCACCGCGACGTCATACAGCAACACACGGCTTCTCCAATCAAACATGTGCAAGTGCACATTCCAGGTAGATTACTTTGCAATGTGGACAGCATAGTTCTGGCGTGTACGTCACAATAGTCTATCATATCATAGTCTTATCAGCTGTCTGGTGTTTTGGCATCTGATAGGCCTTCAGTATGTTAACATGGAGCCAATCTGATAGCCGCGTGGTTACAATCAGATGAATAGGACGGCGATTTGCCGTGACATTTCACTTCACGGCCCTGCGATCGACTGGCGACCGGTCCAGGGTGTACCCCGCCTCTCGCCCGTTGACGGCTGGGATAGGCTCCAGCACCCCCCGCAACCCCGAAAGGGATACACAGTATAGAAAATGGATGGATGGATTTCACTTCACGTTCCGATTCTTAAAAACCTTAAGTATATAACTGGTCATGGCGGCCGCACCACGTTTCCCGTGCCGAGCCATCATTGAAAAAGACGGGCAGGGAACACGCTGGACATGCTGATAGGCTACACACCACGCTGTTCATTCATGTAGAATTCAGCACTGAAGTGAACAGATGATGAACAGGGAATGAATGGGCAACTTTTTTCAAAATCAATTCATTGTTGAAGTCATGTGTCAAATGTGAAATGTATGTAAATTAAATGAGCCCATTTAACTGTTGTGTTATTGCGGTCTTTATAAGCTCAAGTGTGTCAGATATTATGACATTCTGAAAACCTGCATATCCTAACTGCTTCATACTATCAAAGTGCAAACATGTGATGTACGTCCTTCACACGCAACCTTTTTTGACCACTGTGGAGCCCAACACCAAGCTATAGCTTGGAGGCAGGGAGGCCTGAGTACAACAGGAAGGTTATACCTGATATGGACATGAGAGCTCGATGAGGGAGGCTCGAAGCCTTGTAAGGGAACATCTGGTTTTATCATGGAATCAGAGCAGGCTCCTCTCATAAACACAACCTAACGCCTGAGCCCTGGAGCTCTGGCCAATAACAAGCATGTGAACACAAACGCCATCCATCAGAGCCGAGTGGTGGGAGGAGGAGGAGGAGGAGTTAACAGGGAAGTATAGACAGATACAAAGAACAGTGAGAAAACACCACAACAGAAATTGTGTGTTAAGTTAATCATTTACAAGTAAGTGACTGAGGCTGGCTGTGGGCTGCGTCTCATTTCTACATTACGTGTAACGTTCATAAAGCTGCAATTAAAGCGGAGGTGACAGCAGGTTACGAAGCTTACTTGTCAAGTTAAAGGTAAAGCCTCAACATCTGTCTGTCCAGTTGTTGCTCAACATATTTGAGCTTAAATAACTTACGGCTGCACAGGATGCGGGTGATTTACCCCAATTCAATACACTCTTAAAAGGCAAATTCATTGTGAGGGTCTGTTTGTGTGCTCCACAGCAACAAAGGGCATGTAGCAGCCTATCCTTTCCCACTCTGCTGATGGTGCTGTGAAGGCCCGCGTTGGCTCACAGAGGCAAAGGTCAGCTTCATACAGGGCTCCTCCATGTACTTCTCAAGAAGCCGAACAGCTTACAGGGATTTTTTTTTTTTTTAAAGCACTGAATGAATTTTTGGCTCTCATGTGTCCTCCTCTCTCTGTCTGTAGTCATCACCCTGCAAGCCTATCAACACTGAAGGCTACTGTGCCACAGACCGGCAAAGAGACTGGAGCTGCTCTGCGCCGCTGTGGTGAAGGGAAGGAAGGCAGCAGATATTGCCAAAGTAGCTTGAAACATCACAATTTTCACTGCAGCTCTGCATCGAGATTTAAAGAAATAAAAGAGAAATAAAAAGCAACTGTGGCAGTAAAACTGTATTTCACTCTATGATTGCTAAAGCGGTCGGTACAGATCAACCACATTGTGTTCCACCACTACTAGACATCATTATTATGACATGTGACGGCCTGCAGAAACTTTCTTAAATGGTGTAAGATTGCACATTAAGTAGTAGTAAATATAATTCATCAATCCACTCACACACACAAATCCAGAGCGACTGTTTAGCCTCTTTTAGGTCAATATTTTGGTTTTAAAGCTGTATATTTCCTGTATGGTTCAGTCCCTTCTCATCAACCTCCGTTTCCAGCTGCAGCAGGAAGCTGTTTTCTGCCAAAAAGCTCTGACGACAACCACTGGATGCCACCTGCCAATCACCAGACAAACAAGTCTGGCAACTGAAGAAAGTGAGACGTGTAGGAACTGAAATACAGAGACGCTTTTGTCAGGAGCTGGTGGAGACCAAACCAGGGATAAAAGGTGAAGTGAATATTACACTGATATCACAGACGACTCAAATGAGATATGTTCCCTTATGTCTGCTGGATGTGCAGGTCAGTAACTGCTAACATATTTAGCATTACAACTTTATATGTCAAAACACTGTGTCTGCATGTTGGTTTTGCAGTACTTCTGCCCTCTAGTGGCCAAAAATCTAATAATGCAGGTTTAAGGTCAATGTATAAAAACATTTGGTCTGAGTCTGAATGCCATGTTTGTCTTTTGTTACAGTTTTCTATTCAAAACTTTGAGAATACAATAAAAAAAAAATCATACATTCCTGGATATTCTGGACATTTCTGAATGGCAAAACGTCCAAAACTGTGCTCTAGTTCGGTCATTTTATTCAGCACAGATGTTTCAGGCAAAACGCCCTTCTTCAGTGTGAGGCAATTACCCACGAGCGTGCAACAATCTGCTTCCCTTGGCATGGCCAGACAATGGCCAACACACTCCAGTGTGTGGGCATACTTCTACAGCGAGCCTGCTGATAGTTTGAAGCACTGTAACAGGTGAGGGACTAAATCCTTAAACAGCACAAGAGGCAGAAAAACATCTTGTGCTGCAACTTCCAAAAGTAATAATTTGATGTTTCATGAGAATAATTCACCCCGGCTTGGTACAGGGGTGGGGTGTTTCGGTATTTCACATCATGGAGTCCCCGGTGTTTAGCGCACACATAATGAAGTGAGGCTGTCATCCTGCCATGAGGCCAGTGTGCTCTCAGAGGCAAACATGGAGAACCTGCTGAAAAGAGAGAGCCGAAGACAGCGAAGCCGCAGGTTTTATGAATCAAAGGAGGAAGACCAGCTGAGTTCAAGAAATAGAAGAAGTGAATTTCATGAAATTGTGCTGTAAATCTGTACAACACTCTCTATTACATAAGGCAAAGCAGACACACATCAATGTTTTAACCACAACCTCTCTGACAAAAATATTACTGTAAAGCTTGAACAGAAAGTTCTTCACTGCTCCACAACAGAAAAAAAAAACACTTTCCTTCCTACCTTTAAAAAATACGGCATCCATAATATCCAAATGTAAATATAATAGCACAAAAGCATTTCAGGGAGGCTATTTGGGGGGTGGCCTTCATCACAGGATGCAGCGGTCACATGATTCCTATTTCAACAACTGAGCACAGGATATCTAGTGTATTTGTAGATGCTTATCTTCTGCTACTGATGCATTCAACCAACATAAATCCCTGAGCCAGCACTGCCCATTAAACTAAGTGCACAAAACACATCCTAAATGACTGTTAAAAACTAATGTGACAAATGAAGGAAGAAAAATGTCGTAATAAAGTTGACTAATATGTAACTGCGCTTGTAAATGACCCTGAATATATTTGTCCTCTTTCTTTAAAATGGCAAATCTACACTTCCGTACATCGCGCAGTTTGCAGTTTAAACACTGTGTCACCAGGCACGAAAGGTGGCTCTCAGAGAAGCTGGGGTCTTCAGTTACTTTCCCCTCAATATCCCATCTTAGGAATGAGCAGACTCAGCAGGCGCTGGTGCTGGAACCACCAGAGATCAGCATTTTACATCTGCAAGTGTAAAGCTGGAGGCCGGCGAGCGCTGCCCACATCACCTGAGACAGTGACTGACTGTCAGATGAGCCAGTCACAAACACACCTGAGATAGGTTTACTAAACAGAGTTAAGGAGAGCAAAGGTGAGGCCTACATGTAACCAGTTTACCAAGACTTGTGTAGTACACGTTCCTTTTTTGGGTCGAACTTTGAATTTCCAGGTATTAACATGTTGTGGCACTGCTGGAGAAGTTCAGAAATGAAGTAAATACTCCTATAAGGAAATGAGCAATAGTGCAAAATAGGTGTTCTCAAGTGTTAGAGTAAAATAAAGGGAAAGCTGGAAAATGGAAATTTGATCCTCATTCTGCTTTGTGGAGTAACAATCTACCTAATCCTTTTTAATTCTCATTTTAAATGCCTTTTTTTACAGCTACTTTTGACAGTTTTTAAATTACTGTGGGTTGTTTTGATGAAGCATTTGACACACTGGATCCTGGATAGACTAATCAGTATTGTGATATATATAATAACAATAACACACACACAGTAATAAGGACTTAAAACACTTCACTGCAGCTGTAGCTGTTCGAGGTCTGTTCTGGAGAGCGGCGCTGCCTGAATGTGACCTTTAGCTTGTTTCTCTCACTGCTCTCTTGCTCCATGACAAGCTAACAGCTACATTCACTGCAATACCTGCGAGGACTGCCTATTAATGTGTCTAAAACGTGATAAATGATCGTCACTGTATACACAGCTTAACGGACTGCCTCTGTGACACTTTTAGCCTCTGGTGGGGCGGCACAGTTTCAGCAAATCTTTGCTTCGGCAAACAATTAAAGCTGATTAGTGGCCATATTGATGCTTCAGCCCGTTCTTAATAACAGGTGGACTGTGATTAATGTGCCATTTTGTGTATAAGAATAAATAATTTAAACTCACTTTATTCTTTATGCTCAAATCCTCATGCAATAATAACTGCATACTAGCACGAATCTAGAAAAAAACGTGTAAATGAAATGAGCTTAATATTGAGCGTAATGATGGTGATTTAACTAGCCTTTGGTGCATTTGTAGTCCACATTTGGAGTCTCATTTAGTGAACAATAACATGCCTGTTCTGCACCTCTTTTCAACACGTGGTTTGTAGCTGTTGCCACTGATAAAGGCATAAAGGAAAGGAGAAAGGAAACAACTGTTGGGGCTAAAGGCTAGCCCACAAATGCACCAAATGTGCATCTTCTCTTCTTTGTTTCAAGCCTGTGTTTTTTTGCAACTTGCCCAAACAGCTGATGTGCCTGAGTTTTTTGATCACTTAGCAACAGTAACACAAAACTTTCTTTATGAATACAACGCCCGGTAGAGTTTACCTATGACGCAAATGCTGCATCTTTAATCCATGCCTACCCCCAGCCAACTACTGCCGTCTGCAGCCGAGCAGCCAGTGCCTAATGCCCCGTGTCTATGGTGCCATGCCAGGGTGCCTGCTGTTGATATGCGGCATCAAGTCCGCTGCTGATCCAGTTGATCCTTTGATACAGGGTTGGGAGAGATGAGGACAAAGGAGGGTCACACTGCAGCGAGCAATCCCGTGCATTGCAGAATTATTAAGAGACGACTTTTCAAAGCTTTAATAGTGTATAAACACGTTCATGCAGTGTCTCTTTACTGAATAAAGACGTTCATCTTTGCTTCACAGCCTCCGGTGTGTCCATGGAGCTGAGGGGAATTCAGCCAACCAACACAGTTTCACTACTGTGACCTGGTCTTCTGCTTAAAGGAAAGTCTCTTTGGCCACTAAACCACTACCCATCAGGCCTTTCAGCTCTGAATATCACTCTGATGAACTCTCATGAGCACATCACATCAAGGCCATCGCAAGGGAGCAATAACAATCTAGGCCGGGCCAGAGGCCTGACTGTATCTGAACAGCACAGTGTGCATTCGCTGCAGAGGGGGTGTGCGATTAAAACCCCGTGCCCTCTGCTTACTCGCTGTGCCATCAGCAAGCTCCATGCGACTGCTGCAAACACCTATCTCTGCCCGTGGACCCCCAAGTCTCTCCTACTGCTGGTTTATCTCCAGCAGCAGCCTGCATCCACCATAATAACAGTCTTCAGAGCACAGATGCAGCAGACATGACCGTCTTCTACTGTCTACAGGCTGGTAACGGACTGCATCGCCTCTCCAACTTTTTGCACATAAAAAACGGGAACACTGCCTCTTGTGTGCCCAAGCAAATTATTTTGTTTCAGTCTGGCAGCTTCGGCGCAGACAAAACAAGACAAATCGCGCTGCAACGTACATCTTGCAAAGTGATAACTAAGAGCAATGTAACTGCTCATGAGTCGTTTACGGCACAGTATTATTTTAACCTGAAATGTAGATAAGCTTTTTGTTTGGTCCACTCTAACAGGTCAAATTTCGTGTGCTGTCACAGCAGAGGGAAAGGCAGGAGGAGGGGGCGTAGGGGTGGGGAAGGAGAGGATGATACAGGTCCCTGGGAATTGATTACACTGAACAATGGCGAGCAGATCAAGAGCAACCTTGGCCGGATGGGGGAGATATCACACTGAAGCTCAGAGTCAGAGGCTTTCGTCAGACACAAAATCTATCTACAAAATCTCACTTACATTATGTGAGGGGAAGGGGAGGGAGGGGGAGAGGGGAGGGGGGTGTCTGGCATTTGAGCCTGTGTGTGTGTGTGTGTGTGTGTGTGTGTCCTTGTGTGTTGGGGGAGGGGCGGATGGGGGTTAAAGTGAGAAAGAAAAGGAGACAGCGACAGACTAAAGAAAAAGTGAAGAAAAGGGGGTGGGGATTGGCTGAGAGCAGTTTCTCCAAAAAAAAAAAAAAAAAATTGCCTAAACCTCATCATTCCACTCTGAAAGATTTACTTTTACCATAAGTCACTCAGAATAAATTGTGCACAGTTATTGGAAATGGCGATCCCGTTGGTTGAAGTTCGGGTTTTCATTGCAGTGACTAATAGTGCTTCTCAGTTTTGCCCTTTTCAGTGGGATCTGCCCTCAGCTGCTAAACACACACAAGCCCTCCTCTGTAGCTGCGGCTGACGTCAGCCGTCACTTAGCAACAGCCTTTTGGTGTAAAAGCAGCAGTGCTGACACCGTTTTCAAAAGAGGCGCACAGAGAGAGACAGAAAGAAATTCAGAGAGAATGAGAAGCGGAGATAGAGAGAATGAAACGAGGGAGAGGGAAGTAAGAGGCAGAAAGTGAGTAAAAATTTGGAGCGGCTGCTGTGTGATGTTTCGACGAGAAAGCAATGCAAAAAAAAAAAAAAAAAAAGATCTTTGGAAGAATTTTCAGTGCAACAAAGAGCTGAAATCAACCTCGTCTGGCCGTCCCTTTAAAGGATCACGTGAAGCTTCAAGAATATTCAAGGAAAAGATGATGTTATATCAATAAAGTCGTCTAGAGACAATTAACCGGCAGTAAAAGCTAAGCTAGGTACTTATTAAAACACAGTTTAAATTTACTACATCCCTCACCTCTATTTATCCATGCTTCCATTCCCGCAGCAACAATTTAGGCATGGGCGCACACCGTCTATGTCACAGCACTAATTTACCCAAATCTCGCCATGCTCTGTCTCCCTCTGCTCTCGCCCTGTCAGAGGCCTGAGCAAACAGTGGGCACATGGAGAGTTCAACAACCTCATCCTGAACTTAAAAGCTCAGCCACCTGAAATGTTTGCATTGTTGGCAACCTCGTGCTGTAATCAAAATGATCTGAGACGAGCCTGTGCGGAAAAATGTCCAGGTCACCGAAAATTCCCAAACTGAAAAAAAGCCTGATATTGCTGCAGGAGCTTGGGGAACATTCTGTCATGACTTATCTTATCTCGCCATTTCGCGTTTGCCAGTTTCTCATGTGGTGGCAACGGGCAAAGTTTGGGAGGCTGATACAACAGTTGCAAAGAGGGAAAAAGGTCTAATTAGCTCAAACTCAGTTGATGGCAGTGGCTTGGCACCCTCCCACTCCAGTCCAACATTCTGGCCTCAACAAAACACAAACTCAACACAAAATAAGCTTTGTACAGATAATAATACAAGCAGATAGACGATCTCAAGGCTCATTAGAGAAAAATAAGAGGGAACACACTGCACAGCTCTTTACAGGCAGTTGAAAGCAGAGCATCAAAAAAGCCTGAACCCTAACTATGTCCTCAAATAATAGTCATTTATAGAACGAGTTCATCAACAAAACGTTAAAGGAAGACGCAAAACAAAACCATCTGTGAATATTTCTGTTAGTCCTCTTTTGATGGTGTCTCTTCAGACACCAGAGTCATTAGGCTAAGCTCTGGTAGACCTATCATGAAAACTAAAGAGCTGCAAGCTAATTGCTGGTGATCATGACGCAAACCGTTTCCAGGGTAACCCGAGTTTTGGAGTACCCGCTCCAGCATTTCCTCATCTGTTTGCACTCACACCAGCAGGCTGACAATGCAGTCGCTGCATCCTGTTTCACTCTGCAGTCAGCCAAACACGCAGCACCTCGCTCGGCTTAACCCTTTCTACCGGCCCTGCCGCTGCCGCTGCTGCTGCTGCTGCTGCCGCCGCCGCCGATGAAAAATTCAGAGCAGCTATGCAAACTAGCTCAGACATT
The DNA here is from genome assembly GCF_039877785.1 of Chaetodon trifascialis. Taxonomy (NCBI): domain Eukaryota; kingdom Metazoa; phylum Chordata; class Actinopteri; order Chaetodontiformes; family Chaetodontidae; genus Chaetodon; species Chaetodon trifascialis. Next base: position 13,593,370 of record NC_092056.1, read on the forward strand.
GAAGGGAGTGACACAAGGATATAACTCACAGAAGCTGTCGCACCAGTGCATCCGGATCCAGGGACAGCAGGCCAAATTGTAATCACAAAGTAATGAAATTATTATGTGTGCTGGAAACACCTGAAAAGGCTTAATTACAAATATAGGGAACGTTCATAAACGCTGATTCAGCTCTTGATTTGGGCATTCATAAAATGTTCACCTGCTATAAAAGCTACCTGTGGCACCGATGAATGAGGACATCTTGGTCTTCACATCCCTACTGTGACACAAGCTCCCAAACACGGGGGTTAGCCTCACACGTCACTCCCCTTCAGTTAAACAACAGCTCAGCTCACATTTTATCAAACAGAATAATATTCTGACGACCAGCTCGAAGTCACGTTAACGACAGCTTCACTAAAGATGGCCATATTTCCATTTAATCTGTCATCTGGAAATTAGTTAAGTCCAGTTGAATCAATACCTGTATTATAAATTAAACGCAAGACTTAATACTTAATAAAAGCTGTTTGACTCTCTCTCTCGTGGACAGAGAAATTGTCCACAGCACTGATAATGTCAAGATTAAAGTGCCCATAAAATAAAAACACACACACACACACACACACACACACACACACACACACACACACACACACACACACACACACACACACACACACACACACACACATAACCTTTAACAGCACTCATTTAATGGCCTTTATTTTCAGGTCATGCCCTCAGAAGCTATTCCAACTAAAGATCTATAAAATTAAAAATTAGGCTGAGCTCAAAATTAACTAATATTATTAAAAAGAATATGAGCAACAGTGCAAAATGAGACGGTGGCGTTGTCTTCAGGTTTCAGGACGCATCTCGAGCACGCAGGAGATCCAGACTGGCACAGCATGTCCAATAAGATTAAACCTGATTACCCTTTATACATTTAATCATGTAAGAGGGACTTATTTGTGTTTATATCAGGCTGAGAAAGACGCCGGCATACGGAGGATTTACTGTAAAGTGGAAAATAAAATTGAACTGTGCAAACACACACACAGAGCTCGTCTTGAATTTAACACACATTCGGACAGTGGTTTAGCTTTGATAACAGTGAATCAAAAGCGAAAACGCGAGCAGACAGTTTCACTAAGTGCATGGAGGCTTTCATCTGCACAGACAATTCAGATGAAGAAGCTGAGGATGCAAACTATAAAAAGTAAATAAGATGTCATTTTATGATTTTATCTCAATAGATCACCGACAAAAAAAAAACAAAACACATCATCACAATATATGTATTTTTACATTTAGGCTAAAGCTGATTGTAAGTACTGATCCTAAAACACACACAAGCTTATTTTACTAAACCACAAAGGCATAGTTGGATTTTACACCGATTACTTTCTCCTTGTACTGACAAGGTATAACTATGTCAATACACTTACTGCCGTCAGCCAGAAAATGCTGCTTATCTTCAGCAAAAAATATCAAATTACACAACAGAAAAATATATTATTTAGGAAAAGAGGACAATGAAAACCTAAAAAGCCTCTAGCTTGGTCTGATTCTCTGCTTAATAAACTAAGTGGTCTGTAGTACAAATCTACGTGGCAACTTTCTCCACCTTGTGCTGCACAATGTCTGACGACGGACGATTTCTCCCTTTCTCATCACTGCTGGAGGCAGACACTATATTCTACAGGGCGATTAATAAGACTTGGCATTTTTTTTCTTCTTTGCAATCACCCTGTGCTACGTCACTGGGTTGTGACGTCAATGTTATATCATTCCACATGGCTTTACAGCAAGCGAACGTGACAGCTGAGAGCTGCTCTGCGTTTTCACTGCTCTCCCTTCCAACCTTTCTCTCTGCAGCCTGCTTCTCTGTTCTTGCCTGAATGGGGGGTTAGTTAAGTGTATTATTTACCCCTGCCTGCCCCCGTGGAGTGGTAACCACACAAAAAGAGGGCCTTCTCCCTGAATTCAACACTGCCCTGCCAGCTCTGCCTCCAAGGTCTTACTCATGAAGTAGAGCTTTTAGATATCTGCCACGAAAGCCCAAATGCAGTAATCCTACTTAAAAAATATTATCTCCACTTTATTCTCTTCATCACAAAAATAAACTAACAGGGTCTGAGAGACACATGCTGACATAATTTTGGGGGGAGAACAGGTTGCCATTCAGGTTGTTTTGAAAAACAGCAATTTGAAATAAATTATTCTCAGGACCAAACATAAAACACACAGAGTGTTAATTTATTTCTCACCTGCAGACAGTGTTAACCAATCTCTTGGTCTCGATTTTTGACCCTTCTGACTAATCTCCTAATAAAATGAGCAAATACAGTTTTACAGGGCTCCTTCAACATGTCACAATTACACAATTCACTGACCTATTTAGGTATCCTATTGAAGAAGAATTTAGCACAACAGAGAGACACGGTTAATGCAATAAATCTAGGATTCGGGGAACCTGACCCCCGGCACTTGCAGTCAATCCATAAAGCTTTGGTTGTGCAAGAGGGCTTGAGCTACTGAGGTAAAACCCAAAACTGACACTTGAAATGATCTGAGCAAAGATTAACATCAACTGAAACTGGAACAGGCTAAATGAGACATTTCTGTCACCGACGCTGCATAAAAGGTGGTGTTTTCCATGTGAAAATGCCATCATGTTTGCATGTTTTCAGAGACGGAAATCTTTGTCCTGTTCCATCGTTTCTAAGCGAGCAGTCTCAGCACTTCAATGCATTGTATTTAATGGTGAACCACGCACAAACAACGTCACGTACAAGAAAAGAAAACTGAGAAACTGACTTAAGAATCGTAAAGAAATCTTTTGACTCATAACGTGACCGTAGCGTGACATGAAAACGGATAAGTCTGTAAATCCTCAGCACCCATTCTTTTTTTTAATATTCTTTTATGACTCACTTTATAACTCGCCAGTTTAAACGATTTTACACGACATAAAATTTTCATTTAAAAAAATAACTAAATCTCAAAATTAGTGAGCAACATTTGCTTGATTGGTACGTGCACATTGAACAATGTCGTACTCATACTCACTCTCGCCCTGAAAACCACACTTCAAGAGTCACATGAGAGTCTGACATCAGTGTGTTGAAGCTGTATACGGAGCAGTATCTGGTGAAACGTGCGCCGTCAGGCAGCTGAATTTGAATTCGGCGGTCTAAATCTGTATGTGATCAATGAGGCCGATCAGCGTTTTGGTATTTGTTCTAACATAGTCTCATTTCAACTCAGCCTTTTAAAAATAGCTCTCGAAGCTCATGGTCTGCGGCAAAATACAGATACATTAAAAGAAGAGTAGTTTTCAGAAACAAAACTACGGAAGCCTTGATGGGCCGATGGAACCACCACCTCCAGCTGTAAACATACTGGATTGTCGCCTCTCTTTCTCTTAAATTTCAAAGACATTTCAAAGACATTTCAAAAGTCCGGAGGTAAACAAAGTTCTTATGGCAGCGCAAGCTAGCAGCTGGTCTACTACAGTCCTGAAAACATTCAAACGAGCTAGCCTCAGTAGCCCAACTGATAAATATTTTTGGCATGCACATGCAGAATGTGTGCATGCTGTTCAAACATTAAAGACAAATAAGACAAAAACCTGCTTGACAAAGCGTTGCTCTACGGCGCCACTAGTGGCCAAAAACTCATTGGTGCACCTTTAACAAAAAATAACAGGTCGTTTGTCTACACTGTGTCTAAACTAAATAAAAATAAATAAATAATATCTTTAGAGTTCTGTCAGCCGACACTTTCAGCAGTTGAAGAAACAGATGGGACAAAACATCTGAAACCCTGAATGTTTAAAAAAAACATATTCATACCTGTGTATCACTCAGCTGCTTACATGCACTGCTGCAGCTCTTTAATTCCTTCTGTACATTACAAATCTCAAGCCTAACGAACAAAAAACAACCAAACTATTTTTACCGCCAATGTTCACACAAACCCTGGACATATACAACCTCTGGTCCCGGTGCCTCTCAGGCCATGGGGCCCATCGTCGGCACCAGCGCTCTTGGTTTGAATAATCACAGAGGTGTCGACTTGCCAAAGTCTGCACCCACATTAAAGGAGTTGTTATGAAGAACACAGACGGTTCAAATGTAAACATACTATAAAACGTGACAAGGACTCTCATGATGGGTGAAAATATGAATTATAGAAAAATTCTGAATCTTCTTACTTTAGCTATGGAGCCCTCAAAGTCCACACAGCACACCGCTGAGTCTCAAAGCATTAAGTGTTTAGAACCAAGAAGTGTCACCATGCATCAAACTAAGGTAAGACACTACAGGTAAAGAGGGTACAAATTTCAACTAATAGATATCACTGTGAAACTTCCCCAATTGGTTAATTACATTAAACCAATAATTTTTTGTATCACAAGTTTTCAGAAATGTTATGTTTAAATATGCAACTGTTCCATTATTAATTAAACATGCACTAAATTTCATAAATGTACAGAACTGAAATCTGAATGACAATAAACTGCTACTTTTTCCCACCTGTCTGACATATTATGGAAGCAAAATGACACAAACTCTCAAAATTGACCTGTGCATGAAAAAACAATGTTTTCACCTGTAGTGTTTTGCCTTAATTCATGAAGCAGAGGCAAAGAACTTCACAATGTAAAAACGTCAACTGGCATCGCCTCTGCCAGCGCCATTGTTTTCTGTGTTAGTGTTTTTTAACGAGCGCCTGACAAAAACAAGCCTTTTCCTTAAGCATGGTGGAACAGGCTGAAAGCAACATTTTCTTAACATCTTTGGTTTCAAGACTTAAATTCACACATTTGTTGTCATGAACATCCTAACTTTAATCTACATGATTTTCCCTGGTGATGATGAACTGGTCGATATTAAACCATTTGTTGCTGTGACTTAAAAACATCCCTCCTCTATGACTGACACACAGGTTGTGGCTTGTGATGCTTAAGTTCCTGTTCAAGTATTACAGTGTTTTTATACATTTTAAAACAGGGAAAAAAATCAGAGCAGAGGGTATGAACGGGCATGAAATGCAGCAGTAATGTTGCCGTAGCACAAATCCAAGACGCTTTACCTTCTGGTGGGAACGTCCACATACTGTTCAAATGGTCCAGACTTCACTGTTATAATCCCACAAGGTAAACACCAGAGCTCCAGAATACTTAGCTAATATAACGTTAGCATCCTCAGCCATAGACAGCATATATAAGCAGCTGTATTTTGGCAAACTACTCCCTGAACGTTGCTGACACATGATGTAATACGTGCACATAAACGTAGAACTGAACAGTCCATAGATCGGCCAACTTGGCGCTGATACCCAATCCAGTCATTTGGACCAGTCAAGGACCGATACACCAAACCATTATCTGTGCATCCTTGGTTATACTACATTACTACAAAAGACTCTTTCTGATGGTCAGTTTAAATTTCTTCTTTGCCGACTGTATTTCCTGATTATCAAACCCAGGAAAGAAAAAGTTCAGACATTTCCAAAATCTTCAGTAAAAACTACTTTTTAAGACACAGGAACATCTACGGCAGCTCATATCTACATTCTGAGGCCCACAGTTAATACTGTAGGCCATCATACAATCCCAGAAGGAAAGATCTATCCCAGCATGCAGTAGGCACAGCACCCCAGACAGGTTGGCACAAAGCTGCATCACAGATTTGACACCTAGACAGACTCTTAACGTAACATTCACAACTAACAGGGAATTCAGACTTGACTTCACCTGACTATTGGTCCCAGGCATTCGTGTGGTTTGTCCCCTTTAGTCACTAAGAAAAACTTGACTTTGCTTACTGGCAGAGAGGGTTGCCAAACACGTCTTTAAGGGCAGAGTGATGATGATGATGCTGCAGGCTGCAATTTGGGTTATCTTTTCATATTCAATATAGATTACAATGAATGTCAGATACTAAGCTCATAAGATGGCACGAGCATACATGACAGCTTATCCACAATTTTTGCACAACTTGTTGTTCTGTTCAGACATTTTCCAAATTTGTCTTCATTTTATGTGGGGCAGGCAGACAACGGGTTAAAGGCACCTAATAATGAATGTAGCAATTAAAGACATCATTACCAATTTAATTATACATTGTTTGTCAATCAAAAGCAATGTCCTGTGTCCACTTTCCAACTGAAAATGAAACGGTGTAGTACTTTTAATGTGTATATGTACCTGCAAAGAGGCCAGAAACTAACTGTGGTGTATAAAGGGGTGCAATTCAGTTTTACTCAAGACTAGTCAGTGTGACGTCTTGAGGACCCTGATTATGTCAACACTGACGTACGTTTTAGGTTGCAAGTGAAGTAACTAACTACGACAGATGTCAATTAAGTCTCTGCTAATATACACTGTTTGCTTGTTTTTGGTTATTTTTTTTATTAATAAGTCAATTTAAATTTTGCAGATCATGTTGGACCGACATATTTCAGATGAAAGTCAAGCCTTTGGTTTCAAAAACATCTCATCTTTAGTTCAAGTCAGTATCTTTCTCGTCCAATATAAACAAATAGATAGTGGACAGCCTCCATATATGACTGTTTACTTCTCCCTAATTTTCAGCAACACATAAAGTGCACGCTGAGTTCAAATGATTCTCTATCTCATACAATGAAGTGAAAGGTGAAATGTGAAAGTGAAATAAGAGTTTAAAGTCTGTGCTCATAGTCACACATGGTCCTGAATGATCCAACCTGTTCTTCTATTCTAATTTCCATGCACTGTTTAAGGCCTAATTCAACGTGACTGCTGATCTGCTAATAGCCTAAAACACAATGAAGTGAAAAACAACTGCTGGAAATTACACAACTGAGACAAACTGGACATACATTTTTAGTTCTCTTATCATTTCTAGCAAAGCTCGAAGGACACAGAAACAATGTGTGTGAGCTGACGGCCCGGCATCCACCACACAACTGCCTGTTTTGTTCTTAAATGCACTGTGCAAAAATAATACTGGTGCCATTTGTCCACATTGTCTGCACACAAATTAAAGCAACAGCTTGCCTCAGCTTTTTTTTGTCCACAGCATATTGTACGCAACATGAGAGTGTTCATTCTGAATGTGTAACACTCGATACAGGTGTACTGGTTTACAGAACTAAAGGAGAGGAGAAAGGAGCATCACTTTGCACTGGACCTGTTAGCTACTGTGTGTAAACAGACTGGTTTCATACAGCTCCTGGGGGCTTGTGCATACAAGCAAACAAAAAGAAACACAAGCTGAATGTGGCCTGTGGACACTGAATAATCCCTGCGTGTGCTCACCATCATTCTGTCTGGTTGACTGCTACAGTCAGACGGGACCGTGAAGGCGTCATCACTCGCTTTACTGCTGCTTGTGTTGTAGCAGGATGTAGATGGACACTCACATTTCACTGTTAATCTGATATAGAAACTTTTACATGGAGATCAGCGTTACTGATGTCATGACGGCAGGAAGTGCTACAGGCAAGCAGACTGCACAGAACTGCATGCTGAATGTTGATCATCAGTGTTTAAGAGCTGTTAAACACACTTTTTGATAATTGGTTGAAATGCTGGAATTTTTTTTAGGACAAAGCCCTTTCTTCATATATTTAACACACTGCAAAAAATGATGTTAGATAGCCTTCTACCTGTGATAGCCTATAATAATCATTCATAATTCAATGGTCTGTGTTTCCCTCAACAAGACGCAGTTCACTTATCAGGCTGATTTTGCACCGTGAGGAGATGTTTTTGTGTAGTTTCATTTGCTCTGTGTGGCCTTTTTGTCTGTGTTTTCGTCACCTGGCGCACATGTGCACTCGGGGGAGCTGTGGATGATCGGCGGGCCTACTTTTGATCAGCAGCCGCGGACCTGCGGGGGAAGACCTACCTGTTCTCTGGATATACAGGGCAACGAGGGTCTGCGAGGCATTTTACAGCTGCCATAGTAGCTGGTCGACGTTTCCCCGAGTGAAACACAGCTGGACCGTCTCCTCGGTCTGATCACAGGGACCTTTTCCTCCGCGGTGGAAATCCCACTCGGCGCTTCCCTCGACGGGTAGTAACGGTCAAAACAGAGCCCCAGCAGGGAGCCTGAAACCCCCGCAAAGCAGGCGAAGAGCGGTCTGAGCAGTGCGGGCAGACCGCTCAAACTTGTGAAAGAAACCAGCCACACAACGCTGGCAAACACCAGTATGAGGACACTGTGTTTGAGTTTCAGAGTGGGGATCAGTGTGAGCAGACCCACACATCCCAAGACGAATAACAACCTGCCCACCATTTGCATCTGGTGCTGGTCCTCTCCCCATTGCAAAAACCGCAAAACCAAAAAATCCCCGAGGTAACACGATGCTGGCAGTGACACGAGCCAGCATTTGCTGCCCTCCTTCTTTTTCCTCCTCAGGTAAAACGTCAGAAAGAAGAAAGCACATCCTATGCTGAATAAAGGACTGATGGACTGGGAGAAGCCCGACAAAAAAGTCCGCAAATCCCAAAGCGAGTCACTTTGCAAGCTCCTAGAAATGAGAAAAGAAACGGCGAAGATCACAAACGCGCCGACATACAGGGCTGAGACCTTCAGCAATTTTGAGTTCAGAATGTCATCGTTGCAAAACCTGCACACGTTAAACAAAAATCCCCTCTGATGGTCCTGTTTGAGAGGGGTGACGCAGCTCTTCACATAGCCGTTCCTGAAGCCCTCTGAGCTGTTTACACTTCCAGCTCCGTCGTGGTGCCTTATTTTACCGTGCAAAACCTCTCCTTCCTCCCGTGCAGCCATGGCTCGACTGTGGCTCCTCGTATCCACGCGAAAAAAGTCCCCCCTCTTCTGATATTCACGCCGTATTAACGCTGAACTACATGACAGCAAACGCACTCCATGGTCACTCAAACGTGCTCCAGCACTTGGACTAAAGAAAGAAGGTGAGATGTTGTTTTTACAGAAATCGGGCTCTCTGTCGCCGCCTACAGGCCACAACTCAGACCGCAGGGCTTTGTTCTGTGCAGCTGAGCCAATCCTGACCTGAGTGTGTGTTTTAACATAATCAATATACTCCGAGGCTGCAGTTAATGAGGGGAACTTTCACAAAGTTCCCATTTAATAAATATCACTACAACTGAATGGTTGTTCTTTACTTGTTTCAGGTGCATTCCTTAGGCACAAGGTTGTGTTTCTCATTATTAATTTTAAATGTGTTTTTAGTTTGTTTTCATCTGTTTGTTTGAAGTGGAAATAAAGTAATAAATTAATTGAGTCAACTGTGGCAGTTTGTTACAATTTTGAATACCTTTCATGACTCTAAATTAGCTTGTCCATAGTCTGATTAACTGCAAGGCCTGTGATTAAAGCAGTCTTTTCCACTCTTAAAATTAATTGGTCAAAGTTTTGCCACTTCATCTTGCAGCATCATATTGCTCTGGGATCGTTTGGTTTACCTTGAACTTCTTAAAGTGGACAATTGTTCATTAAACTGATCAAAATAGCACTGGTTTTAACTGTTGAGTAGTGGTAAAATACCTCATATATATATATATATATATATATATATATATATATATATATATATATATATATATATATATATATATATATATATATATATATATATAGTTATCATCTTTTAGTGAGATACAAAGTCAAAGCCTTTGTTCATGACAGGCAAAAAGAAAAACAAGCCCCACTGGATGCTAGCTAAATACATATGGCCTTTCTACAGACAAGCTAACATATTGACATCTTGACATAAGGAGAACATTGTGTTCGCAGGTCACACCAACAAAATTTTAAACTCTTTGAATTAAAGTATTGAAACTGCCAACTTAAAGGTGCAAAATATTGCAAAAAAAATAGGGGGCAGCATGTCACAAGAGTAACCACTGACTGCTGTTAGCTAGTTAGCTCAGTTAACGTTACATGTGCAGCTAGAGGTCCTCTTGGCTGGTTGCCTGGACTGGGGCGTCGAAGCACCAGGGTGACCAATGCGGTTATGTCTTCACAATGTGTTGATAATTTTAATTAATTTTTGAATACTCAAAACTAAAGTTCTTCCATAATACTCCTTTAAGCAAAGAAGTGCATAACCGAAAACAAAACCCCTTTCCATAATTCATGTAACCTCCTGTTATTTTTATATTGTCCAGTCCAGTCATATCAACTTAAACAAGTCACAGCAGCAGACAGACAGATTGTGTGGTGATGTCATTACAGACTGGTCTTGGAGCTGCCACAGAGAAGTTTTTTCACGGCCATAATTTTGACATGTCACAGAAGAAAAAGAACAGGTGCAATTAATAATATTAACGATGACTGTTTTGCCAATTCCAGAGCACTTGCATCGTGCGTGCTGGCTTACTGGAACCGTTAAACACAACAGAGCCATCTTTAATGTAATTTATTACACCTGTGTCTCTGCTGCTATGACAAGTCAAAATGTGCGCTGTGAAAACAGTCTATGGAAAGGCTACGCAGTTCATCAAAGCACAACAAAGAAAGACAGAACACCCGTCCTCTACAAGAAACTGACAAACCCTGAATCCACCCTATATAAATTAACCACAAACAGACATACACACACAAATAGAGAGTCACTTATGATGGCCTTATAATCTATCAAGCCTGTTAAAATGTAAAGGTTTTCAGTTTTCTGAAACTGGGCACAGTTGTCTGAGGTCACATAAGACACTATGACTATACTATGTGGATGACACATTCTCTGACTGACACTATGAATGTACAGATGGAAGGCCTGCTTGCATTCATGAAACGCGAGCTTGGATGTAATACCTCAAATAAGAACTCTAAGAGCCCGCGCCACTAATGTGCGTCACCACGGACTGTATATAAAGAGGTGTCATCTGACGGTTTCTTAAACATAAACAAGTGATGGCATTGTCAGTGGAAGTGTTGTAACTCACATTCAGTGTTTACTGATGGTATCTTAACATTGCTGTCTGTTACCCATTAATACTAAATACACTTATTTGTCCTTTTGTTCCATACACAGGATAAAGAAGAAGTAGAATTACTTATTATAATCACTTATTACTTATCTGTTCCATGAGGGGAAAATCTTTTTTTCTTTTATTTATAAGTGACAGTGATGTTAACATTTCGAGACCTCAGATTGGCCTAAAGTCAATGCTTGTATTCTTAGACAACCATAACAACATTTTTTGTGTCCCATTATTCAATGAAATTGTCAGTCAGTATCCTTTTATTTGTTTCTTCCTTTAAAGGGAACTGAATGATGTGGTACAATATTATCATCCTATTCTAAGATGAAACTAATCCTATAGACCAGGATCTTTTCACTAGATTTAAATGAGGAATCCTATGACAAGCAATAATTTTAATAGTAAGCACATAAAGTAGATAGAAGCACGTGTGTAGCCATTGTTGCTGTGACGTAAACAAACAAAATACTTTGCTCTTGACTTAAACCATAAACCCTGCTTATCATTATCAATTTGAATATGTATGCCTGTGTACAGACTTGCATGGAAGTGGGAGTTAATCAGTGTAAGAATGACTGTAGTTTATTGTGGTGTTTGCAGTCATACAATACAATACAACAGACAGTGTTAAGTTGGTTTGCAAAACTAACAAATAAACTTTCAGTCTTGGAGGCTAAACAAAATACAAAATGGTATTTGTGCTGTTTGCTTTTGCACTATGTCACTGAGGCTACGCTTCCACTGGAGGGTGCTGCATTACCATGAAAATATGTATCACTTTTTCCTTTTTCCCCCCAGCTATACAGTGTTTTATGTATATTTAGTCTTCCTCATAACTACTGCAATGATCACTACTCATTATTTATCATGATAAAAATCATTCATTCATTTTTGAAAAGTGAGTCATAAGTAATATTAATGATCACTTACAAACGCATTGCAAGATTTACTCAGTCCTAACTCGTTTTTTTGATGAAAAATCTTCAAACTATAATAAATGTGTAAGGAAATATTCAGGATCATCTTGGATTTATCACGTCCGTGTTGTTGCGCTGATGTTTGTCCCCTCCGGCGCACCGTAGCAGTGATGTGGCTCAGAAAGTAATCTTCCACGTCACTAGGAAGTGGTGGAGAGCCGAGGAGACAGCTCGCCATAGGGAACCTCTTTACAGATGTAAATATCCAAACCTGGATACCGAAGGCTATTTCGGAGGGTAATAGTCGTGCAATTAGGTACGTTATGTAATTTAGTTTTAAATAACATGAGAGATGTTTTGTCTGTTTTGTCTGATCTGTGGTAAGTGTGAAGTTAGCTAGCTAACATTACTGTCCTCCATTTCATTGGTAGCCTGGCCAAAAGCTAAGCTAGCGTTAGCTAACGTTCAATAGTTGGCAATTGTTTATATGTCTCTACTTAATCGAACCAATTGAATTGTCGACTAACTCCGTGATGTTTGCGTTATGTCGAGGTTTTTGTGCACAGCTGTTGGTGCTCGCACAGGTAACGCCATTAACTCTATGACAGCAGTTAGCTGTAGTGTTAGCGCTGCGTGTCACACTTTCCTGACTTGCTCTAATGTTAATAACCTAACGTGACATTAGGTTGTTAACTTTTTGCTTTCACAATGACGACTCTCGCCTGCCTTGATTTGGTGACAGCAGTCTAGTTTTTATAGTCAAAAGCAGCAGAAAAGGTCACGAAAATACCTGAACCTTAGGCTTAGGTATAATTCAACGGCAGCTCAGCAACAATACAGCTCCTCCTTCTGTTAGAGCTAGAGCCGCGATTCAATCAAGAAAAGCGGCCTTGTATCTTATTTCTCCTCATAATTAAAAAAATAAAAAATAAATAAATAAATAAAAAAATCACCAAATTCAGGTGAGAGTGTTTGCTAGACTTCCAACTGCATCGCACCGACCTGTATGTATTGTTCACATGTACCTGCATACAGGAGATCTACCATTCAGCTTACATTTTCAATTCATTGATGCTACCAAAATAAGTTGGATGACAATTTGAGAAACAGTTGAAGTTTTTTTGTCAGCTGCAACACAAATACAGACAATACAACATAAGGGTTTTTGTGAGCAAATGGAGAAATGGCATTAAGTAATAACGTATAAATCTTTGCTGTGTTCATAATATGAAATAATCTGTTTTTAAATGTTTGATCAAATGGCTTTAAAGCAGTATGTTGTGTATTACTAAAAAGACCGTTTTCAGGTTAGGTCAGGTTGTAAGATTATTTACAATTCGGTGTGCATAAGCCTCAGCAACCTTTTTAGTTTAAAGGTCCAGCGTGTAGGATTTGGGGGGGATCTTTGGGCAGAAAAGGGATATAATATTCAGAATTAAATGAAAAATCGTTGTGTTTTCATGAGCTTAGAATAAGCCCTTTATATCTACAGAGGGAGTGGGTCCTTTTCCATTGAGTCCACCATGTTGCACTGCCATGTTTCTACAGTAGCCCAGAACAGACAAACCAAACACTGGCTTTATAGAGGGCCTTTCACATTATTTGTGTTTTCAGCCACCACCGTAGTTTCTCCTACACACTTGGAAAGGGAGCGTGAGGTGAGGGGTGTTCAACTGCTGGCAATCTGTAGCCTCACCACTATATGCCTCTAAATCCCACACACTGGTCTTTTAAAGGATAAGTTGACAATGTGTGTTTAAAACAATAGTCAGTTGTCCATATGTACACTGTAGCAGGTGTTTGGTGTGATCGTTCCTCCTGCTCATACTGGCCATTTATAGATCCCAGCCTAATGTGCTTCAAACGTCATTGACGAGGGACAAAGTTCACAAAGCTGTATCAGTGTATTAATATACACCAGGAATTAAGAAATCTGAGAAAACTTCTTTGCTACTACTACTACTACTACTACTACTGTGACTACTACTTCTACTACAGCTTTGGAAGATGCCCACTTGATTTGAGTAACTCAGTCTACTGATACCCCAAATAAACTTGTATAGATATGTTTTTATACACAACTGTTGATTTTGTTCCCAATTACTTCCACTGGAAGCATATTAAGAACGGATCTTTAGGGCCCCAAAAATGCTATATTTAGAGTATTTTCACTGCTTTACCTTGTGTCAGACAGCCCTTTTTGATGGGGGAATTGAAGCAATAATGTCACACTCTCCAAAGCCACCACTCATTTGACAAAAACAGTAATTTACTTCATCAGACACAAAAGTTGCCGCCCTACTGCTACCTCAATTGGTTAGTTTGTTTGTGTTGTACTCTTTATTGGTAGCCTACATTTATCAAAAAAATAAAGAATATCTGAATCCCAAAATTGAAAACCAAATACCTACAGTAAGAACAAATATCCGAATAGTTGAACATTTGGGTCCATCCCTGTATATTCGGGAAATCTTGCTTTGTAGACTGCATTAGCTCCATTATTGACAGTTTTCCAGTAAATGTAAGCCCTGTGATTGATACCTGGATGACTGGTCTGGGTTTTGAAAAGCTCATAAGCAGTTTGAGGGCTGGAACAGTTATCCATGCCTTCTTCGGCTGCTGCACAGGAAATGAAATATGACCCTGCGGTGCTGTATCTTGTTGTACGCACTTGATGCTGCACAGTAGATCTATTTTGTTTCTGCAGTCAGTGCAGACTTTGGTCAGTCTAGTTGGACATCTTTGTAGATATACAACACATTTGCCGCACTTATATTTATGTGTTTATGTAAATGTTGTCTACATCTACTAAATCTGTTGTTTTTCTGTTTCTCATAGATACTATCCAGTGAGTGACATTCATTGGGATTCTGCAAAGCGGATACAAGCCCAGCAGCAAAATGACAGCTGCAGAGAATGTTTGTTACACTCTGATCAATGTTACATCTGACTCAGAGCCCCCCTCTGAAGTCAGCCTAAAAGCTGATCTAGGTAACTATTCTTAACGTTGACTTGCAAAGCTATGTTACTAAACAGATTTCCTCACCTTAATAAACTGTGCAGAGGGGAGGTATTCATTTCTAATACTCTCCACCTCACTGCAATGCAGGTGATTTAATGCGCGGCCTTACTGATCACATAGTAGTAATAATGACAATAATCTTTCAGAAAAGGGGGAGATCAAGGCAAAGACTGAGGCTCTGAAGAAGGTCATCATCATGATCCTGAATGGTGAGAAGTTGCCAGGACTGCTGATGACCATCATCCGCTTCGTGCTGCCACTTCAAGACCACACCATCAAAAAGCTGCTGCTGGTGTTCTGGGAGATCGTTCCCAAAACAACCCCAGATGGCAAGCTGCTGCAGGAGATGATCCTGGTGTGTGATGCCTACAGAAAGGTAAGTTAACCGACACTAAATTTTGTGATTGACTGATGAGATTCATCGACTCAATCTGTACATCTGTGTATTTGTGAATGTGTTCATTTCATCGTAATACAATACGTGTAACAGTAGTGAAAAGAAAATCAGCAGATTTTTGACATACTCTTAAATGGTCAAATGAGATGCACACATCTGAAGAAGTGGCTGAATGCCGGGTTGGCCGGATGGTGCAACTGCTGAATCAACATCATGTCTAATAAACCTCCACTAATTCCTGGTCCAACGGCTTAATTCTGTGCTTATTTATCCATTTTCAGGACCTGCAGCATCCCAACGAGTTCATCCGTGGCTCCACTCTGCGTTTCCTGTGCAAGCTGAAGGAGTCTGAGCTGCTTGAGCCTCTCATGCCAGCGATCCGGGCCTGCCTGGAGCACCGTCACAGCTACGTGCGCCGCAATGCTGTCCTGGCCATTTACACCATCTATAGGTACAAACTACTTTATGTTCAGCTGGCTTTCAATATGTCTGTAATCTGTACTCCACTCATTAGTGAAGAGCAAGCAGCTGATTACTTTCATTTGTTTCAGGAACTTTGAACATCTCATCCCCGATGCTCCAGAGCTGATCCATGATTTTCTTGTCAATGAAAAAGATGCCAGCTGTAAGAGAAATGCCTTCATGATGCTCATTCATGCAGATCAGGTCTGTAGCATATTGTCCTTTTCTTACTTTTTCTACTTTTCTGTGCCTCCAAATATCTATCTCCAAGGCCTGATTTGCATCATATCATTCACATGTCTTACAGGATCGCGCTCTGGATTACCTCAGCACTTGCATTGACCAAGTTCACACTTTCGGCGACATTCTTCAGCTGGTCATTGTGGAGCTGATTTACAAAGTGAGTCGAGGCCTTTTTATTGCCTGGTTTATGCATTGTAGCACAACAGCCTACAACCAGAAGAGCTCCTTTAATGCTGTTTGTGTTCTCTGTCTGTTAGGTTTGCCATGCTAACCCATCTGAGCGTGCCCGCTTTATCCGCTGCATCTACAACCTGCTGCAGTCCTCCAGTCCAGCTGTTAAGTATGAGGCTGCTGGCACTCTTGTAACCCTCTCCAGTGCTCCCACAGCCATTAAGGTTAGTGATCTTGTGTATGTCTCATACTGTTTGTCCTGTACTGATATTGTACTCCACTTGACCCAGCAGTGATGTCATTGGTCTTGTACAGTCTCTTATGCATTGTGTGCTTTGTTGGACTCCAGGCTGCTGCCCAGTGCTACATCGATTTGATCATCAAGGAGAGCGACAACAATGTGAAGCTCATTGTTCTTGATCGTCTGATTGAGCTGAAGGAACACCCCACTCATGAGCGTGTACTCCAGGTACGTAGAGTTATGGCTGTGGTCAGTTTTTGTTGCAGTTAACACACACAATGTATGCGTCATTAACTGCAAAGACCATTACCCTCTACCTCAAAAGGTTTATCAAGAAGAGCATGAACTACAATTTCAGTCCTGCTAAAAACAGAAAACTGTTTGGAGTATTTATGCCAGAACTAAGTTTTATTTAGTCCAGTTTGTGAAGTCAAAAGCAGCAGAAAAAGAGTCTGACAAATGTAGTTTATCATCAGACAGTATGAGTTTGTTGCATCTACAGTGAATCAACTTTGTTCAGGCTTAATTTGGATGCTTTTTTTAAATTCAGGACCTTGTTATGGACATCCTGCGTGTTCTCAGCACTCCCGACCTGGAAGTCAGAAAGAAGACCTTGCAGCTGGCGCTGGACCTCGTTTCATCTCGCAATGTAGAAGAGGTCAGTGGCGTGCACAGCGTGTGGGAAGCAGAGTAAAAAATAGAATAGACAGCAAATGTAGTGACATCTATTTGTTTTCCAGTTGGTGATTGTTTTGAAGAAAGAGGTGATCAAGACAAACAACGTAACCGAGCATGAAGACACTGATAAGTACAGGCAGCTGTTGGTGCGCACTCTCCACTCTTGCAGCGTGCGCTTCCCTGATATGGCGGCCAATGTCATACCTGTGGTGAGTTTAAGCGCATCAAAAAGAAGGAGACCCAAATGGTGGTTTATACTGTATATGTTACAAGAATATATTAAGACTTTTCTGTGCATTGACTTGATTTACAGCTGATGGAGTTCCTAAGTGACACTAACGAGGCAGCTGCTGCAGATGTGCTGGAGTTTGTACGGGAGGCTATTCAGAGATTTGACAACTTGAGACCCCTCGTCATCGAGAAGATGCTGGAAGTCTTTCACGCCATCAAAACTGTCAAGTAAGGCTCTATAAGCATGTTAAGGAGGAATATATAGTGTAAACAGAGTACAGCGGATTTGACCGAGTTTTGTCTTTCGGGCTGCATAGAATCAATACGGGAAAATGTAGCACTGAATGCTCATGTTTTTTGTCACTATTGTCATGGTTCAGGATCTACAGAGGAGCGTTGTGGATCTTGGGAGAATACTGCAGCACCAAGGAAGACATCCAGAGTGTGATGACAGAAGTGCGCAGGTCGTTGGGAGAGGTGCGTTTGACGTTGCTGTGGGAAGTTATTGTAACACAAGCTTACCCGTCAGTCCCAACTTCATTGAAGTTGTTGCAAATCTGTGACATCTGTTTCTTGCTCGGACAGATTCCCATTGTCGAAAATGAGATAAAGAAAGAGACCGGAGAGGTGAAACCAGAGGATGAAGTGAGCGCAGCTCCAGCCCAGAAGCTGGTGACAGAGATGGGCACCTATGTGACGCAGAGTGCCCTCAGCTCCTCCAGGCCTTCGAAGAAAGAAGAAGATAGGTAAACAAAATTGCACATGGCTGGGGGGATATTGCTATTTTCCTGTGATATTTGATTGTAGTGTTATTTTTATGCACCTCTGTATGTAATTTCCATGTATATTTGATTTTGTTTTATATCCTTTTTATTGTCTATTTGTTCTTTCTCCACCTCTCCTTTTATTCTTGTTGTCTGTAGCATGTAAATGTCTCTGGTGTGGGATCAGTAAAGTTTTATCTTATTTTTTCTTACCACTCAACGAACACTGACCTTGTTGTTCCAGGCCTCCACTCAGAGGCTTCCTGATGGATGGAGACTTCTATGTGGCAGCTTCCTTGGCCACCACACTGACCAAAGTGGCCTTACGCTACGTTGCTATTGTTCAAGACAAAAAGAAACAAAATGTAAGTTGGTCTTCACTTCACAGAAGGGCAACACCTTTGTAAAAACCATCAAACCAGCTGCCTGTACCTCTAATCCCCGCTGTCTTTCTGTCCCTTCCAGTCCTTTGTTGCGGAGGCCATGCTGATCATGGTGACTGTGCTTCACCTGGGCAAGTCCTCTCTGCCCAAGAAGCCAATTACAGACGATGATGTGGACCGCATCTCGCTGTGCCTCAAGGTGCTGTCAGAGTGCTCACCGCTTATGAATGACATTTTCAACAAGGAGTGCCGCAAATCCCTGTCACATATGCTGACCGTCAGACTGGAGGAAGAGAAGCTGTCACAGAAGGTAACGGCCGTTGACTCAGAGGGCTGAACTCAGCACTTAACCTCCTGACAGATGGGCACACCTCGAGCATCATCCCTGTTTATATTTGGAGAACACACGATAACCGTTATAAGCCCAATAAGTTTTGTTTGGAAGAATGTTCGAGCTTATGCATCATTGACATATGAGGCTCTTTAAATCTTTAACAGATTTATTTATTTCTGACACCCTTTTGTTTTTACATCTTATCTTACTATCGTAGGTTTTTTGGTTTGTTGCCGGGTTATCCACCTAATCGCATGCTTCTTATTCTGACCGCAGAAAGAGTCTGAGAAACGTAACGTCACGGTGCAGGCAGACGACCCAATCTCCTTCATGCAGCTGACAGCCAAAAATGAAATGACTTCTAAGGAGGACCAGTTCCAGCTCAGTCTGCTGGCTGCTATGGGAAACACTCAGAGGAAGGAGGCTGCTGATCCCCTGGCTTCAAAACTCAACAAGGTACACCACAAGCCCTGCAGAAGTCACACCATACAAGACCTGGAAATTACAGACAAATTAAATACACTGTAAATATCAGATCGACATTTTCTGCCTCAGAGGATGATGTTGTTTTTACTTGCACAGTAGGAAAGTTGTTCTTGTTCTGTACTATTTAACTGTGGGATCCGGCCTATTTAGTGTAATTTATTTAAGTCTCATTTGTATTTGCTGATGGGTTGAATTGTTTTCCTACAAGGATGCACATTCATTCCGAGTCTTTTTCATCCCGCTGAACTGCTGCTGATTTTCTTGTCGTGCACAGGCACTGCTGTAGAACCCCTGTTAGAAAGTGAATGGCAAAAAAACATCTCTCCATCGCATACTGTGAGGAAATGTATATTGTATTGAGTTGTACCGTCACTGATAATTAAATGTTATTTTTGTCCAATCTAGGTGACCCAGCTGACAGGCTTCTCAGACCCAGTGTATGCTGAAGCCTACGTTCATGTCAACCAGTACGACATTGTGTTGGATGTGCTGGTGGTCAACCAGACCAGTGATACTCTCCAGAACTGCACCCTTGAACTGGCCACTTTAGGTGACCTCAAGTTGGTCGAGAAGCCTTCACCTCTAACTCTGGCTCCTCACGATTTTGCTAACATCAAGGCCAATGTCAAGGTGGCTTCTACTGAGAATGGCATTATATTTGGCAACATCGGTAAGAAAAATCTTTTTGCGTGCGCCGACCGTCATAATTCAGTTTGTTTGTTTTGAGCATGCTTTCTCATTTTGGGACATTTGATTCTTTCTTCCCAGTGTACGATGTGTCGGGAGCTGCTAGCGACAGAAACTGCGTCGTCCTCAGCGACATCCACATCGACATCATGGACTACATCCAGCCGGCTTCCTGCACCGATGCAGAATTCAGACAGATGTGGGCAGAGTTTGAGTGGGAAAACAAGGTAAGCTTTGCAGTTCTGCTTTGTTGGGCGCAGTGACTCAGACATGTTTATAAGGTTTGTTGTTGTGTAGTTTTCTCAACTAATCAAACAGAATATTTGAGAAAATGTAAAAGTGTGAACACTGAAGATGGTCCTGTCTTTGTTGTAGGTGACAGTGAACACCAACATCACTGATCTGAACGATTATCTCCAGCATATCCTCAAATCCACCAACATGAAGTGTCTGACTCCTGAGAAGGTTGGTATGAACAGTCGAGCAAAGAAAGCAAAAGACGTTAAACTTTCTGAGCTGGCGCTTCTTGGGAACGACCTCATGTGGTCCCATTTAACTGTCTGATTTTATGACTATATGTCTGTAACCAAGCATAAGCCATGACAAAGCCCACCCTGTGTGTCAGGAGTGTGTCACGCTGTGTTGGTGTGTAATATTCTCAACTCTTTTCTTTTTGTCTTACAAACCAGGCTCTGTCTGGCTTCTGTGGCTTCATGGCTGCCAACCTTTATGCTCGTTCTATCTTTGGAGAAGACGCCCTGGCTAATGTCAGCATCGAGAAGCCCATCCACCTGGGGCCTGAGGCACCTGTCAACGGACACATACGCATTAGAGCCAAAAGTCAGGTGGGTCACAGCTGCTGCACCATGAACCCTTACGCATCTGAGAAGTAAAGGCCTAGTTGAGTTTATTTGCTCTAAAGCAGTGAATGAATCTTTTGGAAGGATAATATTTAATTTAATACCTCGCTGAATGAATTGGACCGAAGTGAAATAACCCAGTACATGTGATGTTGCACTGAAGCTTAATGCTCTCACCGGTGTGTATCACGTCTGTTAATATATGGAGTCTTTTACAGCGAATCCTCCCTCTTTCCTTTCACAGGGGATGGCCTTGAGCCTCGGCGACAAGATCAACCTCTCCCAAAAAAAGACAAATATCTGAGACAACTGATCCAGCTGATCCCTCCGACTCTATAAACCTGCTGTTCTCTCTTATCGCCCATCATCTTACAGCCTTTTCAGCACAGCAAATTAAGAACTCTCTACATGGTCAGTTGCTTCTTCTTCTTCTTTTTTTTTTTTTTTTTTACATCTCCTCTGTCTGAAAACTCAGTCATGTTCTTTCCCTGTCCTGTTAAATTTTCAATGAACATATGTATTAAAAGAATGAGAAAACTTTGCTGTGTTCATTGAGTCATATGCTGTTCGTCTAATTTTGGACATTTTCCACTTTATACTTATTTCATTCGTTACAGGTCACATGATTTGATTTTTGAAATAAAGACAATGTGGAGTATTGTCGTTTTGTCAGCTTCACTGATTTCTTCCTTTTCTAACTAAATTGTGAAGTTTAGATGAAAATCTACAGTTGCACTGGACAATTAATAGTTCTGATTTAGTTTCAGGTACTTTGTGCCTGAGTTCCTTTTTAAATCTTTTAATTGATTCATGTGAAGTGTGACATTAAATTTTGATGATAGAGCTGAACTTGAAATCCTGTCAATGGACATTTTAAGACAATTAAAAGACACTTTTAATAAGGGAGGTGGAGATGAGGTGAATGAGAGGGTGTTTCTGGCCACTTTCTATATCTGAAAATATCACCAAGCAAAATATTTCATGTGCCACTCCTCATTAAATGACTGTTTGACTTTATAAATACTCTGCCATGAATAGCTTTCTCTTGGAAATTTGCACTGGACATTTGACGTGATGGCTGTTTAGAGTGATTTCAAAGAGAATTGGTGCTGCGTCCTAAAGTGAAGGGACTCCTGCCTGGAGCTCCTGCTCTGTCCAGCTTCACAGCCTCAGGCTCTAATTAGAATTCCTTTGACAGCCTTGTGATATCTTGCACAGTGTGAAAATGATTGGATTTTGTTCTGTCAGCACCCTAAATTGAAAATGACACGAAGACTCGAAGATACATACATATCCCAGGCCGGGATGTGATTTCTTTTAACCTCGGATGATATATTGCTGTGATTTCAAAGGTGCTCTCAAAGCTGTCTGCAAGTTTTTACTGTCACTGTGATAATGAGATGGAGATGGATTAGTGCTGGCGCAGACCGACATACTCCACTTGCCCTCCTGTTTATAATTTATGAGTAAAGGGACGTTTCTGGGAATATGCCAGATTAAAGGGTCACAACCTCCGGTCATGCATTTGCAATATCAGTGAAATCTGTCTCTCCAGGGGGTTAGATAAAGGCTGAAAGGTGGCTTTGAGGTCAAAGCTTCAACTGTGAAAGTAAACAGTTGGCTGCGCTATCACAGCTAAGCGACTGTGTGCAGTCTCTTTGGATTTAGAGTAGAATTATTACAATCACAGCTAAACTCCATAACCTAATAATCTGAGAACTGGCACCCTGTGTTTCTGTAATGATTTCCTCATTAAAAACTATCGCATAGGCAGAAAATCCTCTTCAGCAAGGTAACTGTAATATTGCATTTCTTTGGATACTGCACTGTTTTTATAGATGCCTGTCCTGCATTTTATTATAAGAACTGCTGCAGCAATTATTTTTGTAAGCTGCTAACAACCTTGTCCTCAGTACTTTAGACCCAGACATGTGAGACTGATGTTTTGACAACACTATCAGTGCTGCATATTTGAATTAATTATTAACATGAATGTCTGAAACCGTTTTTATTTTACTTTAGTCTTATCAAGACTTTGACCAACACTGATGGGCCCAGCCTCTTTCTTTTGACACTAGGTGGCGCCACAGTTGCCAAAGTACACAGTGAGAGTATTCTGCATAGTATTATCTTGTAGTGAGATTTGTCAAAGTATGACTTATAGTATAATTGACATGTCGGCATAAAGCAAGTCTCTGAAGTAAAGGCTGTCATTTCAGATCGACTGTTTTAATCTGCCATTTTCAGTGAGAGAAAATCAGTCATCACTTTTTTGTGATGTCAGCGATGAGTTTTCAGGACACCACTTCAAAGCAGGAGATGAACATCACCATCTTTAAGGTACACATGATTAGAACAACAAAGCCTTTGCACAGGGCACCTTTGAATTAGAAATCTCTGTCATGACTTGCACAAATAACGATAGTGAGTTTAACATGAAGTCTATATTGTACATTTTATAAGATTTTTTGCAGTCATATTTTTATTAACCTTTTAAGCCCTTTTGTATCTCTTTCGCTATTTTCACTGCTTAGTGATATGAGGGTTTTTGTGTGTGTGCTTTAACATTTTTGCTATCAACAGTAATTCCTGGGGAAGCACCTGATGCAGAAAAATATCTTTGAAATGTGAGATGTTTTCAGAACGTGTTGCATCAGTTTGTGATCTTCCCACTGAGCCATGCAGACGCTTGGACTCCATGTGATAAACAACAAGGACGCAGTGACTTTTAGGCACCTCAAAAAGTGTCTCTTTAATTGGAGAAAGACAACTATCCTTGTCATTATCTGCCAAAATGGTGGAAATAGTGATATAAGATGTGATATTTCAGTACTGAACATTTCTTTTTTTGCTTGGTTTGTACATGTGAGAGAGAGTGAGACGCAGTGGGAGCAGAGACAGCATGTTGTGAAAACTGGCCTGTAAGATATGTGAATAAAGACTACCAGTTTGCATTCTGATGGGAGCTGCAGGCCGCCTTTATTATCACTGTGCAAGTGGTTGCAATTACAGTAAGCGTGTGTGTGTGCAGGCTGTGTTTGAGGACAGGAATGTGACTGCAGGGGTGTGTGATATTAGTCTCAAGACAGGGCTGCAGGGTGGGTTAGGACTGCGTGTGTGTGTGTGTGTGCAGCGAGGGGGGGCTGAGGCAGTCACACACACAGCCTGTAGAAGAGCCCCTAGCGCCAGACATTAGTACTGGCCTGGCTGATTACTCCTACTATCGGCTCCACTGCTCGATCATCTCAGTGTTGTCGAGGCTGAAACACGGTCAGGCGTATGGAGAGGCGCGCGTAGCTCCGGGACCCCTCGCTCACCTCTCCGCGCGCGCTACACGGACTACGACTCGGGCTTTTTTGGCACCCATCTACGCCCTCTCCTGCGCTCCGCTCTCTCCACCGCAGGGCCTCGTCAGTTTACAGGAAAAAAAGTGGGTGTTTGCTGCTCACTGGTGTTCCGGCAGCGGCGGCGGCGGCGGCGAGCGCAGCGAAGTGTCCTCGATGGCAGGCTGGAAGGACGGCTCGGTGCAGGAGAAGTATCGGCTGGTCGTGGTCGGAGGCGGCGGTGTCGGGAAATCAGCCCTAACCATCCAGTTCATCCAGGTCAGTACGCGTCCAGCCTTCCCTTGAATTTAGCCCTTGCTTTGATTTCCCTGCTTATCCGAAAACACAGCGAGAGAGAGAGGGAGGGGGAGGCCAGACACGGGAACCCCGCAAGCGGATACCGGGGTCTGTTTTCTTCTCCGAGACTTTGCCGAGGCCTACAACTACTTACCGAGGGCTTGTTCGTAGATGTTAGGGAGAGGTGTGGGAGCCTCGCTCTGCCGATCAAACGAGGAAGGACTGCTGTCACTTTAACACGACGATTTCCGAGAGATCCACTTCCACTTTGCAGTTTATAGCCGCTGGTCTAAAGAGAAAGGAAAGTGGGTCTACGGAGCTCCTGGGTTGCCCTATTTTATCATTAAGAAAAGCCGAGAATTTAGAGTTGCCACAGCTTTAAGATTTAGCCTGCATTGGCCTGCCAAGCCTGAAACTTCAAGTAGGAGACAACGGTGCAGAGAAAAGTTGCACCAAAAAAAAAAAAAAAAAAGAGTGCCATGATCCCCTCAGAGTGCTTCAAAATTCAGTTTTGTTGAGCCTCTAAACTGTTCAAGTTCTTGTAGAAACGTGTGATCTTGAGAGGAAATCTGTCACGGTTGACCGACTGTAAAGTCAGCAGCAGAAAAATGTCCATTGAAGGATGATTAACTTTTGTGTTCAGAGGGCGAGCTGCTGGGTAACCTCATTCAAAGCGCTTCCAGTAACCCAAGGCAAACAGCTACACCAATATGGGTCCTCTTTGAAATAAAACTTTATTTCCTCCTCCTGAGAGACAATGTCCTCCTCAGTTTTCACAGCAGCCCACTTGAGCACTCATGGTGTCACATATAAAAAGCATGTAAACAGTTTGCCTCCCGTCTCTCCCTGGTTGCATTCCAGCACACTGCAGACTTGCTTTGACCTTCCAGGCCTTCACAGTGGTCATTTAGGCAAGGGCTCCTTCTCTGAAAAGCCCCCCCCCCCCACACACACACACACATACACGCACACACACACCCAGTATGAAAGAGATGACAAAGTTTGCCCTTCGCCTTGTGTGTTTCCCCCTCGTGTCAATGTGTTTCTGACCAGACTGCAGGCAGCTGCATGTCTCCACACTGTCAGACAATAGTGGGCTGGCACACGTTTCAGAGTGGGGGTTAAAAGCTTAAGAGAGAGTGTGTGTGTGTGTGTATGTGTGTGTGTGTTGGGGGGAGCTGTCTCTAATGAGGGTTCAAAAAGCTCATTAACTGCATACCAAGTAAAAAGGGATCAGATAGCTGTGGCACAGATTTTTTAGCCTACTGACCCTGCTGACCTGAAGTAAGGATGCATTAAAGCTGAATATGACAACACACACACACACACACACACACACACACACACACACACACACACAGAGGACATTTCACTTGATTTATTGTGTTTGTGGTGACACATCATTGTCGTCACGAGGTTTCTCGTTTGTAGTGTAAAATCACCGCGCGCTGTTGCTGATAACAGCAGAATGATCTGGAAAATGTCAGCGTTTGTAGATCAGAGATCGCACTTGATATCTGCTCTTAAAGGAGATCTCTCAAACCTTGTTTCATCGTTACATTAAGGATGCTAAAACAGAGATGTAGCGCTAGAGCTGCAGGAGAGCCTCCTGCCAGAATAATGGACCGTCACGCCAGTGATCGACTAATTCAAAGCTCATTCTTGAATTACCTGAAGCGTATTATTTCTCTTAGGTCAGTGAGTTCAGCGCTACCTGTTACAGTTTCTCAGAAGGTATTTTCGAGCTGTCTGCATCGTGCTCTTGCCATAAATTTAATCTGGGAGGTAAACAGTGTTTTCCATCATTTCTTTCAGGCATTGATGTGGGATTTTGCATCAGCATTTGGTCGTATTTTGTATGCAGCGTGACCTGCAGTTGATTTCCTCTCTCGCTGTTCTGGTGGCGTGAAAGTGAGAGAGATTGAGATGTTGACAGCAGGAGGAGGACCTACATCCTCCTCAGAAGTCTCTAGAAGTCGCCTGCCAAGGGAAAAGACCTAACAGCTGGTTGTGAAGTTGAGGCTTTCCCCAGAATATGTCGAGCGTTGGGAGGTTGGTGGGGTGGGGGGGTCTGAGTCAGCTTGGGTGGGTTAATGGTCATGGACCATGTGGAATTTGGCCCTTTGGCAGAGGAAGTCCCTCTACTGCTGCTCTTAGGGCCTTCTAGTTTTGTATGGAAAAACATGACCTGCTTCCTGAATCACTGGAGCTATGCGTGTGTGTGTGTGTGCGTGTGTGTGTGTGTGTGTGTGTGTGTAAATCTTGACAGAACATTTGATTCAGTCTTCCGTGTTTTGCCAAATATATGAAGTACTTGTTGTGTGTTTCACCAAGAATTACTGCAGAATTACTTTTATTGCACATCATAAAATATGAAAACATTTTAGTTTAGACCAGGCCTCCTCTGAGTGCTTATTTAAATAAACCAACGTGTCAAAAGTCTTATTTTCACCCAGAAACAAACCCTCCTGCAACACATTTTCTTATGAATGAGTGGAAAAATGATTTAGTATTGTGTATTGAGACACTCATCTGATATCCTGTCATCAAGTGAAGTAGTTACCATTGGGAACAGGCTGCTTGAGCTCTTCTTCTACTCTCCAAGCTTATTTAATGTAGAAGTGTGCCCACAGTTTGAATATCCACATGGGTCTTTTTGTAGCATCATGTGTTATTAGTTTTTGTGTGCAGGAGTGTGTGTGTGTGTGTGTGTATATTGGGGCTGGCTGGGGGTGACCATGAAACATAAACCATCTCATTTGAAAGTTTGAGTTTTTGCACTGGTACCAAAATATTGGTTTAAATGCCTTATTTTGACAAATACGAACTTGTTCTAAACAAAGCCCTGTTAAAAATAAATGCATTCAGATTGAAAATGTGCCAAACTCTTCGGTGCATTTGTGCTTCAAGTTGCCTTAACACACGCAACTGCACAAGAAATGGCCACAAAAAAAAGAACCATGTGACCAAATGAGCAAACAGGGCGATGAATCATCTGATGGCAGTTTTCGACACAGTCATTTTAGTCATTTTTCTAAAGCGCTGAGGTGCGATGCCACTCCTAATCTTCTGGAGGGTGCTGGGCAGAGTCTTAGACAAAAAAAAAAAAAAAATTGACTGCCGTGCTGTAGCAGGGATTTTTGGGAGTCAGAAGATAAAAGATGATGTCGCCAGCAATAACAGAGTGGCAGGTCCCTGAGCTGCTGGCCACCCTAATGCCAAGCAGTTGACTCAAGCTGAAATAGCATCGGGATGACATAACATTGAGTCATCTGACAAAAGTTGTGGAGCGCTGCGTGTTGTTTAATATGACGTGTGTGAGGGATGAGGCGTCCCAAGTAAGGGAAAACATGACTCATTGACCATGTGAAGCTGCGTGTGTCTGTAGGTTTGTTCTTATCCCAGAAATAATGGCACATTAAAAAAAAAAACACGTGATTTAGAGAGAAACCGAAGAAGCTACTGGAATGATGGGATGTTGAGGGATCTGATTGCCGGCTGAAAAGCATGGTGTTGCTTGCTCACATGCTTGCTAATATTAGTGCGGTGGCCGCCCTCGGCAGTAGAGATTCATGCACAAGAGCAAAACATCCTGACTGATCAAGTCCAGACAGATTAGTTGAAGATTTCTGTAGACCTCAGCTGGATTTCCAGCTAAAGTGCAGAAGCGACCTCTCTCGTTCTCCCGTGTACTCCTACTCCCTCCCCAAATATCTCGCATATTTTTCTAGCATGGTTTTGATTACTTAGATATGAGGTCATTTTGGAGGAATGTTGCCATAAGAAGAAATTCAATAGAATAAACATGGACTATAAGGGCAGCCCTCCTTGGGCATGTGGAGGCAAGGTGTGGTAATGATAGTAGTGCTGGAGCTGAATGCAGTGGGCGCCATTTCATGTGCATTTCTCAGAAACAGCCGCAGGTGGTTAGACGAAGCGTTCGCAGCGGCACTTTTGTGCTTTTGTCTTTTAGTTTTGAACTTTTTGACACATCTAACACTTCACACTCAGCACCCCATTTTTGGATACATGCGTGTTTGTGACTTTCTGTGCGGCTCAGTGTTTTGTCACGTTCCGTACCACTGAGCGCAAACAATTCCATTTATATTCAGACTGCTGTTTCTTCATCTCCTTTAAGGGAGTTCATATCTCTTCTTTGAAATGGAAGACTGAAGTGTATGATAGTCAGGTCTTTCTTAGAGGAGGGTTTGCAGCTGTGGCAGGTGTGTGCGTGTGAGGGCAGGTGAGGAGAGAACGTTGTTTGTTTAGCTCTGCGGGAGGGTCACCTGTTCATTTCTCACAGAGTTCAACCACAATTAGACCACAATTTGTGTAGATCTGCTGGTTTTGTGAATGGTTTCACAGCCACTTTGGCTCTGAATCACCCATCCGGTTGATATCAACATGCACAAAAATGAAAGAAAATGTGTTGTGCATGCTTCTGTAAACAGCTTCCGTGTGTGTACATCACAGCTGAAAAGTCAAATACTCATGATAGAAGAGTTCTTCAGATTCAGTTTAGTTGAAGGGGCCAGTGCGGCACAGATTATGACCTCACCCTCCCCAAAATGCAAGTTTATCCTCTGTGCCCGTGATGTTCGGAAAGGGGCTACAACTCCGCTGTCATAGGAAATCATTTCAAGAGAAACTCTGGGAAATTAAATCACTTACCTGCCTTGAGTGACCATTTTGTACTCTCCGTCTCCTGTGTGCACCCTTTCTCTTCTCTTTTCACACGTCAACATGCAAGTGTACATTCTTAATTATACGTCAAGCTCTTGCCAGATATAGCCTCATTTGTGTTTTGTGTGACCAGTCGCATATGAATTCAGCAGGCCGTGTGGTTGGTGCCTGTGCAACACTGAAGCAGCATCTTAAAGCATAAGTCTACAGAAGCTAATGTGTGTGGAAGTTGGATCCTATTTATTTTTCATTTGATGGCACCCGTATTGTTTATTTAAACGGGTTTGGCAGGATATGACAGTGGAAGTATTGGCTGTCTGACACCTGCCCTGAAGAAACATGAAAAGAATATTTCCATAAAATTTGCCATGATTATTCATTGTTCCCAGAGGGTGCATCCTGATGTTTTTGTGGCTGTCAGATGTTTCCATCAAAACATTTATTTGTACAAAAGCATGATCTAAATCGATTGTATCCATAGCCTGAAATCTTAAGTCTGAGGCTTGAGAACATTCTTGCTTCCCAGAAGATGAACCATTTCGATTGAAACTCAGCCTCAGGCTTCTTACACAAGGTATCTTATAACATGATGTGCACACAAGGCTGCTTGAGGACAAGTTTCATTGTTTTTCACCCAAAAGTTCTACAAATAGCTAGATGCTAATTTGTTCTAGTCAGATGTCGAATCAGGAGACCGTACCATCCACAAGCACTTTTGTGTTGTGGGATGTGATGAACGCTGCAGCACCAAGTGAGGCTGCATGTTTGTCGTCTTGTTTAAGTATGTGGATGAATTCAATCCTGTTGCTCTGGTAATTTACTTGAATCTGGCAAAACGCTGAGCAGCACACCGCAGGAATGTCCACGTAAAAGGGAGTTCGGGATCTGTGAAGACACTCCCACCCATCTGGGAATGCTCAGGAGACTCGTAGGTCATCCCATTCGCCCTGGGCTAACGAGAAACTAATGACTACCCAGGGAGCAAGGCTACTCTTCATCAACAATAGTGAAAGGTGCAGCTATTACAACGTGAGGCACAACTGATTAGTGTATGTTTTTGTGCTTGATTTCAGTCTGATTACACGTGGTGCAGCGGTGTTTAGCAGCCATACTAACAGTAGAGAGGATCCATTGTCAGTTAGAGGAACTAAAAGATATCTCATAACCAGTTCTCTCCTTTACGTCTGCTTACTGTGTGAATTTCAATGGCCTTTACCTGTTTATACCTGTGGAGTAAAGCTGGCTTGGATCCATGTGAGCATTTGTACACACACTCACACACACACCAATAGTTAAAACCCCCAAAAACAGTGAATATCGCTCACCTTCCTTTATGATTGTGCTTCTGAATTCTGCACGGTTCTTCTCTGTATTGATTATTGTACCTGTTTTTGTCAGTCTTTTTTTTTTCTTTGTTTTTTTTTTTTTGAGGAACTAGGTTGCATTACTTTTTTATACAGTAATTTCCTTGTTCAGTGAAAGAAGAACTTTACTTGGGGCCTGTGCCATATTTATTATGTGGCGGGGTGAACATATGATGCCCTCCTCAAGTCAAGAGAAATTCCAGTGATTGTTAGAATTAATCCATCCAGCTCACACCCTGACTCCTTCGATGCTCAGGAAACTATTATCATTTACGGTGCTCATATCAGAAGAGTGTATTCTTTCGAGGTGGTGAGAAGGAAGAATTATGGTAAGCTGTATGGTGTCGGTGATCAGATGCTCTCGCTCCCCGTCATCTTTTCTGAAGCGCCTCCTCTGCCGTCAAAAGTAAGAGTTGTTAGCTGGAGGCGAGGGTGTGATCCAGTATGTTGCCTACCAGACATTACAGATCTGAGATCAGATGATGATTTCAGCCGCTCCTATCTCCCTGCCTCTGTCTCTCTATCGCTCTGCAACAACCACAAGGAAGAGAAACACCAATGAATACTGTAGCGTGTGTGTACAAGTCAGAGTCAAGTAAGAAACTAACAAAAGGGCAGAGAGCTTTATCTTTCATAATCATAGACCAGAAAGACATCCTCATGGCAGAGTTGACTAATTGTGTTTTAGTGGGTGATAAAACCATGCTATTTCTTAAGGCCTATGTACATACATTACTACAGTAATATAAAAAGTAAGTAATCAAATAGTTTGACAGGTATTGCATGTCAGTGAAGGATTAACTTACTCAGTAGTTCATGCATATTTGACTTCATTTGCTTTAAAATGATTTTCATTCATTTGTTTTGCACCATTCCCGTCTGTAGCCTATTAAATTGGTGAGGTTTTACACCAGAATCTTCATAAATTACAAGGAAGTGAGGGCTCAACTTGACTTCTTGGGGATGACTAATAACAGGAAGGAGGCGACAACTATCTGAATGATTGACTGTATAACAGTCTGCAGAAGTTTCTCAGAATGACACATTGCAGTAATATGCAGATTCTAAAGAAAAAAAAAATCTAAAGTCTGCGGTGGAGGATGAAGATGTTGAATCCAGACTGCAGGTACTTCTTTCATACATATTATTACTCATGGCTCGATTGATTAAGAACTTACTGTGTACAAGAAATAACTCCAAAGCTGCAGAGATTAACATAATAATCAGGAGAATGTGTCTTTGAATTTTGAAGATAGCATCGAAAACTGTACTGAAAGCTGGCCTCGAATGTCTGGTCATGTTTCTAATCTTGTTTACTGATGTAGTACTAAAACTTTAATGTTGTCATGTCATCATGGCCTGCAGGTCAGACCAATAACTTGTGGACCTGTGCTTTCAGAGCTTTTTTTTTTAAAACCTGATTATCAAATTAGATCTGATAGTGATAAAAACGCATCAATAAGATGGAAACACATAGTCATTCATGCATCATCATGGATGTTGACATGTTGGCAGCTATTTCCACCTGAATATAATGAGAAAATAAGACCGTCTCTTGTTTCAATAGAGCCAGACTTGTTTATTGTTCAGCTGTGTGATAGATGCTTTCTGCTTTGTCATTTGGGTTTGTCTCAAATTTCACCTCAAAGCTACGTTTCCTCTATATACATGTATGTAGTGTACATAGAAAACATGGGAGGATCTGTGCAAAGAGGTCCAGTAAGTCTCCAACAGCAACAGAAGATGTGTGTGTGTGTGTGTGTGTGTGTGTGTGTGTGTGTGTGTGTGTGTGTGTGTGTGTGTGTGTGTGTGTGTGTGTGTGTGTGTGTGTGTGTGTGTATTCATGGCTCAGATATATTCTTACAGCTGCATTTAGACACGTTCTGTATCTGCGATTTTAACAGCTGGTAGCAACTTCTCTGGTGTAACGTCAGTGTGTGAAGTCAGCATGACAGTGATGTCAACAACAGGGAAATAAACCACATTCAGATCACATTCACCTGGAGCAGGATAGCTGTGAGTGATCTCCAGCTACACTGAATGTTACATCACACTTCGTAACGTATTGTGGTGGTATTGGTGGTAAGGGTCCTCAACGCATTTTCCCAAGGGCCAGAGTTTTCTAAGCAGACTTTAAAGGCTAATTAAATTTATTTGGGCCTAGTTAGCCTTTATTGTCTAATATTGTCAATTCCTCAAAACAGGTATGTTATTTTTATGAGTCTGCATTATCGTGAACAAACTCTCCATATTGATAACTAGATACTTCACTAGAAAATGTTCAAAGACCTCCACCAAAGGAGTCAGTCAGTGCCCAACACAAAACCCACAGTTCATTGACCAATGAATGAATCCTTATCTCAACAAAAAACTCTTTATCCTCTTCAGCAAACAAAAATCCACAGTTTGGGACTCAATACAACAGTGCACCAATAAAAATGAAACCAAATCTCTTGAGATTCTCCGACAACTCCAGTGAACCTCCAGCTCTGTTAATAGGAAACAAAATGATGATAATGAATAAATGATTCTGTTGCTGTTTTCTGGAAACAGTCTTCTCTCTTTGAAGCCAATCTCAACAGATTGTCACATGCTGCTTTTCAATTTTATACCTCATATTATATAATTGTATAAAGCCGGTATATGCTAAATGCGACTTGCAGCTAAGAAATTGTCTTCTGAGGTTCAATTTCGTGCATCTTGCCATACAA
Organism: Chaetodon trifascialis; assembly: GCF_039877785.1. Classification (NCBI taxonomy): domain Eukaryota; kingdom Metazoa; phylum Chordata; class Actinopteri; order Chaetodontiformes; family Chaetodontidae; genus Chaetodon; species Chaetodon trifascialis. The sequence goes on from NC_092056.1 coordinate 13,626,572, forward strand.
ATTTACATTTTAATGACAATACTATGAAGCGTAGAGCACTTGTTTATGTGCACTTTTAACTTTCCTTTCCCTCTGATAGGTAAAAAACAAACCTATATTCACCTGCGATACCCCCCTCCTTGTTTTCCGGTCACTGCCTCTCAGATAGTCAGACAGACAGAGGGGGCAGCGGGTTCCTCTGTGTTGTTTTTTGGCTATTGTTCTGTATTCACACATCTGTCTGTTTCAGAATAACTGGCCACAGTATCAGGTCTAGCATCTCAGAGTCATGTTACAACAACTCTGACTATGGGAAAATGACATGCTGCTTATTTTAGCAACCCATTCCCACCACCTTCTAACGTCTAGCATTTCAAATGTATGTTCTTTTTTTTACATCAGGAGCCCATATTTATTCAGTATGACTGATGCTAGTGTGGATTATGTAGTGTTCTGTCATTGACGTGTCCCTTTTTGAACAGTGCCTATGCTGTTAATTAAAGTGGTGCTGCCCACACTTTTCATGCAACGTAGTTGAAAGAACACTGTGAATGGCTCTTTTTATATGTCTGTGCTTGTCGTTGATGCTGGGCCCTGAACTGCCTGCCAGGCAGCTGGTGGACATTTGGCATGTCTCACGCAGACACTGTCCAGAGGCCTGTGGGGCACCTGCTGTCCATCAGGGGGAGGTGAGGCATGGAATGAGACAACCCCTCAACAGGTGACAACGCAGCATGACTCCGAATGTCCAAATGTGCTGACGACAACGGCCAAGTGTGACTTCAACAAATGAGCTTCTGAGTCTCTCTGCCACTGATAAGACACCAGATCTTAATCAGAAAGGCTGTTCAGTCAGCGGCAGGTACATGTGTAGAAACATTTCGAGATATGTGAGTCTGGTTGAGTCACTGACACAGCTGTCGTGTGACTGCTATACTGATCTAACACACGCAGCAAATGTGACCGCGTCTTCGGCACCAGTTGGTGTCGGCAAATCCGATGCAGAATTTGAAATTGGCACACGCCAAGTCAACAGCTGCCTTAAAAGTGTGTTTGTCTAACCAAACCAGCGTCTTCCCAAAGCCAGACCTTTCTAGATGCTAGTTAAATTATTTGGAGCTCAGGCCCCTGCACACACAAAAGACATTCAGCTTGCTGACAAGCCTCCAGAACAGCGTCACTGCTCCTGGGTGCAGATTTTACACGTCTCTGCTGGAGGAGCGAACATCATTGTCACGTCTAAAGGCACGGTCGCACCAGAGAGTGGCACCACAAAATTGAACCTTGTGTTTTTGTTTGGTCTCACTAACTCGGTGACGTAGCGACTACTGGCAGGCAAGCTAACGGCTAACAAGATAGTGAGCTGGGACAATGCTCGCAAGGCCTTCTCTGTATTTTCTCTGGCATTTTGTTGTCAGGATTGTGCATCATTTCATTCAAAGAGTGATTGAATTGGGGGGAAAGCTGTCTGAGTTAGCAAGCTTGCTAACTGTCAGATAGCAGGTCAGTACTGGTCAGCAGAACACATTTGCACGCCAGCTTTCACCACATGATTGGGAATAAATTAATCTCGCGTTTGATTTTACTGGCCTTCACACGTCAGTCCACTACGACAGGGTTCACATCTGTTGCCTTTCAGCCAAGCATATGAATTACACCGTATTTATACTCATGTCCTGCGTCTGCAAGTTTCTCCGTTCATTTATTCAGGTTTTTCTTCTAATTTTTTATGCATCTGTGTTGCAAGAAAATGTAATTGTGCCATATGCAATCTTCTAAACCCAAGTAAAAGGACTTTTAATGGTAGAGACAGGGACAGGGAGGGAGGGACCATCAGACAGAGAAGAGAACATGTGTCCATTAAGTCTTATTTATGAGGAGTTGTCTACTAAAGTAATAACATTTCTGCTGCCTGTGTCGCAGGACTGCTGGCCTAAAAGCACACAACAGTAATGATGCTGTGTATCTGACATGATGCCAGTGAAGTGGCCCCATTTCCTTTGACATATCACCCCATGCTAAGAATTATAGTCTGCAGCAACAAGAGCACACTGGTGCAGAAATACACACTCAGCGGTTGTAGCAGAGGGGAGAGGGAAGATGGTGGGGGAGATGACATCCCTGCAGGTGCTGCACAGTTGTATCTGTGTTTTGGAGAGAATTGATCATTGTAAAGTACAGAAGTCATAAGTCAGTTGTGGACATGTACAGTTTTTTATTAAATTATAAATGATTAGTCGTTTTTCATCTCAACTGGTAAACCAACCCTTTGGATCATCTGACCGTTGTTTATTTTCAGTATCTCATTACTTGTTCAGTCATACGGTTTTCCCAAAAACCACAGACTATAGACTGTGAGCCACACTCCATTGAGTGACTTTATATGGGTTTTTGAAAGTCACACAGTAGTTTCTCTGTCCACACAGCCACTGCAGTAGCTGGTGTCCTCTCACTGAGGCATCACAGTAATGCTCTGTTGACGTCAGTATGTGCAGTACTACTTCTGCACAAAGACAAGCAGAGGAAGAAGAGTTAAAGCCTGGAATGAAACAAAAACATATGCAGGCACTATGGGGCTGAAACAATGGCCTGAGAGTCTCAGTAAATCACCATATGTTTTAAGAGTTAGCAAGACAATGAGCGTTCTGGGTCGACTTCAGAGGCTGCAGGTATTGCTTTTTGTCCTTTACTGTATCTGTTTATCTTCTAATCCTCACTCCCTAACTTCACAGCTACATGACTCACTGTTCTGTCAGCACCTTGCTACATCTATTCCACTTCGATTGGAGATTTTGATATGTGGTCACATGGGCCAAGGTTTTCTCTCTTCCACAAAAGCAGGCATTGATAAAGATTCACCAGAGCAAAACTCAACGTGTCGTTTTAGAGAGTTAACTCTTGTCTCAGTAAGTCTGTATTTTCTGTCCCCCCCCAAGAAAAACAAGGAAGGGCTGTAGAGAAAACTGCATCGATCACCCATCAATGGCTGGGCTTAGGGGAGGCTTAATGCAGGGAAGGGGAACATTAGTGATGTCACATGATCAGCTAGAACAATAAGGGCGGTTCACACAGTTCCCCTTCTTTGTGTTGTTCTGTTTAATCAGTTTGTGGGCTTCTGAAGTATTTACACAGGTCTCCACTTACAATTCAACGAAATGGAGTCATGAAATGGAGACAAAGAAATAGTTTATAGTGTGACCACTACAGAGCAAAGAGGCAGCTTTCAGCCCAGTGATCTGGTGGAAAACTGCCTTTAAATGGCACCTCTTTGATTCTGCGTCTTTGAGCGGGTTCAAAAGAGTTCAGAGTCCAGCACGCATTGATATTTAGCAGGGCGATTGAAGTCTTAATGCCAGAGAGGTTAGAGGAGAGCAGGGGGTTGACTGTGCCAGGAGCTGCCCTACTTGGTGGGACATTTATCCTCTGCTTTATTCTCTGCATGAGTGCTATCCCCAACTCGGCAGCCTCAAGTGCCGGCTGGATCATTCAGCACGTACTGTATGTAACACCAGTATGTCCAGCAGAGTGTCATGTGATTCATGGAAACTTGAATGAAAATAGACTCTAAATGTGAATATATATAAAATGTCAATAACAACAGTACAATCAGTTTATCCCAAATCATGAATATTCAATATCTGGAAGTGAAAATTAATGGTGAATACTGCAGGTATGTTTATTTCAATCTTTGACTGCACTGAAAAACTGCATGCATGCAATGTCACTCTGAGTACAGTCGGCCAAACCAGGGAGCAACACTGCAAAATCAAATTTATAATGACTCTACTGGAGCTAAAACAATTAGTCAATCAATCAATTAGCCTGTTTCCCGAACATTAATCTGCAATGATTTGGATTATTGACTAGTCCTTTCAAGCAAAACAGTCAACACTTTCTTTTAGCTTCTCAAATCTAAAGATTTGTTGATTATGTTTGTGATATATAACAGTAAACTGAATATCTGGTTGGATAAAACAAGGAGTTTTAAGATGCCACTAAGACTCTGGGAAATAATAATAATGGGCATGTATCACTATTTCTTGACATTTTGTGACGTTTTATAGACAAAACCACAATAGACTTATTAGGAAATGATTCACCAGATTAATTAGTTGCATTAGTTGTAACTTTAACCATTGTTTTCTCTTTCAAATAAAAGTCAAAGCGGGGTTTGATCATGTGAGCACTGGAGTCCTACTGGACGTATCATTAGAGTGATGTGGCTGCTCCCTCATATGTCATAAACAGCTAAAATGATGGCCAAAAGTCTAATTATTGTCACAAAAACGGACATACAATTTAAAGGCAGCAGATTGCATGTCAGCTGAGAATATTTACAATATTAAATGATAAGAAAAAGATACGGTCAGGAGGTAGTTTATGATGAGATCGATTAGAATCAGTCTACCAGACGTGATTTAGCTTTTCATACAAAATGAAAGGAAAATAAAGAAGCAGTTCCTAATGTAGTGGTATGCAATCAGAATATTCAATATTGAATATGTGGAAGTATTTGTAAATATTGAATATTGAACATCATTATGGGTGATTTAACGGAACATCAAATGTAGGGGCGTTACAGCTCTAAGACTGTATATCAAGGACAAAGCTGGGACGTGTGGAAGACCATTTGTGGTCAAATATTGAGAAAAACTGGGAAGAAGACAGCAGCGTGAAGGCGCTGTCTGTGTTTTGTTTGTGCAGCTTGTTGTTGCCTGACACCATACATCTGCCGACTGTTCAAAAAGGCCAAAGACTACAGAATTCTCCTTCATTGATTAGAAAGACAATATAAAATCAATTGAAGGGATTGTTTGTTTTTCCTTTAAACAGCTTTGACCTTATTTTCATAGTTCTGCCCATCATTTCTGTTGCTTATAATAAAAAGGGAATAATTATTCAACTTCAGAGCGGCCGGATCTGCATTTCCAGTGAGATCATGGTTCAGGATGGATGTGAGCGTAATGCCTGGGTTTATCTTGTGGGGCAGAGTTTCACTGGTCTGCCGGCATTTAAGGACAAGGCAATGATTAAAGGGACAGGCTATCGATCTGTTGCGCATTAGCAGGAAGAGAGCTTGTAGGAGTGATGTGCACGGGTTCATTTAATTCGGCATCGAGCCGAGGTTCAGGGCTACCCTCCAGACAGCGTTCTCTAACTGTAAACATTCAGTGAAAGTGTTATTACTGTGGATTTGGCTTTGCAGCTGTGCTTTAAGAGTTCTCAAAGAGTTGTCAATCAAAACTTTTTGTTATTTTCAAGTAATTCTCTGCAGCAATATGTCGCGTCTTAAAGCTTTCCCAGCTTTAACAGAATGCTCCCCAGTGGCCCTTTAAGGCCGTAGACGCATTGTGTGCTCTCTTTCTCTCCTTGTGTATTAGGTATTGAATAAGTGACCTTTCTGGTTTGTATGAGCTCATGGGAAAAGTGGGTGTTTCCACAGGAAGTTAATGCCTTTCCCTCCCCCTCTATTTCTCTTGCTCTCCCTCTCCATGTAGCCTACGGTCTCCCTCCCCCTCAAACCTTTCATTCTGCCTTATTTTTTCCAGTATTTCTCACTTCAAGCACTCTTAAGCACTCAACAAAACAGTGCTCCTCACACACATTCCTGTGTCACTTGTGTGAAACCCTGTGAAGCATGAGAAGAAAGGCGATGATGTTGGAGGGCGGACAGTGCAAAAAATGCAAAGGAATTGGTCTTCACTTCCATCTGTTTAACATTAAATCCTCATGGTGGCTATTTGATTACTGACAGCTGCTCAGAGTCCAGCCCCAGAGGTTCGGCAAAGGTTAAACCAGCGCTTGTTTGGGGACAGGAAGTGATACGCAGATGCCCCCAGTCAAATTTCTCTTTTCTGAGATCAGCACCCCATGCTGCTCTGGTTTGGTGTGTAGTGCTTTTGTGGTCAGGGAGATTATCTTTCGAGGTTCCGAGTGTGAGGGTACAATGGTTCTATGAATATGAGCGAACCTTCAAATCTTAGAAAATAAAGAAAGGCATGAGAAGTTATACCATTGTACAGTTTTCTAAGCGTTCATGTGAGTTGGTCTCATCGTGTGATGGTGTGCGATCAGAAGTGGATCATCACAAGCTGCCACATTCTGCTGCTGTCTATAGCTGAGTGTGCGACTTGGCAGGCTCCAGACTGTCTGGCATGAAGTTTGTGTCCTTAATTGAAATTGCTGCACTTGGCTCTGGCCCGCTGAACAAGTCTTGCAAATGGCATGTTTCACCTGTCAGCTGGACCTCCCCCTACCCAACCCCACCCGTGTGTTTTGGCCAGTCCTATCAAGCCTCTTGGTGCTGATGTCTCAGTCTACATAGCGGTTTTGTTTTGTTCTGTCAGCAGAGCTAAACGCCAGGACCAGTTCATTGAAGCTTCGCCTCCAGACACATTTTAAGATGTCCATGTGACAGTGTACTTAACTAATCATGTGTTTCTGATTTGGTTTTATCTTGTTAAAATCTTTATTAAGCAAATATGTGTTGTTTCACAGGACATGTCTCCATCAATCAACCATCAATAGCCAATCAGAGCTGAGTGCTGCAGCTATACTGCAATGACACAATAAAAAAAAAAAAAGCATAAAACAACATAACAATCATGTCTTCGGTTCTTCATGAACAAAGCTTACGGATTAAACTTGCACAAACAACAGCATGAGTCCTGAGAATGTTGTTGCTCACCTTTGCTTCCTTTTGCAGAATGCATGAAAGCACGCTCATCTCATTTTCGCACCCACTCCACCATCCAGAGCTATTCTTACTGCTTTTGAATTTGTGTTAGTCCACATTGTGCACAAAACGAGTGCATTGAAGTGTGAATGGTTAAGGGGATTGTTGGGTTAGGGTTAGGGTTGATAGAGCGATGGATAGATCCTACTCCCACAATTCCATATGACAAAATCTCTTGTGGCATGCATTTGGCTTTTGAAAAAAAAAATAAAAATAAAAAGGTAGGCTGTGGCGTGTTGGTGCGGGGAATGAGGAGGTTGGGGAATATTATAAATTGCACATGCATGCAGAATTTTTCCTAGAATAACACAATTTAATGGCATTCGATATACATTTTCCTTTAATTAAAGAGTAACTACGGCTGATGATTTCAAGTCAAGGTCTGTGAATTCTCATAGGGCATCGGGCCATATGCAGAAGGTAATTAACTCCTAACCGTGTTGATGACTATTTGTTTTAGCTCAGCGTTCCCTCTCATTATGACAATCTAGTAGGCTGGCACAATCTCCCCTCATCTGTGTAGGTGCAGCGTGTTTTTGGTAATTAATCGCCTGAGGTTTTTGTGCTCTTTGCAGTTAATGACGCTCTATTGGTTAACAGTAAAAGAGGTGGCTCTAACCAAACAAGTAGGATAACTGACAGGAGATGGAAAAGGATCTATATATAGTGTTCGTAAAGCTGTTTGTGTGGAGAGGAAGTGGGTGCATAGTGCAAGCATGATGTTCATTACACGCCTACACATATCAACCATTCTTGCTTTCCTTGAGGCAAGAGACAGGATTTATTGCTTTATGTCTCGACTGAGGAGCAGTCAGCTCAAAAGAAACCTGACCAGGTGCTTGAAATAAATGGATTTATATATTCAGCATTTGTATGGAACAGCGAGGCTGTTTGGAAGACAAATACACCTCCACGCTGATTTTTCGCTATCACTGTGGTTCATTTGGCAGCGATTTGTCCAATTCTAGCCATCTTCTTCACTGATGGTAGTCATTTTTTTGGACAAGGCATGGCTAATTTTCATAAACTATTCTTCATTTCCATCCATTTAAGAAATTTGATCATCGTTCACTTGTTTAAGTCATCTCTCAAGCAGAACTGCTGAATACTTCCTGGTTCAAATGTGATGACTTGCTGCTCTATATTGCATTAAATTTGTCAGTTGAAATAGTTTTGGCCACTGACTGTTGCTTGGACAAAATCTTCCAATAAGAAGATTTTGGGAATGTATTTGCTTTTTATGCTTTTTTATGGCCTCTTGGTTCGCAGATCAATCTAATATTCAAGAAGATAAACCGATAATGAAAATAATCATCATTTGTGCTTCTAGTTTCTTGACTCATTCGTCTGTCTATGTTTCACAAAGCATCCAGATACAGACCGGCCCGCCACAAAAAGCTGCAGCTGAGCCTCGTCCAGCGGCCCTGTGTTCACGGTGAAAACAGGCCTCTAATGTTTTCCTGGTGTGAGCGTGCATGTGCTGTGCGTGGGTGGGTGGAGGGCTGGGATGTATGGCTGGAATGCTGGAGGGGAACTGAGTGACAGGTTTGGACTTAGGTTAGGTGGGTGGGGAACATGTCGTCTGTGACATCACCACCGCCCGAAGGCTCGGCCCCAGCCAGCTGCCTGCTGGAGAGGTGGAGTTTCCTTCCTGCTGAGCTGACCGGGGCCGAGTGCAGCCTGACCCACCTTGCCACCAACATCTAAACTGGACTGCAGCTCGGTTCTGCAGGCTTTTGTTTCGTCGTGTTATCTTTATTTCTAACCATCCATCAGCTTCTTTGTACAGCGCGCTGCTTTCCTTGTGCACTGTAAAGTTGGGACATCTTGGGTTGATCGTCCGCTTTAAGGAAACTTGACTTTGCTGCCGAGCAGAAAATCCAAGGATGTTAATAATCCTGGTTTTACAGCTCACAGATACACACGCCCTCGATGGTGGTCATGTCAGCACTGGCCTAATGATTGCCTAAGTGGAGCTTGAGTTTGTTCTCAGGTTTTTTTTAGCATCGTTCCATACTCCATGCAAAGTACAAAGTGTTATACAGCAAGTTGGCTCTGTTTAAATAGTAATTTACCTCCGCTTTGCAAAGCTGCTGCAGACCACTTCTGCTGTAAATGCCTCAGTAGCTTTCGCTGCAGTTAGATAATTCATCTGAGAGGAGGACATTTAGCGGTGAATGTTTAAAGATCTCGTGCACACAAGCCTCTGTGGACCATCTGTGTGTGTGTGTGTGTGTGTGTGTGTGTGTGTGTGTGTGTGTGTGTGTACAGTCCAAACTACACTCACACTTTAAGAATTGAACTGTTGGACCCACTGTGAGTGTCAGCTGTCTCCTCGTGACAGCCGTCCAGTGTTTTCATGGAAATCTGTGCAGGGCGCCGTCTGCCCCCTCCGTACATACCTGTGATGTAGTCTGGCAGATAACGACGGGAACACTGACGTCACAGCTTATCTTAAAAACATGCTGGATATCATCTGCATTTTTTCCTCATTTATCACGGTATGATGAGCAATTCAGGGATTCTCTGGTCTCAGCTTCTCAAATGTGAGGATTTTCTTTTCCCCCTCCGTTTTATATCATTGTAAACTGAGCACATCTTTGGGTTTTGGACGTTTGACCAAACAACACAACTCCTCTGAAGATGTCACTCTAAGCAACTAACAATGAGCTAAAAATGAGGAAGTTAGGATATTTAAAGACTTCCAGTCCCTCTCAGCTGCTGAACAACACCTTGAATGAATTTAACTGTTTAATCCCAAAAGATTTCATCCTCTTGTTCTTTTGTGTTTCCACTAATGAACACATTTCTTTTAGATATCGCGCTCAATCAGCTCCTTTGGTCCTTCAGTCATTTATCCATTATTTGTTCATCGTTGTATTCTTTGTATTTATTCCTGTTTGCATTCAGCCTATTAATCGCTACATGAAAACATAGCAGATGGGCAAAGTTATGACTTCAATCAAGAAATACCTGATGAAAGAATGTGTAGAAACTGTTTTTGAAACTTGACACACACACTAGCCGTTGGGTAAACCGTGCTGAGGTTTGATACCCAGCCCTAGTTGGATGTAGTAGTACCTTGTGGGTCAGGGGCAGCTCTCCTCGACTCATACAGCCTGATTCATTCTGCTTGATGGGCTTGTTACATCTGATGAGGTCATGGAATTATAGGTCATATTACTGGACATGACTCAGGCTGGCTTATGTCACACAGTCATCGGTAGTCCTCCTGAGTCATGGTGCACTCCCTCACCTAGCCCATCGCTCTATCGCCGCTCGGCTGAAGCCAGGCCGAGCTACAGCCCTGTTAGTGCTGGCTCTGGCACTGCTGGCACTGCAAAACAGCCTCATCTATCACGGGGAACGGCTCTCAGAGAAACAGCTCAGGCAGAACAGAGCTCAGCAGCTACACTGCCCATGCATGTGGAGGGAGGGGAGGAATAGCCAGAGGAGTGCGGCGCTCAATGCGGCTGCCCGAGGTTGACAGAATAGGAATAAGAGGTTGACGGGAAGCCGGGGTCACGTGCTGAAGCTATGGCAGGGAGAGGGGTGGTGGTGGTGGGAGGGACAAGAAACACAAGCAGCTTTTTTTTCCCCTCTCTTTCTGTCTCTGTCTGGTCTTCTGAAGGCACACTGGCAGTGCAGTGCAGCGAAGCACGTTCTAGGATACACAGTTATACTGATGAATTATTGAACAGTGGCGAGTGGATGTGACACAGGCCGGCATACTTGCATGCTGCAGAGCGACAGGCGAGTGAAAGGGAGAGACTACCTGCAGCAACAGAGAGCTGCAGGTGAGAAGACAGAATCTGGATGCAGAGGATACAGGAGCTGGAATTATAGGCATTCACATATTAGACCACTGGAGGCCATTATTGGTTTTGATATATGAGCATTTAAAATTTCGCTTAGCACAAATGTTTTCAATCACATACATCTGAGCCAGGATAAAATCAGTCAGTGCCTTTTGGAAAACAGTATGTAATGCTGATACAGCTGCAAGAATTAGTCAATCATAGAACTATTTTGAGAATGCGTAATCAATCAATTTCTTTGCTTCTCAGTTAAATATGGCAAACGTTCGCATGTTCCACTCTCTCAAATCAGAGGACTTGATGTCTCTCTTTGCATATATGATAATAAATAGTTTTGGATTTTGAACTGTTAGTTAAATAAAGCAAACAATTTGAATCCATCACCTCGGGCTGTGTGAAAATAATAATAATCATGTTTATTTATAGAGCACCTTTCGAAACCCACATTGCAAAGTGCTGCACACAAACATAAGCTGATCCTGAAACTAATTTCACATAGAGTAGAGAGCAAATGAAACACACAAACCACAGAAGCTCATCTAACAGTTGTTTATATATAACAATCATTTCTCTCAATTTTCTGACATTTTACAGACGAAACAGCTAATGGAGAAAATGAATCAATAGTGAAGATAATGAATTGTTGCTTGAAGTCAGAAATGGTGACACAACTTCTAAATTACCCAAATTACGTGTTACTTATCAGCCAACACATAAATCCATACGGATATCTGTCATAAGCTAAAATCGATCGATGGTATTGATCTTGCAGACATATCAGTCGGGCTCTAGTCTGAATTAAGGAAGTGATTAAGCTGCTGCTGTTTTTTCATCTGAGCTGCATCTGTGGTCTGTGTTTTACTCCATCAGATGAGATGTGACATTCGTTACACATAATGCAAGCGCTCTCTTGCGTCCCTGGCAGGCAAAGAACAGTGGATGAGTGGCGCGAGGCCTGTGTTAAAGTGTGAAACAACACAGCCCCACACACAAACAACATGGCTGGAACTGTAAAAGTTTAATTTAGCTCGTTGTCAGAACGAGAGGGAATCGTGTCTGGATTTGAGTTCTGGTGATCGCTCATGTTTTAGGGTGTTGGTTTGACAGCCCTGGAGCACTCCCCTCAGCTGTCACCACTTAACTGGTCCCCGAGGACAGAGAGAACTACAAAACATGGGAAAAATGTAAAAAATGCATGACTCCTCCTCCCAGTTCCCTGCCCCCCGGCCCCACCCTTCCAGTTTGGGTTACTAGGAGACCAGATATTGGGCCCAGAATGAAAGAATCAAAGCCTTCAGGAGTGAGGGGTGCGACTGTTGCAACTGAGGGAACATCTTGTAAATGTGTTATTAGCAAGAAAGCCCAGCCTGCTGCCTGAACCCAAGCAGCGGTTGTTGTGTGAGGGCATTTTTTCTGTGCAAGTGTCTGCAGACGCTGTGTTTGCCTCCTGTCTGCAGGCTGTTAGTAAAGGCAGAGGTTGGCGAGGCTGTTTCAACCAAAAACACAAGGACAGAGTGGCTGTTTGTTCTCTGGTCTGCAGTACACGCTCATTCCAAGCAAGATTCCAGGATGTACAGTAATGTGTTGAAAAATAACTATGTTAAACGCACCGTGTCGTATTTAGCGCAGCAGACTAAAAGCTTTTTGATTTTTGAGTCAGCTGTCGATGGGCAGCGTTCACACCCCGTGCAATGCACGAAGGAAATGGAAGAGCTGCTCGCAGCTGCAAAAAAATTAATTATGGATGGCAGCGAATCGGCTCCAAAAACAGCTCGGGGAAAAAAATAACAATAATAAACTTTTGGAAAAACATTTTATTGCCTCTTTTTTTAAGTGTAGTTGATATTGTTGCTGTAGATAAAGACTCACAGTTTGATGCTTGCCTCCTGTTAGTATAAAACAGTGGAACATATTGGTCTCAGAGATCAGTACAAATTGAATACTGCGCAGTTAGTATGTAACAGGGACACAGCTTGTGTCTCAACCTGACATCATATATAGACCCCAGACATATTCTCAGTTTCTCCTCTCTCTTTTGTCCTGCAGTCCTACTTTGTCACTGACTATGACCCCACGATTGAAGACTCCTACACCAAGCAGTGTGTGATTGACGAAAGGGCGGCCAGGCTCGACAGTAAGTGCGCTGAACAAACAGCAAATGCACACACACACACACACACACACACACACACACACACACACACACACACACACACACCTGTGCTATGTGCGTGTTCCTCTTGCATTGCTTTGTACTCGAGGAATTGATTGCAAAGGTCTGTTTTGCTGCAAGTTATTATGCGCGTTTGATTTGTGTCGATGTGTGTGCGCGTGCTCTCTCCAGTCCTCGACACGGCTGGACAGGAAGAGTTTGGAGCCATGAGAGAACAATACATGAGGACAGGGGAGGGCTTCCTGCTCGTCTTCTCAGTCACTGACAGAGGAAGGTGAGTGACAGTTCTCGTCATGTGCGAACTCACACGCTCGCTTCTCTTCACCTCCTCCTTTCTGTTTGCACGCCTCTGTTTACTGTTCACAATTACACACTCGCTCTCTTTCTCCCCTCCTCTGCCTCTCGCTCTACTAAAACCATAAATCTTGCACCGATACTCTCAATTGTTGCCGCTTGTAGGCTACTTCCGGACCCTCTCGCTGTTGTTCTTGTTGTCATTTTCTTTTGTTCTCAATGCTTCCTCCCTCATCCTGTTCTCTTGAATTCACTTATTCGTGCACCTTAGCTTCTATTTACAGCTCATATCTAGAATGTTTCCACTTGATGTAATGGCACGGTCACATAAAACTTGTGTTGACAACATCATCAACTTGCCTCCACAAAGAGGTGGAACAAGCCAATACAGAATATACAAGTACAGTATATGATACTATCAAACAGCGTGGATGCTTGAGATTTCAGTGCTGCTTGATGTAGTGACACCTGTGCGATTCAAGGCTGCAGCTCCTCCAGCTGCTACTTTGATGGGGCTGCCACAGAAAAGCAACTGGTGTGTCTGTTTACAGCACAACCAAACACACTCAGGTTGTTTTAAGTAAGTAAAGAGAGTGGACCGAACACAGTGAAGCTGTTATCAATGAGATCAAATGGTGCTGGATTACATGCATGTATTTTCTTATGGTCTGAATGCGGCAAAAACTGCCATTTAGAGAGATATTTAATGAGTGTAAATACAGTAATTAGCTTCTGCAGAGCAAATGCCAGCCATAAATAGTATCCAAAATTAGGTCTGATTTCTTGAAAATTGTGAAAGCTCGATTAAAAGGGGTTAAAATTTTCTGTGATTTTACTTCGGTGTGATTTATCAGAACTTATGTCACCTTTTAAATATGTTTCAGATTCCACTGTTTAGTATTCTTCATGTAGTCAGCCTGTCACACCCCATCCTCCCTGTCTTTGTGTCCCTGCCCAGCAGTGCAGTCAGCTGCATTCCCCTGCCCCCACCCTCAGCCCCCTCCCAATGTTTATATTGTAAACAGTCTTTCCTTCCTCCATTTATATTAGTCAAGTCTTTCCAGATTTACTATGTGCTCACCAAGCTGTCTGTGGGCTCGTGGCTCGAATGCTGTCCTGGCTTTTTGGTTGCATTATGCCTCTTTTCCCCCCCAGACTGACATTTTTATTTACTGTTTGGTTGAAAAAGTGTGCATGGCATTTGTATTATAGTGGGACAGCAGTCAGGTCAGTGCACAGAGCCTCACAAACACCAAAGACATTTGTATGTTTTTTAGTAAATGTGGCTGACTTTCTCCTCTCGCTTCCTTGTGCTGACATGCTCACCCCCTCAGTCTGATCCACAGTGGTGATGACCCCAACTTCTGGGTGATGGCTTTGTCTGTGTGGGTGGGGGTCATTTGCTTAGGTGCATGTGTATTTTTAGATTAATATATGTAAAAACATTGCATAACCTGTTTGCGCAGACAACACCTCATAACACGGTGTGATATGTTTTACAGCTTTGAAGAAATCTACAAATTCCAAAGACAAATCCTCCGAGTGAAAGACAGAGATGAATTCCCCATGATCCTTGTAGGAAATAAAGCAGATCTGGAACTACAGAGACAAGTAAGTCCAACCGACGGCAGAGATCTGAACCCGCTGACTGACAAACATGTGCCCTGATCATCTGTAGAGATAATATCAGCCAGTCTGGAGGAGTCACATTTGCATATTTGAAAGTGGAAGCAAGCGTTGCAGCTGCAGCTAGCTGCTAAGATACAACAGGATGTGAGTGAAAGAATAAAAGAGCGGCTGCAGAGACGGTGGTGTCAGGAGGGGAGGATGGATGGAGAGAAAAGGGAGTGTGATGAAATGATGAATTTTCTGGCTGTTGGTATGCAGTGGCTCGTCACTTCCTGCAGTGAAGCCACACCGCCCCCTTATGGTGAAAAGAAGCCTTACAAGCACGTGTAGCTAATCAGTGGGTTTTAGACACTGAAACTAGCAATTAAGACCTAATGCGATATGAGCTTGTGTCTGAATTCTTATTTATTCTAGTGATTTGAGACATGTAGAGGCTAGAGGCATCATATCTGACAGCAGTAGAGATAATAACGTCCTACACATTACCTACTTAGCTTGATGGTAGCTGTGTGATAGGAGACTAAACATAAGACATAACACTTAAAGTGTAAGTAATGGAATATTAACCCTGAATAGATTTTTTCAACTTAAATCTATGTGACAAACATATTAGTACAGCTTCCTCACATCAGTAATAGCCATCAAACACCAACTTCTTCAATAGTTGGTCACTATTTGACATTTTTGTTCGCTGGTCTATTGTTATAAGAAGAGTATGGCTTAGTTTTGGACATAATTACTTATTGGATTTTTTGGGTCAAGATAATTTGTACAGCTGTTAAAAAAAAAAGCGTGGAGGCAGATTCCAGCTGTGTCCCAGGTGCACACAGACCAATTTGAGTGTGTAGTAAGTTTACTCTTGAGAAATTACAAAAAATGAATGCATGTGTACAAAAAATGTGTTTGTGAGAAAATAAGCTACAGAGGAAAAATAACTTTTTACATTTTGTGGTCACTTAAGTTGCAACAGGAAGCCTTCAGTGATCGGATTTAACGCATGGACACTTGTTTAGTCACAGGCCCACTTTGACTCTCACTGTAATATTTAGTCCAGATTCAGTTCAGCCAGCGTTTGTAACCTACATTGAAGATGAGTGTGTGCACACAACAGCATACGTTACCTCTCAACCTCACATTTTACATTTATATGACATCTGTTTCCACTTAACTTCACTTAGCTTCATCTCTTCCTGTCAGGAGATGATATCAGCGCTTCATAAAAACACGCTTTGTTTAGAGGGGTTGTGGGAAATGTTTCTACAAGAGCTGGACCTCAATTTACATTCAAGTGTTAGCCTGTCATTATTTTCCTCTTCCTTTTGCCTCAGGTAACCCAGGAAGAGGGCCAGCAGCTGGCCAGACAACTGAAGGTCACATATATGGAGGCTTCAGCCAAAATCCGTATGAACGTAGACCAGGCTTTCCACGAGCTGGTTAGAGTAATCAGGTAGGTGATTTCTAAAGGCATCTTTTACATATATTCATATGGAGCTTTCAGGGGCTCAAAAGATTCCCATTCAGACACTCCTTTAATGACTGTTCATAATGCTGATAAAATACAGATTCATTCAGTGAAGGTTTTGTACATGTTGCACGTTCATTGACCATGAATTGCTACTTTGACGTGCAGACAGGGACCTCTGTTGCATGTCGCTCCCCAAATCAGTCAAACTTGATTTTTAAATAAAAGATATCATTCGGCTTTTCCTTTTCTTGTTTCTGTTTTTAATAAAAGAAAAAGACACAGTACACAGTCCAGTCTCTCATGATAGTTTCTCCCAACTCTCAGGAAATTCCAAGAACAGGAATGTCCACCATCGCCAGAACCCACAAGGAAAGAGAAAGACAAGAGCGGCTGTCATTGTGTGATCGTCTGAGTCGGCCTTATCACTGTAACTCATGCAGCTACTCTCTACCACCCCACCCACTCTGCCTGACATCACATCCTCAGTGGATGACTGACCGCTGCCTTCTCCACGTGCATGACTTCAGACAGCCTTTTCTGAGATACTTGGACCAGGAACTGCTGTCCCCAGGACATCACTATGGACATCTGACAATGCCAAATTTTAACACCACTCTACCTTCAGCCGTAATCTAATTCACACGAGAGAGTCCCAACACTAAACATTGCCTTCTAAATCAGCCTGACAAATTAATGTTTTGTACTCTGAAGGACTTCTCTTGCCTTGTAGTGACATTTGTACTTGCTACCGAGATTGAATGAAAACTATATATCCAGAATGTTGATGAGTTTCTTTAGTTTCCAGTGTCTGACCAGAGCAGAGAGATTATCTTATGAAGCTTTGTGTATGTTGTGCCATATCCACCTTTACTCCCATGTGCTAATCTGCTGTACATATGTGACATTTGTTGTGATTTTCAAAGTGTATTTCTAATGACCCATTAAATCACCACAGTACAGTGTGTGAGGTTGAGTTTGGTTTTACATATATGAAAGTGAATATATAAGTATGTATATAAATATAATGCCTAGACAGCCCTTAAAGCTACAATGATAGAACTTTTTGCCATTCTGCAGTGGATTCTTTACTTTGTCTGTGGTTTCTGCTTTCATCTCACTTGCCAAATATGAA
This sequence comes from Chaetodon trifascialis, assembly GCF_039877785.1. Classification (NCBI taxonomy): domain Eukaryota; kingdom Metazoa; phylum Chordata; class Actinopteri; order Chaetodontiformes; family Chaetodontidae; genus Chaetodon; species Chaetodon trifascialis. Next base: position 13,643,798 of record NC_092056.1, read on the forward strand.
GAGTCTACTGTAATCAATGTTTTAAAAGTCTTATAGATTGAAGGGTTCTTATCCTACGCCATCTCCTCAGTGTACTGAAAGTAGCAGATTTTGGCAGAATTTCCTTCCTCGAAGGTGGCGATTCAGTCAAAATTGGACAGATTTCTAAGAAGCAGTAGATAAATTTATCGGTAGCGCATTGTGTATCTTTGACAACTAAATGATTTCCGCTCAAAACACTGAACACTGTATCCTCTCTATTCATTTTTCAACGAGTGATGTTAACTAATCCATCTGTTACAAACCCAGAAGCTTTCAGAGCTCCGTTCGGTTCAGATCATTCCAGTGTAATGCATCTTCTCTGTCAAACACCTCGTCTGCAACATAGATCAAATAACTGTTATATCATTCCAGTAACACAGTGGCAATGTATTTGTTTCGTGTCCTTGAATTATTCTGTTCCAAAACTCCCCCCCCCCCCCCCCCCCCCCCCCCCAATGATTTGTCTGTCGGAAAACCAGGACAAGTGGAAGATGCACATCGTAAAACAGCCGTTCTCCAATGGGACATGAACTCAGCGGACCTGCCGCCTGTGGAGCTATCATCGCCACAGACATAGAATACTCTTCTGCCTTCCCTTTCCACCTCTGTACTTCTGTTCAGGCATACAAATGAAGTACTGCAGTTTGTTTTTCATATCATCATCTTGTAATATAAACAAAAAGAAAATCAGATGATGGAAGTAATGGACTTGATTAAATGTTTCTACTCTACTTTTATACATTATTTTCTTATCAAACTAGTTGACAAGTATTTTTATATGTTTATAAGTGAATACACATGCACGGCACAGCTGTGTGTATATGTAAAGAGGAATATTTAATTCTCTTGATGATCTTAAACTGAAGATGACTGTTGGCCCAAATTCTCTAAATTGGATTCTTCACCCAGATGTGACCAAGAATGTTTTTTTTCTTTTGCTTTTCTTATTGGGGCTTAGTAACAGAGAAGATATTTATCTTGAGGTGTCCACCACCCGCTCAGAGTGTGACACGCCAGGTCAGGTGGGAGAGGGTTTTAGAAATTATTCTGGGAGCTTTAAACCACACGAATGAATATTATAATCACTGCGATTTGAAATACCCACTTCCCATCTTATTGCAAATCCTAGTGTACACCCAAATCATCCTGTTTTTGTTTCTTTTTCTTCCATATCCGTGTCTTTTGCCCTGTGTGTAGCTTTTGGTGCTAAAATAAAATCTGTCATTGAGCCAGATGGGGTAGAGAATCTTTCTTTTAGCTTCAAAAAGCTGCACAGACCTGAGTCTTACATACTGAGCCTTGTGTCAGTGGCTTGAACACTGAAGTCCATCTGTGATGCAGGATCCCATTGTTGTTCACAGGATGACTCCAACTGGATCTAATCAGGACTTTGTGAAATACTGGATTTGATCAGATTTTTGGACCATCTTTCTTCTCGTTGGTTAGTCCAGATCTGCTCTTCATCTCCTTGGGTGTAAGTTGCACATAAACTGTTCTGTTTTTATTTTCATTGGTATTTCTGAATTTCTGAAAGACTTTTGACTTTATTGTTGAATACGGTTGCCACAACATAACCCTACTGTATCAGTTTTTTTTCTATAGCACCAAATCACAGCAGAACTTTATATATAAATATATATATTCTGCTCGATGTTGGCCAGACTTTCAAACTATAGTGCCCACCTATAGTCTCTCTGTGCCTCTCCCAAGTTACAGCCTCTGAGAGCAACAGTAGACACTGAAAATACATATGAAGTCTGATTACTAACATTACTAACAGATACCGATTCATTAATCCCCCCTGGAGCTACAGAATTTAATAAAAATGATATCGAAATGCTTAAAAAATGTAGACATTGCATTACATCAGCACGATATTACTATAAGTGCTCATAAAGAAAAAGGCTTTCAAGTGGACACTTGCCTTCCTCAGGGTGACTTAACCCACAATGAACCTTAACCAATAAGCCGTGTAATTCACACATATGTACCCACATAAAGATGAAGCCAAAACATGCATGCACACATTTGACCACAAGGGGGATGTTTTGACTAAGAACTGTTATTAAATGCTGGAACCACTAGGGGTTGAAAGACAAGAACACATAACACGGACACATGCAGATGGGTGACGAATTAAAAGAAGATCGTGCAACATGAAGACTTGTAGCAAGGTGTCTGTACAAGCCCCTACTGAAGGGAAAGCTTTCACAATGGTGGCGGAGAGTGCAATCTAACACGTCAGTCCTGCATTTCCTGTAAATTCAGCTGAGTTTGAGATTTAGACCGTGAGGCCTGTAGCATAAGATTCACCTCATTTTCATCAAACCATTGCTAGTAAATCCTGACTACTCTCTTTTATTGTAGGTGAATGTCTAAAACTCAGATGGTACAGTAAACACATCACAAAGGCCGTCATCGCTCTTAGTAATGTCCTAGTTATCCCTTACAATATGTGCAATTTTGACAGCCACTCTCCCTGTGAAAATAGGGCTTCTCTGTATGCTCCTGTCTTCCTCTGAGAGAGCAGACCACTCCTCTTTACAGCTGTGACATGATTTCAATCCTATGTGACTGATATTGCATTTAGAAAAGTGCTTTATATAGAGGACATTCAAATGTTGCCTGCACTGCAAGGGGTGCAGACACTGAATCCAGCTGTATCTGTAACAGACTATTTCAGTCAACATGGTCCTGTGGGTATGAAGATATCATCTGGCCTGTAGCGTTAAACACCACTATGTTAGTGATGGTGAGTATGTGTAAAGGAAATCCAAACAATGCCTACGCACTCTTCATTATCAGCATGTTAATCAATAAGATTTATGTTCTATCATTGGTATATGGGCCATTGTTTTGTGAGCATACGCAGTTTGTGGTGACTCATCATGACTGGACTTTATTCTCAAAATCATATATAATGTTCATCAAATCATAGTGAACATGGAAAGAGAAAATGCCTTCATTAGAGGAATTCTGGTGTCCTCCAGCTGCGGTAACAACATAACATAATACAGAAGAAAAAATTAGATGTGTGGGAAGGTTGAAGGACCTCCACCGCTCCAGCATCCTTTATGTTCATTCAATGGCTTCAGTGAAAGACAATAGATTGCAGATATGGGGTTCACAGTATTGAAATGGCAGCACAAGAGGGTTTGTTTTCCCCTCATTTCCACCTTTTCTCTCTGGATTGGTTCACCTAATGATAGCTTGTAGTAAAGCATCTCCGTGTTTGCACAAAATTGCAGCTGTGCAGACATCCACTTCATGACCTTAGAGAAGCAGCAGTCTTAACTTGCATGCATGAGCTGTGACTGATCCTGTGAAAAATAGGAAAATTTGACCAACTCTAATTTGCATTAAATGGCATTCAACGGCAAATAGGAAGTACAGATATCTTCATCCAAGTACATTCAGCATTTGGAAAAGAAAAAAAAAGACCTGAACTCTGTGTGTGTGTGTGTGTGTGTGTGTGTGTGTGTGTGTGTGTGTGTGTGTGTGTGTGTGTGTGTGTGCTAGTATCTGTGAGCTAGTACTAGCATACCTACTATCAGCCTTCATGCATTGATCAGCAAGTGATTGAAAAGGTTCAGTGTTTGCTGTGGGCTATGAAGCAGTCATCACGTGCCAATAATGAAATTAAACAAATCACACTTTCATCCATTGATTCGGCCTGTTTAAGCAGTCTACGGGTCTGGCTATCGACACCCTCTCTGTTAGGAGTTTGTCAGCAAAATTAATCGGCGTTGCGAGTGCGTGATTGAAATAAATAAATAATTAAAAATAAATAAATCAGCATCCGTGCGTGCACCGCGGGCTGACGGCTCGCGCTCCCCTCTCTGTAGTGGTATAGCCCATAAGAGAGCGTCTGGCTCCGCACAGCCTTTCTGTTCATTTACTCCACGGCGATTCTTTTAGGAAGAGACGGAGAGAGGCGCGTTTACGACTTCATTTCTGCCGTCTCGCCACCCCTCGTCCAGTCCTTCCAGTTCGCCGGAGACATGGAGGGAGTCAGCAGCAACAGGAGCATGTCCTACAGTAGATGGAGTTATGACAGGTAAGCCAGATTTACCATCACGGGAAGGGGACGTGGAAAGCGCTAGTTTTGCGCTTAGTCTTCGATTGTGTTGTCATCCTAGGCCGATATTGTAAAGCTTGAGGCTGCAGCTCGGTGGGAGCCCCCTCCCCTGCGTAATTAGTTGACAGGTGCAGCGGATTTGGAAATAAGAGAGTGTATTAAGTAGCTTAAGCATCATATTGTGTCTGCTGGCAGAAGTCTGGCTTTCAGTGTGTCTTTATGTCCATGGTGTGTCCACAGATCTCCCCCTAGACAGCCCCCCATCACACAAACATTCCCACAACAACGACACCTCATAGTGCTGTTGTCAGTCAGTACCATCATACTCAATAGTTTACTCCATCTATCCAATGATCACTTCACCTTTTATACTAAAAGTTTTGCATGCTGGATATGTGACAATGTTTATTTACTGTACAGACTGAAAATCATCAGCACAGTGGTGAGACTATCTGTGTGTACAGCCTAAATGCTGCTTCAGTCACAGACCTGGACTCATTAGGCAGGAAGTTGGCAGGCTCTGTCTCAGCAGTGCTGACCGGGATCAAAACCTCACATTTTAATACAAATTAAAGCAGGCCTGTGGAGTGCGAACACAGAGCATAGATGATAAAACCACCCCGGCCATGGTGGTCCTCAGCTTGACAGTAGCTGCCATTCTGAATGCAAATTTCTTTTGGAGAAGGCTTTGAAAATATGAGCAGGCGGAGGATTGTTTTGCGAGGAGTGATTTGTGACACATTTGCATTTCATGAATAAGTAACGTCAATGAACAAAATGTCCATTTTGCCAGCGTGCGATGTCATCCACACAGTGTCAGTGAGTCAGTGTGTTTGAATGGCCATGACTAAAGAAAATGACTCGAACACGGAGGAACTGTTCTGTAAGTATACTCAAGTATGTAGAATCATTTTAATAGCACGATTCAGCCAAAACCAATTCTTCCTTAGTCATACTCAGACAACAATTTGGAATACAATGGATGGTTGGAGATACTGTTGCTGTATCAGGAGAGGCGGTTTTACTCTGACAACACTGTATATGTTGGCTCACACAGTATAATTGGTATTCTGAATCTGTGCTTGGACTTCCCAAGAGACTGCTGCCAGAGCCAGTGGTCTCTTAGAGTCCTAAGATATCTCACAGTGCTAAATAATGTTTACTGTGTGCAGCCACTTCAAGGCCATTAAGAGTTGCCACGGCATGTGCACTAAATGAGGATTGCTGTTTGCTTGTACGGAAACATCATAGAATATTTTTCCTTCAGAAAACCATTAACTTAAGTTTAAGATTCACTTCCCAGTTCTTTCCTCACACAAGTGAGCAGATTGTTTTGGTTGTGGCATAAGCATCCTCTCTGCTAATGTCCTGTCAACAGATTGACAGTCATACTGGAGGAGGTTAAGCAAGAACTGACCATTCAAAGAGATTCGCGAAGTCTTTGTAATGTCCAAAATCAATCCGACCAAGACTGAACCGTGATGTTAACGTGACGTGCTTCAGGGGTCAAATTTAGGTCTCTACTCTAAACTAACACACAAAATACAATGTGACGTGAGGGAAGAAGTCTAATTTCCAGTCAGACTGGAAGCTCAATCATTCTTCCTTGTCTCTAGCGTCTGGCAGCCATACTTTAATATGTAGGGACATAAAAAAGAGATGCACAGATGCAGAGTCTTGACAAAGAGCAGTTAGGTTTCCAATGACGTGCACAGACTCTCTGAGGGGCAGCAGTGAAAATGAGAAAAATGGCATCTCTTCTGCATGAGGTAGCACTTAAATTGGAGGGTGAGTACATACATGCTGAAATACAGACACACACACACACACACACACACACACACACACACACACACACACACACACACACACACACACACACACACACACACACACACACACACACACACACACACATGCACGCCTGTTTCTCCATACGGGGCCCCAAAGCAATATCTGTGATGACTATTACCCCGACACATTAAAGGCTGTGGAGATCTCTGGTCCACCCACACAGCTGTCTTCACTTATTTTGCCTGATTAAACCTCAGCTCAGGACTGTGTGGGTGTACAGGCTGTGCTTTTCTGACCCTCTTATTAGTTTAGTGGCACCTGTTAGCTTTACCTTTGTTATTGGTTGAATTTTGGCGGCCTCATGTTCTGTAATTCCAGCATAGCTCCACCTAACATCCACCTGAGCAGATTAGCTAGAATAAGTGAGAACGCCAGTGGGTGTTCAAGGTCTTGAAGTCAGACAGTGGTGAACTCAGCCATTGTAGTCGTTTACAACATATTTGTCCTGTTATTCAAAAGTGGTTGTTCTTTTATGACAGCAGTGATGTCAGTGTGCACATCAGCTGCTCAGCCCTGAATGTGTCAGAGATATTGATTTTGTGGATTTCAACCACGGCCTGTTTGAGATGCCGCACAGAAGAGACAGACCCAGAACAGTGCTGAACAGGAGCTATCTGCTAACTCAGTGTTATGAGCACTGCCAAACACAGTGAGTTAGTTAGGCTGGTTTCACTTAGCGGTTTGGCTAGCTCATGGAATTGGCAACAGCTGATGGGGACTGACAGTAAAGTGTGTTATTTCTGCTGATAGTTGCCAGTTAGGCATTAGAAACTGGATGCTCTTTGGCTTTACAAAAGCTGGAAAACAAGTCCCTTGTTGAACAAATGCTGATCATAGGGGGGAAAAAATAGATAATTTGTTGAAAGTAAGGCTCAAATCTTTAGTGAGTCAGTAATCGGTCCTGGCCTTACTTGAGCCCAATCTGAATACTTGTTGTTTCCTGTTTTCTTTTGACACTGGATGATCTGCAGAGAGTGATCTAACATGAATAAGCGTATTTAAACTCAGAGCCTCTCAGACTGTTTTGAGTATAGCAATGTCTTACTGATGTTTTGGCAGGCATTGTAATTCGTGGCATAGCCTGTTTGTACTTGTACCTGCAGTATACGTTCAATCACACTGTGTACTCCTGGCACCCACTCAGTAAACACTGTAGCCTAGAGATGGAAGGCCAAGGTGGGCTGACAAGATACAATTGAGAGCCTGTAGAGCTCAGCACAGATTCTCTGTTTCTAATCAAAGACAAATGTTAGTTTTAATGTCCTTGTGTACCCGTTTATCCAGTGCTGTTTGATGTGTTTCCCCCCAGCAAACCACACGGGTAAAAAGAGAGGAAGCTGTGGAACTTGTGCATAGTAAGTTTCTCCTTAATTTCTCATGCTTCGTCATGGGACCTGATGATTATTTTAAGACACCTGAAGCCTAGCTCTGGATATTAAGAAATGTGATATGTCACAAACCCCTCATGAATTAAAAACATTCCTGCTCGTCTGCAGGATGATATTGGAGAAGGAAATCAAATGAAACTCCAAACGCTCATCTCTCCTGAGTTTTGTTTATTTCCTTCCTGCCTTTTCTCAACCAGGATGGAGGATTTACTTTTTGGTTGGAACTTGTGGGTAAGTGTCAAAGAGAAGAGAAGAGAAGAAAAAAGTGAATCTCCTCACTAGTTTTTGTTTCACAAAAAGGCTGCAGGCTCGTGCTGATGCCTCTCCGGCCAGTGATTTATGTTATAGACAGCTGAGAGAGACACAGTGGCCTGTTTTATCTGCATATATGTAAGAGAACATGTTTTCTCAAAGTCTCTGTGTCATTCTGCTTTGGCTGTTCATTTACACTACGCTGGCATTTTTCATGCCCAAACACCTCAGGTTTTCAGTCTCTTAAGTGGATGAAAGTGAAAGCACTGATCTGGCATTTTATGAAAGAAGGATGAAAGAAAAACTGAGCTTCGTGGAAAACAGTGACCTAAGACACCATTGAGGGCTGTGCAGCAATAAACTTAAACTTTCTGTCTGTGATCACTCATTTTGAAATGCTGATCATACAGCACCTGGATTTATGTTGATTTTGTCTTCATTGTCAGAAATTAGAGATTTGATCCACCTTTCAATGCAGGAAAGTGTAGTGAACAGGTGTGCTTTATGAGCAGCGACCAAAGCACTGTTTTATATCAGATCAGCTGTTTCACAAGAAGAAGTACATATTTAAATGAGAAGTGCAAAACTGTGAGGTCAGCTGTATTAAAACTGCAGGTGAATATGAAGCTCAGAAGGTTTAACCTGCTGAGGTGTGAAAAGAACATGTTCTCATCTATGTACAATTGCCCTACTGTTGTGATGCTGTGATGCATTCACATGCAAACAGTGCTTCTAGACGTTGCTGGCTTGGTATGGAAGTAGTTTCAGTCTGTGTTTATTGGGAGGCTTTGCATTGTTTGCTACAGTAAGTGGCCATGTTATCAAGTCTGTGTTATTGTCTTTGATTTCAGCTGTACTCGTTTGGAATCTGTGCAGCTTTCTGAGGACACTGGAACGAACTCTTGACTAGAAGACATTCAACAGTTGATTTAGACATGCAGCAAGCGGCTTCAATGAATTGTGCTTTCATGGAATATTGTTTTACACCTCTGAATAACAACTCTGTGTGACTGGTTTCAGATCAGATGGGTTGATCTGAGGTGTGCTCATGTCTGTTCAGCTTGTGATGCAGGTGTGAATTGGCACTGCAGCTTGACAGTGTGTGTATGTGTATACACTCTATTGCCTTACATAAGCTGTAACCTGTTAGAGGGTATGTTGTCAGTGTATTTCTAACACTGGTCATCAACTACATACCAAGCTCCTGAAGTGGGAATCCATTGTGTGCCATTGTGGGTGGCATTAAAATGAGTCACCAAAAAAAAACAAAAAAAACAAAACATGTACCTTAGCTGGAAACTGCACCAAACCAAACAAAATGTCTGAGATTGACTCTTCTGTCTCCATCCAAAGAAACTGTTTACCTCCATGATATAAGAAACTGCATTTTCCTGGTCAGAGTGGAGAGAAAAAGTTGAATGTGGTTGTCAGGACAGTCTGAACTGATCTGAGTTGGGAGAGAGATCCTGCTCTGAATTAACATATCAGACAAACGGACAGATGGACTGAACAACGCTAAATTTTCTAACTAAGTTTTCCAACCGAAGAGGGCCGAGGCAGACGGGTTGTTTAGTTGAATATGTTCATCTGGTCTGCCTGATTTACTAATCCTTTACCTGACTGAGCTTTGTATAAGTGAAAATGTCCCCAATCATGGTTTGAAATATTAATAACCTAACTTTGCTGTGTATTGATAAATCGATGGCACTGAAGCAGACAGATATGGAACCGACACTATTCTCTAAACTATATACTATATATATTCAGTTCTTTACTATATTGTAGTCTACATACTCTATGGAGTAGTGTCAGCTTCATGATCAAAGTGACAGGTAGCATCATGTAGTCGCAGAAGAGCGAGACAATCATAGAAACACACTGTTGCCTGCAGTTTTACTGTAGTATTCACAATATTTCTATGATTACAATTACAATTACAATTTGTCATTTGGCAGACACTTTTATCCAAAGTGATGTACATATGAGATTTTCATACAACACAAGCAAGGTTCTAGATGGGAGAGAAAAATAAGAATAAGTGCCCTAAGGCAACTTTCTGGTCCAACTGGACATAGGTGCTACAAGACAATGCTATGAAGTAGTGCAAAAAGTGCATAGAGTCGATAGAGTTTTTTTTTTGTTTGTTTGTTTTTGTTTTAATTAAAGAACAAGGTGTCCAGTAAAGAGCTTGGTCTTTAGTCTTTTTCTTAAGATCGCAAGGGACTCTGCAGAACGAGTGGAGTTTGGTAACTCGTTCTACCACCTGGGAACCATAGAAGAAAAGAGACTGGCTAGAGACTTAGGAGTTTTTGGAGGTGGCAGCACCAGGTGCTGTTCCTGGGCAGAGCGTAGTGAGCGGGAGGGAGCATAAACCTGATTGAGGGAGTTCAGGTAGGTCGGAGCGGTTTTGGTGGCAATTTTGTATGCAAGCATCAAGGACTAATATAGTGACATGCGCTCGTTTGGGCTGGTTAAATACCAGGCGAGCCGCCGCATTCTGTATCATCTGTAAAGGTTTTAGTGAGCATGTTGGGAGCCCTGCCAGTAAGGAATTGCAATAGTCGAGGCGTGTGTACCAGCGCTTGTACTAGGAGTTGTGTTGCATGCTCAGACAGGTAGGGTCTGATCTTCCTGATGTTGTACAGGGTGAATTGGCAAGACCGAGCGATAGAGGCCACATGCTCTTTGAAAGTTAGCTGGTCATCGATCGAGACACCCAAGTTTCTGGCAGATTTTGTGAGCAGACCTGAGTCAAGCTGGATACTGATCTGTTGTTGTATACAGGGACCAGCTGGGATGACAAGGAACTCAGTCTTTGACAGGTTAAGCTGAAGGTGTCGTCCCTTCATCCATGCCGAGATATCAGCGAGGCATGCCAACACTCGAGCCGAGACCGTGGGGTCATTTGGCGGGAACGAAAGGAGGAGCTGGGTATCGTCAGCATATGAATGGTATGAGAGGCCATGTGAGAACCAAGTGCGGTGGTGTATACTGAGACGAGAAGGGGTCCCAGCACTGACCCTTGTGGTACCCCTGTGGACAAGCAGTGGGATTTGGACACTTCTCCCCTCCAAGATACTGCAAAAGATCTCCCTGATAGGTAGGAATCAAAGCAGTGGAGAGCAGATCCTGAGAAACCAAGCTCAGCAAGTGTGGAGAGGAGGATTTGGTGGTTAACTGTGTCAAAGGCAGCCAGACTGTCCAGTAGCCCTAGCTCATCGTAGTGTTTCCACTACAGATAAGAGCACAGTCTCAGTCGTATAGTGTCTGCGTTTGAAACCGGATTATGATCATTCAGCAGTATTTGTGCAGAGGGAATTACACCTCCACACCGTAGACTATAAAACCTGGACATGGTCTCTGATTTCACCGTTGTGAAGCTTGGTGTTGATGGATCCGGCTGTTGTCATCTTGGCAGTGCCTGGCTCTGCTAAACTCCCGGCCAATCCAACAATTGGCACAGGTGGAGTGTGGGTGGAGCCGAGGGGGGTTGAATGAAGCCTGGTTGCTGAAACCTAGTGGTTAGCTGCCACTCAAAGCGGCCATGTCCATAATTATGCACAAGTTTAAGCCTTAATGTAAATGAAACAAGTGAGTTATATAAAATTTGATTTGTTTTAGTGCTGTGTCTGTGCAAGTGGAAATTTAGGTTTTGGATTGCAGAGACAACTATTGCACAGCATTATGGGAGAGATGAGCCTGGAAAAGAAAGCTTGAGCTACAGTTCTTTATATGCCTGCTACAGTGCAGTGCAGTGCAGTGCAGTGCATGAGAGCAGCTGAAGTCACAGCTATGTCCAGACAGTGTCAGAACATCCAGTCTGAGCCTGTCCACAAACCTTACCCCTGATTGAATTAGAGGATTCAGCTCCCTAGCATGACACATACTTAAGAGAACTGTGAATAAAAATAAGCTAAACTAAGCTTAAGAAAATGCAGCATCCTACCTGTCATTGTTCCTGGTGATGTGGCCTGTCATGTCTTGCTCATCTGACCTCCTAATTTTCAATTACCCTCTTGCTGCACTGCAGTTATTATGCATTTCATAGCTTAGTCACTGTCTACCTGTTTCTGTAGTAACCACAAGTAAAAAAGCAGGGTACCAAACAAAGCCTTTAGGCTTTTGTCTGTGCTGCCTGAGATGATTTGTAGCAGCAGCAACCACGGTCAGGTTGTGAGAGATTTCAATGCATTACACCTCTCTGTGTGTCTTCCATCAGGATATTAGGTAAAGAAATTGCAAAAACTGAATGTCAGATGTTTCCATAGAAATGGTCTTTCGTTATCATAATTAGAGGAGCTGGCGTTTACTTGAACTGTCCACATACTGTGTTTTTACCTGTCACAGGGACATAAACCTGGAACAAAAGTTAACTTAATGCAAAACAAATAGCTGATAGCTGAACTAATAGCTTGGCATTGCCAGAACATTTCACAAACAAAACATGAGCTCACAGATTTGTCTGGTTTGCAGGCTAGCCCGACAATGCTAAGCTCCTCTACAGTTTTCTTTTTCTGAAATGTTAGCAAGAGAGATAATGACCACACCTGCAACTGAATGCAGATTCTGTAGTATAGCAGTATTATATGGTAGAGAACAGAATACATGATGTGAATACTGATTTATAGCCAATGCCAGATTTTATATGTATTTTTAGACGATAAATGATATGATATACACTAACATATGTATATATGTTTATCATAGTACATAATAACATATTTATTTCTGATAAAATACATTACATTTTGGACACATAACCACTGGTTTCATCGGGAACATCATTTAACAACAAAGCCAGATGATACATAGTGGACAGATAGAGGTGAGTTTAGTGAGCAGATGTGAGGTAAGGAGGGAAAGGGGTAGGGTGCTTCAGGATCCACTGAGGCGAAGCTTAAAGATTTTTCAGGTGGAGATCAGAGGGAGTTTGTGAGGGTGTCATGGCAGAAAGGCAGCCTGCCTGTCAGCGTGCTGACCTGCCTCTGTGGTTTGAAGCTGCATCTCTTATAATGTTGCTGACACGTAGGAACTGACATCAGGTGCAGAGGTGGAGAAGCTTCCTCTCTGACATCTCCCTCTGTGCTGTGGCTTTCTGTTGCTGTGAGGGGGGAGTGACCGGTGTCTGCTGTGGTGGTGATGTTGGCAGACTGGAGGAGAACTGGCAGTTTTGGTGTTTTCTAGATGGGATGCTCATTTCCATTTGCTGGCAGTCATTGTATGTACACAGTTAGTTCTTTCTGTGGTAATGCAACCATTTTCATTGGAACAAAAAAGTCACTAAAATTAAGTCATTACTTATGTATTCCTTAAAATGACTCATTTGATTAATGCTTCTTTGTTTTATAGCTGTTTTGCTGACAAAGCCCCAGTAATTGTTCTAATTGTTCTAATAATAATGTCTTTGGGAACGGAGCAGTTAGCTTTAAAGCCATTGAAGCAATCCATCCCTTGTGCAGAAATTAATGGTCCTATTGAAAATTCATGATTGACTCTTAACAAAAATCTACAGTATATCCATCCTATTCGTATATTATTTAAATATCTGTTATTCAAATATAAATTCAATGGATACACTTTTATAACTTCAAACAGAATAAATCCAGTCGGCTTCCCAACAGATTTACCAACTTATCGTCTAATTAAATTGCACTGAGGTAATTATTGATGGCATTGATTGAAGGTCTGGGGCTTGATATCATGGGACGCAGATGATGTATGTGTGTCCAACAAGCAAATACACAAAAGTGTTGTTGTTAAAATTGTAATAAAGAATCGTTATTTTTGTCTTTCTCTTTACGTGCATTTTAGATGCAAATGAGAAACAGGACAATCAGCTCGGCAGTCGAGGACAGAGCCTTTTAAATGTCCTCCAGTGACACTTGATGATTATGAGATGACGTTTGAAGTGCTGAGAGATGCAGTTCAGGGGTGTAGAGGTGTTTGTGAGGCCAGTCTTCCAAGACTTCATGAGTTTCTCAGTATTGCATATCTACTGTGACAAGAAATGATAATAGTGCCTTATTCTTGATCCCTAAGGGTTGCACTTGTTCCCAGCTTGTTGGCAGGCGTGACTTACAAGCCGCCTTGAATTTTGAGTGTGCTTTGTTTCTACGTCCAAGGTTTTTTAAAGGCAGCAGAAACGTCTGCACACAATAGCATCACACGCATGACTCAAATGCTTTCGAATTTGGTGGAAAGAAAAGAGCCTGCTGTGAAAATCATCAAATATATTAAATGCCAGTCAGTGGAGATTTTTCATTTTCAAATCTGCACCAGCTGATGTAAAATCAACGTTTTTCATTTCATACCATCATTAAAGGTGATTTTCTTGTCAGCCTGCCATTTCTTACCAAATCCTCTACTTCAGACTTGTAAAGGCAGTTTCCTGAAAGGAACCGCATCACCTCTGTTCAGAAATCATAATCACTATACGTATGAGTGGCATGACATTGCTTGTAGCCTCCACGCTTTGTTGTACATTGTTGATTCTCCACATCAAAGTGGATTTGAGCTGAATTACCCTTTCAGCAGCAGGTGTGCCTTTGGATCAAGAGTCTGGAGCAGCGTGACAACCCAGCTGTGCCCTTGTTCCTTACAGATGACTACTCCAAGAAAAAAAGCATTAAGAAGTGATGACAAATACTGTACTGCAGAACACTTCCTCTTTATATGACCTCGACTAAATGAGGACCCTTTTCTTTCCCCAGCATTTATCAAGATGAACACAGCTGGCCACATTTAATTCCATATTAGGAATCCGATGTGTGATAGCAGAGTAGTCAGTGGGCAAGTGAATGTACATTTTCTCCATCAGCAATTCTATTATTTTCTTACTCAGACATTTGAGATTTATTGACAGTTTATTCTTAATATGTTTTTACTGGGAGATCATTTGTGTCATAAAAACTGTATGTTTGGTATTCACCACAGCCTCCTGCAGTCTGTGCTGAGGCTACGTGTATGGACTGTTGTGTCACAGGCATATCTGTGAAGGTGAAGGTCATACATTTATGTAGTTACTGACATACACATATGACCGCAGACATTTTTAAACTCATACATAATGTCAGTCCTGGTGCATATACATGGTACATGGTACATATCATGCTTGCTAACACAAAAGCAAAGCATTGTGTTGATTATTTTTTTATACAAACAGTGGATCAATTGTGTTAAGTAAAAGGGGTAGCTCGTTGCTCTGCCAAGTGTTTTATAGCATCTTTTAGCTAATTGTTTTGGTTTTACAGCCCACAGCTTTACCGTTTTGATTCATTCTCACTGCTCTCATCAACCCTGGTCCCCGCGCACTTGTCTGATAAACTTAGTAATAAGTGTCGCTACAGGCAGACAGATAAAAAGTCTGACTAATTGGTGAGCATTGTGATGCTCAGCAGCCACAGAGCTGAAAGGAGAGTGAATATTGGACTTACATTCAGAAACGTGGCTTCAAATTAATGCTAATGTTGCTCCATGTCTACTGGATATGTTTGGTAACTTGTTCACCATAACAACATTGTGTTTTCTGCCTGTTCAACTTTAGGGATTTTATTTTTTATGTTGTGCCATCTTTTAATTTCTTGTAAAACATTTTTAGAACTTACAATACATACATTATCATTTTATAGTCTTCATCTCAAGGTTTAATTTGATGCTGGCCAGCATTTAGGCCCCTAACTGATAGGTATATTTGGCCAATTAACTAACTGCGTTCAAGGTTATTGCTGTAATTACAGTCGAGAGCCGACACTGTATAAACAAATACCTCGCAGTAAATGAGTAGATTTTGAAACGTGATCTAAATATGGGTCAATATGAAGAGAAATCACTGCAGAACACCAGGTGTGACACTGTGATGTGTTGGACACTTGGCACCGAGAAGTGTGATGATATTGTAGAATAATTACACCAAGACCATTCCCCTTTCCTCATTTATTTATATTTAAGTGCCATTAAAGAACTCATCTCACTCTTTCTTGGACTCTTCTCACTTCTCGTTCCCTCTCATTGTCCTTTATTACTGAATTTTATTCTCTGCCTCATCACAGGATATTCCTGTTTCAGCCTGCATTACCGTGGACTATACATTATACATGAAAGACAGTTAGCCTTGGTCTGTCAAGTGAAGTCTCATCTGAAATGTGCGGATGCTCACAGGGCAGGAGATTTGCATCTTATTTCAAGTCACTCATAAAGATTAGTTTTTATTGGCTCAGGTAAAGTGCATTTAATCTTTTTACTTTGGATTTTACCTTTTTTAATTTATGGATTTTATATTTTTATTGGATTCTTGAAGGATTTTGTGAGTACTCTTTTGAAAAGCTCCATAAATGTGCCCCTAGTGGATGTGTGTGCCTCTGCAGCTGGTTGTTATGGTGAAACATCATGGAGTAAAATTGAGAAGTGGAATTAAGTTTTTGAGAAATAAGGGTGTGTGTGTGTGTGTGTGTGTGTGTGTGTGCGTGCGTGCGTGCGTGCGTGCGTGCGTGCGTGCGTGCGTGTGTGTGTGTGTAATTATGTATCTGTCATCCATGAGCAGACTTTAAGTGTGAGCATGCTGTCTCATCTCCCACTGTCACTTCATCACATGGAACGTCATGCTGTTGTCTGAGAGATGCTGCTGCAGGATCCAAGTGGTTTATGCCACTCTATATTGAACACATTGATTAGTCGATAATGATTATTTAGTTTGCTTTTTTGCAGGGAAACTGAGGCAGAAATAAGCTGGACCTAGGGGACCCCAACTGTGGAATATTAAATGACTTGATGATACATTATGCAAATAATCCTATGAATAAATACGGGCAAAATATACAAATATGTATTTTTAAAACTCATCTTCATATTAAGAATTTATTTCAAAGCTTGCAATGTTTACAAACTGTAAACACACAACCCTGAGTGAGCATGTGATTTCACTGGTGTCTTAACTCACAGTGGGCTGCCCCTCAGTTATAATACTGATGACCTGGTGGGAGCATGAACCCTATAGCTTATTAGAAGATTAACGTTGTCCTGTTACAAGATTATTAAATGTACATTCATCTGTATACACCCACTGAGCCCACTGAGATCCTGCCAAGACCCTCTGAACATCAGCATATAGATTAAAACATTCCTCTCTTTCTAAGGAGATGCAACTACAGTGTGCAGATCCCATTTGTTTCCTCCTCCCAGACCTTATTCTGCATTTGGATCCTCATTAGCTTCCATAAACTGGTCACTAGTCTTCCTGGGGTCCACACAAAAACACAGCAAGACAACAGTGTCTAATGGTGCAGTATCAATAAAACAGGAAAATGCAATATAAGGAAAATATTAAGCTCAGAAAATAAGTGAAATAAAGTTGGAAAGAAAAATAAAACTATCACAAATACACAGCTCTGAAACAATAAAAACAAAATAATATCTGTGTGAGATTCATCATTTTTTGTTTTACTGACCTTTTGAAAGAATATGTTTTTGATCTGTGTGGTGGTGGGCAGCATATTCCAGGCAGAAGAACTTCCACAAAGAACAGAACTCATCATACAGTTTGTTTGTGGACTCACCATACCAATGATGAAAACCAGTATACACCAGTTTTTCCACAAAAGAAGTGTGGTGTTCTATTCCAGATAACAGTTTGTCTGAATAATAGAAGATTTTAATTTAGCCCTCACAGTTTGCCAGAATAGTCATTTATGCCTCTCACACATTGGCATGGAAAGAACAATGAAGAGCTGATGTGGTTGCTCTCTTCTTTATAATTTGGGTTTTTTAAAGTGTTTTTCAGCAGTATTTGACCAGATGACCGGTCAGTACTTCAGGTGTGACCCTCAGTTCTCTAATTTAACATCCAGTAATTTTGTTTTAGTCACCTGCCCACTGATATCCCAGCTTTGCAACTAAGACAATTGTTTTAATAGTTAAAATTGTATTTTAACTAAAAGCTGGAACAAACACATTCAAATGTGTCCTCTTCTGGCTTTACTTTCTGCACATTTAATGAGCTTCTCACTGTATAAATTGATAACCAAAGTCCAAAAATACAGAACAGACTGTTCGGTAATGACTCAGTGAATGAAAGATTTTTGTCACAGCCGGACGAGGGTAGTGAAAGCAAAAACATGTATGCCTGGAAACATTCTGTTATATATCTATATTTCTTAATCTTCAGTCCATCAAACATGTTTTTTATGGCCATGATGAGGTCCTCTTTGTTGCTGTGCTGTGAATGGCAAAGAGTAGGGAAGCGCCAATAATTGCTAAGGTGACAAACATGATAATACACAAGGGTAGAAAGCCTGTTAGGATGCCTTTTATCCCCAACACAGCAGAGAAAGTTAAGGTTGGATAATTAAGACGTAATGCTCTAACTCCCACAGCAATTGCTATCAGGGTACTCTTGAGCAAGGCTCGTGCCTGATCTGCCCAGAAGACTTGTGACTGTCGGTCTGTGATTGACTCTCAGTGACTTTTATTCTCTGCATGTCTGATTCTGCTATCATGACATCATGTTTTAGCTGGTCCTGCACCCTAAGCTTAAACACATCTTTGTAAATGCAAGTAACTGTAAGATACTGTCCTTTACAACACTATGACAAATACATGAGTGAATGAATGCAAGCTCTCACTGCAAGCTCTTGTAGCATATGTGCAGTTCATGTGAATTGCCTGTCCTCACAGGACGTGTGAAGCCATCACTGTTGGGATTGTAAAGCCAGGAATGCAAATCTTGTGCTATTGCACAGCACCTCCATGTGTCTGTGAGTCATCACTACACATCTCTGTCACTGTTCAGTGAGTCCCCCTGTTGGGCAAGAAGAATAAACACTGCCACTTTACTGCAGCAACACAGTGATGTTACTGTACGCTGCAGGTACAGCCAGATGTTAATTAATCACAGCTATGGCAACTGGCAAGGTGGGATTGTGCTTGTGTTTTATGCACGTGTGTCTTTCTTTAAAGCAGACATTATGGTTGAATAGCCTACCGGTGAGCTTTTAAATGATAATTGGTCTCTGCTGTTGCCATGGTCACAGGCAGAGGAGAGTGTGTCAAAGGAGGCAGCGTGACAGTCGCCTCCTCGCAAAGATGTTAGGATGCAAGGGTTGCACACATTCGCACCACAGCGCTCCCACCATCTCTCTGCATATGTCCGTGGGATTAAAAACATTTATTAGCACGGCTCGCCCATCCATGAAACGATATGAGAGTCAGAATGACATGCTATGTCAGCTTCATTTTCCACCAAAAGGTATTTCCCTTTGCCTGATGTCGAACAAGCTGGTTAACCTCTGATGTGCGGTGTAAGAGTGTACAACAGTTAAGGCTGCAACCATTTTCCATTTGATTTTGTTCACTATGTTCACAATTACCTGCTTTTATCTGGAGCAATTCCCTTATCTCATTCATTGTATGTAATGACTGGGAGGTTTCCAAACTAGACACAATGGCCATGAGTGTGTGGCACTGGAAAAAAAAAAAAAACCCATTTGAGATCTTTACATAAAGCATAAAGAAGACAAGTAAGTGCAGAAACAGCTTAGAAACAGTGAGTCACGTGCATATCATCCTCCAAAGATAGATACAGGACTCACAGTGCAGCACCTGACAAGATGACACTCTCATTTAGCATCTCAGCCTCTCTGCTGTCTGTCTGTCTGTCTGTCTGTCTGTCTGTCAGCAGGGTGTGCTGACAGACAGACAGCAGTTTGATTAATGATGCCATTCAATGCAAGAGAGTCTCTTAGGTCAGTTTGAATCTTTTGAATATGTTGCCATCTAATGAAAGTCTCCCTGTCGATCAGTCTTCGTAACCATCTACAAAGCCCCAAAATACAATGCCAAGTTTTCCGATGAGTTTGCCAATCTACTGTCTGTTGTTTGTATTGATTTTGACTGTGTTGTGTTAGTGGGTGACTTCATCATTCATGTTGATAATCTCAAAGATGGATGTGCTAAAGAACTTTTAAACATCCTGGATCATTTTGGCCTATCTCAGCACGTAACACATTCAACACATAACAAAGGGCATATTTTAGATTTGGTTATCTCCAAAGGGCTTAATATCTCTGAGGTTGTGGTGACGGCTGTTGCTCTTTCTTATCATTATTGTGTATCATTTAAAATGGCCACACCTGCTATTCTTAACAAAAGTGGAACAGAGGTAATCAAAAAGCGTTATATTAATGATCACACCTGTCTTCACTCAGTCTTTTACACCATCACCAACACTGCCCTCATGCTTAACTGATGACCTTGTAATTAGTTTCAGTTCCAAAGTTATGACTATTATTGACTCCATCGCCCCAATTAAGTCCAAAGTTTTGTCAGGAAGGAAAAAGGCACCTTGGAGAAACACCACATCGGTCAAAGTCCAGAAAAGAGTTTGCAGACAGGCAGAGTGCAGGTGGCGAAAAACCAAACTCCAGGTTCATTATGAGATTTACGAAAAACAGTCTCTACACCTATAACCATGAACTAAAGAATGCAAGGCAAGCATTCTTCTCAGAGATTATCAACAGAAACTGTAATAATGCCCGCACTTTGTTTTCTGTTGTGGATAGACTGACAACACAGAATCAGTCCCTCCTGAGCTGCTATCCAACAAGTCATGCAATCATTTTGCAGCCTTTTTTACAGATAAAATTTCAAGGATAAGACAAACAGTGTGCAGCTTCAGCTCAAAAAAGTCCATCTGTGCCTTCTTGTTTAATCTAGCACATTTTAACCTTCTAGATCAGGGGTCGGCAACCTTTAACACTCAAAGAGCCATTTCGACCTGGTTTCCAAGGAAAAGACAACACTGGGAGCCGCAAACACTTTTTGACATGTGAAATGAAGATGTTAGCCTATATATATATATCTTCACACTCGTAAAATAGTGTTGATTATGAAATCCATGCAGTCCATCCATGTTTCAGAAAATTAAACTTTATTTATTAAATGAACGCATTTTGAACTCTTACAAAAAAAAATAATAAAAAATCGCAGAGTTGAAGGTCTCTTTCAAATGAATTAAAAAGCTGAACTTAAACTATCCATCTAGCAAACAAAAATGCCGTGAGCTGTCATCCTTTGGGCTTTCGGAGCGTGTAGCGGAGCCTTGACCTGAATTTAAAAATACAATGGAAAAAAGAGCACTATTTCACTGAACAATGAAAATAAATATTTGCAAAATAACTGCCTGTTCTAGATCATACAAGGCTGACAGAAACTGTATCACAGTTAAAATCTGCAGCATGCTGCCTTGATACTCTGCCAACAAACTTTCTTAAAAATGTTTTTAATTGCATAGCTCAAGATGTGTTGCAGCTCTCTTCAGTCCAGTCAGTTTCCCCAGGCCTTGAAAACTGCAGTAATAAAACCTCTCCTAAAAAAGACTAATCTGAATGCTTCAGTAATAAGTAACTACAGGCCAATATTAAATCTTCCCTTTCTAGAAAATTATTGAAAGGATTGTTTTTCATCAAATGCATGCTTTCATGATGCGGAACAATCTTTTTAATGCATTTCAGTCTGGATTTCGTCCACACCACAGCACTGAGACTGTACTTATCAAAGTTTTAAATGACATACATCTGAATAATGATGCTTCCGAAACTTCAGTCTTAGTATTAGATTTTAGATCTCAGTGCTGCCTTTGATACAGTTGATCATGACATACTTCTTGACAGGCTGGAAAAGTGAATGGGACTTACTGGCACTGTACTACACTGGTTCAAATCCTATTTACAAGATAGAGACTACTTTGTGTCAATTGGTGAGCATGTGTCTGAACGAAAAAAGATGATGTGTGGGGTGCCACAATGGTCCATTCTCGGACCACTTCTTTTCAATATTTACATGTTGCCCCTAGCTCACATTATGGAGCATCATAATATTTCTTATCATACTTACGCAGATGATACACAACTTTATATTTCTGTGTCATCACATGACTACAGTCCCTTACCTTCACTGAGTAAGTGTATGCATCAAATCAATGAGTGGATGCGCCAGAATTTTCTTCAGCTTAATGCAGATAAGACAGAAGTGATTGTATTTGGCCCCAAAAATGAAAGGTCAAAGGTCAGTGCTCACCTTAACTCCATGTTGCTGACAACAACAGATAAAGCCAGAAATCTTGGTGTAATTATTGATTCTGACCTGAATTTCAACAACCATTTAAAGCTCATTACCAAATCAGCCTACTACCACCTGAAAAATATAACCAGAATTAAGGGATGTCTGTCCAAAGAAGACATGGAAAAACTTGTTCATGCATTCATTTTCAGTAGGTTGGACTATTGCAATGTAGTCTTTACGGGCCTAAACAAAAAAACAATTAGGCAAATACAGCTGATTCGAAATGCTGCTGCAGGAGTCCTTACAAACACCAGAAAAATGGACCATATCACACCAGTCCTCAGATCACTACATTGGCTTCCTGTGAGTCAAAGAATAGACTTTAAAATCTTACTGTTGGTCTACAAAGCATTAAATGGTCTAGGACCAAAATATATTCTAGATTTATTAACACCATATGAAGTATCCAGACCTCTCAGGTCATCAGGGACAGGTCTATTGTGTGTTCCCAGAATGAGAACCAAACAAAGTGAAGCAGCTTTCAGTTATTATGCTCCTCACCTGTGGAACATTCTCCCTGCACACCTGAGGTCTGCACCGAGTGTCAGCTCATTTAAATCAGGGTTGAAAACATTATTATTTGCTACAGCTTTTACTTAAAGTAAATATATCTGCTCAATGATTTTAATCATTCTAAATGCCAAGTGCTTGCTCATGGGGGAACTGTTGGTTTCTTTGTAGATAAAAGAGCTTGGTCTGTACCAGCTCTATATGGAAAGTGTCCTGAGACAACTTCTGTTGTGATTTGGCGCTATACAAATAAAATTGAATTGAATTGAATTGAAATTGAATTAAATTATTGTCTTTTACTGGCTTCTGTTTTTAATTTTCCTTTAAATGTATTTTATTTTATTTTTATCTTTCTATTCTCTTCTAATTTCTTTTTCTTTCTCTCTTTCTTTGACATGTATGATTTTAATGTATTTTATGCTTCTGTAAAGCACTTTGAATTGCCTGGTGTATGAATTGTGCTATACAAATAAATTTGCCTTTGCCTTTTGCCTTTACAAGGATTGTGCATCAGTCTCTGTGGGATGATAGTTTTTATTCCCCCTTTGAACCAAAAACAGGTCACTGTCATCTGAAAAGGATGAATTATGCTTTGATTCTTTAACTTACATGAAAAGGAGTTGCAATTTATTGTACATATCAATGTATTGTGAGTCAGGGTGTAAAATTGAGTTTTATTAACAGTTTTTTAGAAGTGTGTCCTTTTAGCTGAAGGAATATACAAAATATAAGACAGCATGTAAGCTCAAGGCCTAAAATATTCATAGACCTAGAAAAGACTCAGTCCTGCCTGTTGTTAGCTGTCGCTGTTGTGGAGGCACAAAATTCTTTGATGAATAATGCAGACATTCAGCAGGCTCCAAACAATGAAGATTTAATGATTTTTGATGATTAAAAAGATTAACTCCCTCATTTTAATATAGAACGCAGTTCACCGCTGAGGAAAGTTTGAGGATGATATGACGACACATTTAAAGCCGGGAAATTACGTTGCAATTTTAAGGCATCGTCTAGAAATGTAAACACATCTGTATACACAGGGATGTGGGAGATGACTCACCAGTCCATTTCGGGATTATGCCTCTTATTATACTAAGCTACGCATCTTTGTCTGTTGCCCGTGGATACAAGTGCTTTCCAAATGGAAACTTGACCATGGAGACCAATTTAGCAAACCTCAGGATGTATAGCTGTTACTCAGGTTGTCACACTGAGGGACTGATTCAGATCTCTGGGTGTTATTAAAGCAGTGTGTTGTACTGTTTAGCAATTATCTTATTACTTATGTGAGCGGATTTCTGTTGGTGAGCTTCAGATTGCAGCTATCTTTTATTTGTCACTGCAGTTTTTGGTATTAGTCACAGATTTCAAGGCATTTTTGCTTGTTTTATGAAACATTAGCAGAATCTATATCATCTGGTGTAGATTTATGTTTGTGCAGTAATCCAAGATGCAGATAATTTACATACTGTAATCAATCAGTACTCCAACACACCTTTGAGGCTGTTTAAGGGAAGATAAATTATCTTAGTTCTGCAGATTTCAGTGTTATCTTTAAATCAGATTAAGCTACTGTATAAGAGAACTTCTAAAATGTTATCAGAATTTATGCAAATGTGTATTGTCAGCTTTTCTGCTGCTCGCGAGGTGTTAACAGGTGGCTATACTGTACATATACACACAGACAAAGCTGTGCTGTGGAAAGGAGGATGCAAAGGAACTTTGGTGTATCGAAGCAGTCCATCTGGTTGCCGCACTGGGACACTGGGACACTGTTTCATCCAGCGTGACATTTTCTAATCCAAATCATGTTTTATGCATGGCCTCTGCTGGGGTGCAGAGAGATGAGATACAGGGATTTTTGTTGATACAAGGACTGTGTATGTGTGTCAGTCACCCACCTGCTGGCTGGTGTCCCACTGCACTGTAGTCTTGAAGGCAGAAACTAAGATATGATAAGACAAGATAAGACAAAAACTTTATTAATCCTATGACAGGGGAATTAAATTGTTCCAGCTTCATAATTTAACAAGAAAGGCCAATGAATTACCCATGTTCGGTGCACCTGAGACATGTGCACAGTCTCAGGTGCACCCGGTCTGATGTGATGCTATTACAAATGAAGTGGTGCCTGCCAATGCGGCTGAATATGAATCAAAATTTTCCACAATTTGTTGTTCCCAGCAAAGACCACGTTGCAGACATTAGAGGCAATCAATAGAGGGCATAAGCCATTATGCTTATTCAGTTTTCATTCTTTTCATGCATAAGCTCACACAGTCTCTCACTCTCTGTCTCTGAGGCTGTGAGATTTACTTTTCGCTCACGCTCACAAACACAGATAGTCTCTCTGTTACTTTTGCTCTCTCATTCTAAAATTTACAACTCCCCTTAAAATAAAGATACCACTGTTTATGCCTCACAGCAGCCTTCAGAGGCTGGCTTTTTGGTTTAAGCCACATACTGTCAATGTTGAATAGCTTCCTTTGAATAGTTGTACATAGACATTTTTTGAGGTCCCCAAATATGATATCATCTGCTGAATTGTGGTTGCTGCTGATCATAGGCATCTTCAGTTGGCTGCTTCTGGCTTTTAATCAGTCCATCCATATGTGTAATCACACTTTGCCTATATTGTATCTTGCAGGGTTAATTCAGTTAATTTTGTAAAATTATGAAGCGGTGCTGCAGCCTAGCACTCCACTATGAACTGGACAATAAAATGTTATCTGATTATGACAGAGATTTGAAAATGCTCTCTCAAGTAGCCTGTCAGAAGAAGTTTGAATATGCAATGTAATCACAGTTTTGAAAGGCATTTGCAGCCATGTACAGTTTGTACTTCTGGCCACGTTCCTGAGCAAGAGGAGGGAACAATAGCTTGCTCGCCTTTTCAAGTGCATTTTTTTGTTGTTTATTAGAAAGGCTCTCCAGTATATGCACTAGAGTTGGGCGGTATCCAAATTTTGATACCGTCAAACTTTCCCTACATTTTCCAGGGGTATACGGTATTACCGTGACTAATTAAAAATCACTTTGCAGGGCAGCATGACATGCGCGCAGTTCAGACGGTCAATGCTCACGCGAAGAAGCACCAATCCTAACTTGTAGCATACCAGAATGACGGGGAGAAACCTCAGTTAAAAGCCTCTACCAAGCATTGTCACCCAAACGAAACATAATTCATACCCCAAAAAATTATATGCGCATTTAACAACAAACACGGAAACAGCGCACGTCAAAGGCACTGCATCTACTAATTTCACAACTTCACGCAAACCACCAAAGCCCGGTATCATAGGAAAGCGGACAGTCTGATGACTACGAAGATGTCTGCCTCCACACTGTGCGACGAAAACTCAGCGAGCTAGCAGCCAAAGAGTACCAGCAAAAAAAAAAAACATTGTTAAATCATAAAGTATGTTTTACATTTGCTGTTTTGTGGTCAAAAGTTATATACCAGCCCGAAAAAACGCTGCTAATGTCTCCTCCTATGCGTTAGTTTGAGATCAATCACGAATGTCCTGCTTGTTTACATAAGAAGGAGGGGATTTCTAGAGTGGAGGGAGCGCTCTTCATGCAATAACTTATCTCTGGGCTTACTTCCTTCTGGATCGTCATTGGTGTTTCTATGGTGAATATGGGCGGGTCGCTGAGCTGTTGACCGGCGTAATCACGCAGTTAGATTCACCGCTCCGTCTCATGAATTAGTAGAGCGTTCACAGAGGACTCTGCTGAGCAGCCCGAAGTGTTATTTCACAGTTTCATTTGCATTGCGCGTCTTTTTATGAGAGCTAAGAACAATAGCAAGCAGAAAAAGGCTGAAAAAGCGTTTTCAACAGCGGAGTTTCTCCGTGTGCTTGGACGAGATAACGGTACTCTGCCCAGATGCGTCCATATGAGCGCCTGGACATGCCTGTGTTAAAACACCTGTAAAACTACTCAGGTTCATTTTTTTTAGCATGTAATTTTTCACAGTCACCTTTTCCTCGAGTAAAAATTCAACCAGATACATTGAAAGGAGTGGACTTCATTTTTGTTATGAAGATGCTACAATTATGTTAGGCCCCTATAGAGCTATATGCGCAGCATTTTTTTAATGACGGTAATGAAACTGATACCGTTGCTATTTTCAGATACCGCGGGTTACCTTATTACCGGATTACCGCCCAACCCTAATATGCACTGCTAAAAATCTGTTTCTTTCATGCTGTTTTTAGCATTGAGAGGGCATGATCATGTTTCCTTTTGTTCTCAGAGAAGGGCTTTGCAGTATCTAAGAGGTGCATACACGTTTGAGCTTGAGAAATCTAAACTTATTTCTGTCCAACATCATGTTGCACCATGTGTTATTAGCTGTTGCCCATTCATTCCTCTGATATGCATAATTTGACAGGTGAGCATTCTTAAACACAATCCTGATGCAGACAGGGCTTTTTTAGCTTCCACCAACTTACTGTTGACAGGATCCCTCGGCTCACCTCCAGTGTCTCTGAAGTGCAGCACCCTGATGTGACGTAATGTGCATCCAGTCAGTGACTCACTCCTTTTGTCCTAATTGCCTCCTACGACGTCCTGCATAAGAGTTTGATGAGGCAGTCCCATTGCAAGGCTTCTCCAAATGCAGCAGAGAAATGCAGCTCTCTCTTGAATCTGGACACAGCCGGTTTATTCATTGCAGCTTGTTATCGGTGAGTTGGGAAGTTGGGAGATGTCACCTGATCACATTGTATTTATCAGGTTTTTGTGCTGAATCATAAAAACCTGATAAATAGCACACCACATTAACTGCACAAAGAAATAGACACCGTTCTTGTAGCATCTTTGGTAGATTGTCTGTCGCTACATTGAGTCTAATATTCCTTCCCACGCTGTGACCAGTGAAACATGCATACATTTGCCTTCATCCTGGTAAAATGTTTTCCAAGTGTTCATTATGTGCACTCTCACAACTTTTATTATAAACTCAGACATCCTGGAACTTTACCACTACTATTTATCATCTTATTTGTTCCTAGGGTCTGCAGCTTCTTAGGGGTAAACTTGTGAATTTTCCAGCTTTACATGTTGAGGAGAGCTGCCCAAGTGCCATTAGTTTTACTCTCCATGAGGGTGATATCTAGGGCTGGGAAATGGCAATTTAGAAGGAGGCACTTGAGGAGGAGGAGGAGCAACCCTTCAATCCTCCAAAGTCTCCAACTTCACAGGCCTGTTCCTTCGAAGGCAGAGCCCCTGAATTGGGATGCATGGCAGCACATAGTTGCTGTGAAATGAGTGAATCAGAGGTGGGGGGGAATCACTGAAGTGAGGGAACATCAGCTGGAAAAAGAGTAAGCTGCTCTTATGTCGTGCCTAAAACACAAGCAATATACTGTATGCTTGTGCTGCAACATCAGAAAAATGTCAGAGTTTGTTTTTTCTGCTTTATCAGGATTTGCAGAAAAGTTTTCTGGAGTTGTGACTTCTGTGTACCAACATTTTTATTTTTAATTGTTTGTGATTAAAATACAATACAGTAGATGCCACTCATCAGTAGACACATGTCGTGCATGCCTGATCAGGCTGCTGTATTATTAAGGCTATGTGCTCTGCAGCTGTGTTTCAGCCAGTGTGACTAAGACATGCAGACACAAGCCAGAGATCCATTTTCACATCAGTGAGTGCCTTCTGTGCCAGGACCATTATTATAATTACTGATTCTGCTGGCCTCCTGTTACCAACAGTAAAATGCCTCTGGGAAAACTCAAATTCTGGACTTGAAAAATCTAATTTGTCAGGAGGATCTTATCATTTGTTTTTTAATCTTGTAATGGCTATTAGGCCAGAGGGAAAGAAGAGGAAGAAAGCACTATGTTTACTACGTTCAGGAAGGAGAACAGTTATTTGTTTCTGTGAAATTGTATGAACTAAGCCTCCTTCCCATTTCCAACTCTCTCATGACCAAAGCCAAACTTCAAAGCCCTCCCTTCAGCATCAAATATTAAGCAGGTTGCTGTGCTTACACCTGTTCCTCAGTGGAGTGGCTTGTTCCGTTTACTTACACTTTCATCACACCTGCTGATATGCCGGGTACACACCATTAACCACAGGGGCTTTTTGACAGTCAGTTACATTCATTGACAGTCATCTACGTTCGTCTCACTACCAATTCTCAGTAACTTCTGTTCCGCCACACTTAATGAATCTCTGTTCTTCCTGGGAGGAGGGAATCATAGGCTTGCTCAAGGGCATGGGCAGAGCTGATTCTTGTTGACATAATTACTGTGCTTTCCCGCTTATATTTAATATGATGATAATTGCACCGAGGAGGAGGATGATGCAGGTTGTTTATCCTCACCAAATTTTCATGCTAGTCACAATAATTGCATTATAGGATGAATTACAAAACCCAAAAAGAACATGGGTCTCCTGGGTTGTGACACAAATAACTCTCTTTCGGTCTCTCTGAGTTTGATGGGAGGAGACCAATGTTTTTCTGGTGTAGTGGAATTACGATTCTCTAATTTACAGAAGAAACGGCAGCAGAGCTGTGTAGGAGGGACATCTGACTTTACTGCCCACTTCAGTGGAATACAAACTGTTGTCAACATGCTTCTCAGTAACTCAGTAATTTGACACTTTTTACAGAGCACTTTTTTATTAAATAGGTTGGCAGTGCAGAACCCAGATTCAGCACAGAAATTAGTATATAAGGAATGTATTCGAAACAAAATGTGATCCTCTTGACTCCACGGTCCCGCTTTTTATTTAAACATGACTGGTGGTCTGCAACATGGTGGGAGAAACACTGTGGGAGGGATCGATCTGTTTGGGATTTTATGAAAGCAGATTTATTTTGCTGTTGTCTGCTCTGTCCACATTTTCTTACTGTTTGAGTCAAAATGAAACACCTTTGTGACTTGACATTTTTGAAAGGCCATGCCATTCGAGAATGCAATCAATGTTTCATTATATTTTCAGCAAAGCAGTTGCAGAAGGCTTTTGGTTCTAGAGGAGAATAAAATCGAGTTGTGGGCCATATTTCTGGGACGTATGTGTTTTTGGATGGGCCATCCAGTGCATTGACCATTTTACCTAAAGAAAAGATTTTGATTGTTTGGCTGTTTCCATTTCAGGCTAATCGTCAGTGTGTTCACAGCATATGCTTTCAATATTCCCAGAAACGCAATTTAAAAGGGACATATTGAAAAGCTGTAAATCAAAATAAATGAAAATCGACACACAAGACCTTTTTGCTTTGTATGGTGCAATGCCACAGAGGGACTATTGAGTGTTACAATATAAGGTAAGAAATTTTGTATTGAGTGCTGTGATGAGGGCTCTGTGCCAAAGCATTTTTCTATTGTGATGTGAGATTCAGAATTTAGATTTTAGTGAGAAGGATATTAAGTCATTCATTGTTATTTATCATGCAGCAAATTGTGATATCTTTGGTTTGGTTACTGTAACACATCAGGCTTTAATTTAAAACATCTTTTAGGCTTTGACTTCATGTAACTGAAACAGAAATGTCTCTGTTTCTCTTTTGGCTTTCACTGCAGTTCCATTTTCTTCCTGGTTTGCTTTGGCAGTCTGCACTAAACTCTGTCAGTGATGCTTTTCTTTAGGCATGCAGTAAATAATTGAGAGAAGATGCTTGAATGAACTTAATAGTGACTCTACTGTTTGACTTGTTTTTGCTTAACTAACACTGTGCACAGTGCTGAATTCTGCTTTACAGCTTTCCCATGCAGCACAGTGTGTCTAATCTGATCAGCACATGATATGAGTTTTGACCTTGGGAAAATGCAAGTGTAATTGGGGCTTCAACACATCACAGATGCCTCTGCAATAATAAATGTGTATGTGTGCGTGTGCATGCACTGGAACGCATTTGTGTATTTCAGAGTGGTTTGGTGCATTGACTGTCCTAAATCCATCTGAATATATAATAGGAACTGTTGCAACACACGGATGATGAAATACAGCAAATACACTTTTGCCAGAGGCTGTTTGAGTCAGTAGATGGCAAGACGCTTTCATCTGTACCCACAAGCAATAGATTTTCTTCCCCCGAATCATCCTCAGGATTGTTTCAGATGATTTCACTCTTCTGATATCAGCATGGATCACACACTTAAAGCTAGAGGTGTTTGAGTATTGATAAGAGTTGAAATGAATTGACTCCTTGTCGAGCAGTTTTGTCACACGGAGGCCGCGTGGTTTAACTGTGTATAGATGGACTCCTGAATAACCCTGGGAGCACAGTGAGTGATGTGTGTTTGTGTGGTGACAGTGAGGGGTGGCAGACGGAGGGCGGAAGCAGATGTGTGTGAGAGAGGTTCAGAGCTGTGGCACTATCACAGGGTGCCTTTGTCTGGCTGTAGGGAGTGTTGAATTAAAGGCTGTTAACACTAGTCTGCACAGTCATATGCTAATGCCTCTTACTCTGAGAGAATAAATAAATTATGGTCCAGAAAACACATCTGAGTCCCTGCTTTACATGCCTCATGCAACACAGGCAAGATAGACACAGAGAGTGTGTCGGAAAGAGAGAGAATGTGCATAGAGAGGGGGGGTGGTACTGTGCAGAAATAGCATAGAGCGAACATCAAAGAGGCAAGACAAAGAGGAATCTCTATCACCTTTTTTGCTTAAGGCTTTGCACTTGATGCTGCTGTAGGTGACGCTGCACAAGAGATAACGAGAGATAGATTGGACAGAGTGGCACCGAGCGAGATTTGGACAGCGAGGAAGGAAGGAAGGTGAGGGGAGGGGGAGATTTAAAGGGCAAGAAACGGAGGGAGATTTAGATAGAGTCTACTGAGTGAGAGCGAGGGAAGGGAGCCAGCACTGAGCAGGAGCAGAGGCGGTGGATGGGAGAGGAGAAGAGAAGAGGAGAGGCATTGACTGGAAACGTACACATGGGAGAGAAGAAAGCGGCTATTTCATGTGCTCGGTGTGCATGAGTGAGGAGTGTGGTTGTCTGGATTGTCAGTCATCTGCTGCCCCACAGCTAGAGGACATACGAAGAAACAGGCTGGGGATATAGGGCTGTGTGCAGAGGATGAACAGGCGATGTGGGCTCTCTGGCTGTGATCGCCGTCCTCAGACCCCATAGCCACTTGCACTGGTGCTGTTGCAGGCCGTTAGCCTGGCAGTTAGGCAGCAGCAGTCAGAGTGATTGATACAGAATGAGCTCCAAGCACTCCTCCGACTGGATCCCCTACAGGTACTGTAACACATTCCTGAGAATACAGGAAAGGGCACAGTCTTCATCTAGTGAAGCTGTGTGTGCATGTTTGTGTATCTGAGCGGGTGTTCAGTCATGTGAGTGTCTGACAAGGAGATCAGACTGATAGCAGTAACAATATATAAAAGCAAGCCCCTTGGATGGAAGCTGTTTTTCTTTTTTTTCTTTGGTGGCATAATATTCTTGTTTTCACTAATATGAACATGTTTAGTGGAAAAATGTTGCTTATATTCTAGACTGAGGCTCTTTTTTAAAAAAGGAGTACCACAGACTAAAAATAAATAATGCAAAAGTGAATCCCAGAATTTCAGCTGCATGAACTGTTGAGGTCTCAATTTGGTTAACAGGGAGAAAAAATATTCTTTTTCCTTGCACAAATACACTGTTCATGTGTAAAACTGCCCATAATTCCATCCAGAAAGTGGATGCAGTAAAACAGATAGTGCTGTTTTACTGGATTCAGAGTAGTACTCTCACTGGAGTGTCATTATGAATTTAGTATGTGGGTCATATCGTGCATATTTTCATTTT
Source organism: Chaetodon trifascialis (assembly GCF_039877785.1). Classification (NCBI taxonomy): domain Eukaryota; kingdom Metazoa; phylum Chordata; class Actinopteri; order Chaetodontiformes; family Chaetodontidae; genus Chaetodon; species Chaetodon trifascialis. Next base: position 13,675,776 of record NC_092056.1, read on the forward strand.
CAAAATCACTGAGGAAGTTCCTGCCTTTGTGTGTGTGTGTGTGTGTGTGTGTGTGTGTGTGTGTGTGTGTGTGTGTGTGTGTGTGTGTGTGTGTGTGTGTTGTATGTGCATGTGTAAAAAATGTTCTGTATTGCATGATACAGGGAATACATTCCCAATCATTTCTAGCAAGGTATATTTTAGATAACAAAAATGTGAGCATTTATGACCTCTTGGTGTGAAGCCTATATCTGCTTCCATCATTTCAAGTGCAGTCCTAACACGCTGGCTCTTTCCCCTGATTGAATACCCATTGCCATGGTTCCCTGCTTACTCTGATGCCATTGGCTCACGGTTGCTATAAGTTACAGTAGCAGTCCACGAATTTCCAGAATATGACTGCATCAGGACGAGAGCAGAAAGTGATGTGTGTGGAATTTATTTTAAACTTCTGGAAATGACTGCAGGGCCACAGATCTCTCGGTATCATGTAAAATATCAAGGTTAATACCCCAGACATTTATTAAATCTTTAGATTGGGTTTTAAACAAGCAAAATTGTTCCATGACTGATGCAGCAGTGGGAAGAACAAACAGTATTTAGTGGGTCATTCTACATTTTGGCATTCTCACCCCTTTACTTTTTGCTTTCGCAAAGATGTGCTACAAGCTGATTTTGGATGGTGGGCAACAAAATAATTTAAACAAGACACTATGAATATCCAGAAATAATCTCTTGATTGTCAGTGAGAGGGTGGGGGCAGAGAGATTGGCGGTTTCTCAATGAGCAGTTTTTCTCATCCCGTGAAGCTGCCATGAAAAATGCATGGACCTCTGTGCAGAGTCAGAGGAGACAGCTGCACTGTGTGGCTCTCTCATCTCATTAGATATATACTGTGCATGCATTCACAGCAATTGACAAAATGAAGGAGACGTATCTCACACACATCCACAAAGAGGCAGCAGTTGTACACTAGCTTTTCTCTGTAGGGAGCAAATTCACCAGATTAGCATTTCAGTAGTGGAAGACTTGTGCAAATCTCATGTTTTTTCTGTTCTTCTCCGACGTGGGAACCCAGCCAGCAAAGCAGCAACTCTAAGCTCTCGACAAAAGAAATGGTGAAACAATTATTTTACATTATTTTTTTCAGAAAATCTTCCCTGAGGTCCATTACTGTTCCAGATTTCAAGCCATGATTTGTATTAGTCTTGTCACATCGTTTTATTATTTTCTTTACTTACAAGATCTGTTCGGGTCTGTCTCATCAGATTAATCGTCTTGCAATCAAATTTCATGCATTGCACCATGCAAATGAAGATTAAACATGCTTTGTGTGCATATCGGATTGTCCTGTGGTGCTGCTGCAGAATCATCAGCCAACGACTGTCACTTAAAAAGCTAATGATGCCACATGAAACTTCTATGAAAGTGTGAAGAGGAGTCTCACTGTGTGATAACAGTCAAATCCTTCCCTCCCCTGAGTGCCAGTACTTGTGGCTGACTGAGTTAATAAAAAACACATTAAAAAGTTGTTCAAATGAAACTTTTAATAGTTTCAAGTCCGAACAAATTAATTTCTTTAATTTACAACAGCCTACATTTTAATTCTGTTCTGATATGATCAATATCAACCCTGAATTTCAGAGCTTCAGCTTGTAATCAGTGCTGTCTCTAACTCAGTTTACTGTCAATAAAATGCTTCTGCCACAGCACAACTACATTATAATTTTAAAAAATGATACAAAGGCTTATTTTCTGTTTTCTTAATGTTAAAAAACATTTAAAATCGTAACATTTTAACACAAATATGGGCATCCAGTACAAAGAATCACAATATTTGGTTTCAAACATACTCAGATCAAATAGCAACCAAATAGTTCAACAGCACTGAAGCTGAATTATGTCCTCAGTTTTAATAGAAGAAGAATGCTCTGCACAAGGCAAGAGTGCAGAGACCTGATGATGAAGGTTCAGTAACCAAAATCTTGGATTTATCAGTAAATACTTGCGAGGGACCAAAGAGTGCTGAAGCTACCTTCTTCATATTTGATGTTTTCGTCTGTCTTGCGTTGTTTCTTAATTATTTTTATCTTCTGAAAACATTTTTAAAAGTTCAGTTGGGAAGTTTTGGATGTTGACACGGTCGATTGAATTGTATACCTGCCCATTACATACTGTAGAGCATTTCCACCGTGAGTTGTCAGATGTGCTGCTTTAAAGTAAATGATTATGCTCCTGTTAAAAAAATTTAAAGCTTCTGGTTAACCTGTCCCTCGTCGTGCTGGAGGACAAGAGTGACCAGAGACTCTTCACAATAATGAGCTGTTTGACCTCTGCTGGAACAGCTCTGTTTGTGTCATTATCTTCCTGTCTGATGTCTATTCACACACTTGATTACTCTGATTGGAAACATGGAGTGCTTTGTTTATCTGTATGTCTGACAGAGAGTGGGAGGCAAATCAATTTCTATTGCATGTGTGGGCCTTTGTTGCCCATCTAGAGACGGTAGTGCAGAAACACAGGTACTCTGAATACTCATTGACTGATCTTACATGCTGTTGCTGCAGGACTGACTGTCCACTGTCACTGTTCAGTCTTTTGACAGAGGCACGAAGAGTATAAAATTGCTCATCAACAATGCAGACAAACCACCTGTTGGCTTTATTTATCATGCGCCAGTAAGACTTAATGGGAAATGAAAACGGATTAACCGCAGTTGCCATTAATCAGGCTGAGAAATAACAAATTGACAAGTAAAAAATAGAACGCTGTAAGTCAAATACAAAATTGGAAATGCATTCTGTTTTTGCAATATAACCATCGGCCCTGCAATTACTAGTCAGCACAGGGTAATAAACTGCATTGATTATGCAAATGCATACGTGCACCTATATGGGCGTTCATCATTTGGATGTCACACTGTTTATACGTCTTCAGGCAGTATGATTGAGTGTTTTTTAACTGTTTAGAGTAAAACGTGGCTACTAAACCTACACATTTTTCTCAGAAGGTAAGATAATGTAAAATAAGAAACAGAAAAATATTTAAGTGCCTGTGTCAAAGCTGCACATGGTAAAGCAATGGCCTTTAAAAAGCAGAATGAATAATATGAAGGAATAAGAAGTGTAAGGAAACGCATCTACATTTCCATGTGAAACATTTCAGTCATAGTTGGAGAGAGTGTTGGAAAAACATAATTTTCTCAGTTCTCATTCATCAGCAGACATCTCTCATCCCTTTCTCTTCTGCTGTAGCTCATTCTCTCCATCTCTTCCACAGAAAACAACTCATTGCCATATAATTAGGAACCATTGAGGTTTCTCAGAGGCCTCTGAGCTGCCCGGCCGTACGGGCTGATGAAATAATAAGTGTATCTGCAAAGGACACCAGAATCCTTTTGGGAGATGTAAAAACAATCAGTGTACACATGGATAGTCACATCTGTCACATCTGCTGCATTCCTCTGCAACACCAACAGGATAACCTGGTGAAAGACACTGTGAGTGGGGCTGAGAGCTAACAATGAAGTCCCTCTGTTTGATGCTGATGCTGTACACACACAGCCTCTTTCATCAGATCCTCTCTTTAAAGGTGACGTGTGGAGGTGAAGGAAAGCTCATCGTTATAATGGATTCACCAATAGGACATTAGTGTTGCGCAGAACATACCAAGCACATGGACAGCAGAGAGGTGGATCGTGCAGCAGGAGGGGTTTCAGAAGGGGTTTAGATCTTTTTCACCTTGTGAACAAAGATTGACCACAGGTGCTGCTTTTAGTGAATGAGGGAAGTATGAACTCCAGCAGCCATCTTTCTGGCAACAGTGTGTGAACATTCAATACTCTGTGCCTGCCTAATAGCCTGCGTTGTTTATATTGACCAAAATCATAAATGTGCCTCAAACAGCTTTACAATCTGTACAGCATACGACAGCCACCATCGCGAGACCCTCTGTCTCTGCCTTCCTTGTGACAGACGCCGCTGTCCATATGTTCACTGGCACAAGTGTTAAGGAAAACAGCGACAATGTCTTTTGCTGCAGTGTAACTTCCTCTCTGCTGACACAGTGGAGGAGATCTGCATATGCACCTCCAGCCACTGTCACCTTTTCCAAATATCAGCTGCAGCTTTCTAAAGCTGTGCAAATGCAGATTCATTTACAGAGGATATAATATGCAATATAGAATTGCATAATTTGTCTGTGCTGCAAGGAAAAGCACGATGCATCCTAAAACCAAATTAGGGGTTTGAAGGAAATAAGGGGAGACAAAGAAGCTGTTTTATGGTAAAAACCAGGATGTCTTGGCTGCTATCAGTTCAGCAACACAAACCAGACTGTTCTTATTCTCTCACTAAAGAGCCAGCTTCATAACATGTGTTATGACATCACTGAGAAGAAGCTGACTGACTGCTTTTCAGAGCCCCCCTTGCCCTTATTATTGGAGGGGAGTTTTTGTTTTAAAGCCTGTATCTATCATGCTCCCGTTGAGCTGCTTCAGCACCTATTTGATGAGAAGATATAAACACCTTTATCCAAGATGCTATCACACTGTTAGCTCAGCAGCCCTGTTACCTTTTACACCTGTTATAGAACTGATTGGTGTGTTTTTATTGTTGGACTTTGTATCTGAAACCATGTTGTAACATCTCTGTTGTGTCCCATAATGTCCTGTATATTTGTCAAATTTTAATTTTTAAAAGCATATTTTAACCTGAAGTTGAACAAGTGGACATAAAGTAAATTACTGAACTCAGTATATTCCTTAAATGCATAATCAACAGTAAGAATCAAGTGCATACATTCAAGATAAGACTTTTTGTTATTCACCCCAAAGCGTAAGACAAGAAAGTCTATGAATCTGTTACTCCATTACAGTAAGCTGTGTTCAAGATGAGAATGCATAAAGCTATGAAAATGATCCAGTTTATACCATCTACTAATGGAAAACAAGCATATTTTGTTGTTTGTTTTCCATGGATGATCAGATTTTGGATTAGTTTTTCAGGGAAGCAGAAACAAATGAAGTCCACACCAAGCTTCATTACCACATATATTCTGGAAAATGAAGCTAAAAGTCACATACTGTAAGTGTGCAACCATCTGTTGCAGTTTCAGAGTAACAAGTGAATTAATTCAAGCAGCTTGAAAAATGTCATTGTTAGATTATAAAAATGAACAGCTGAGCACTTTCTGGCATTTTAACACCTGTCTCCCCCCTCTCTTTGCTCTTTTCTTTATAGCACTTTAGATGACGAGGGCACCAACCTCCGACAGCAGAAACTGGACAGACAGGTAAGTCCTGTGCTGTTCTTCCTCCAGATATGATAATAGAGTAACACACAGGCAAAATCAATTAGAACAGGACAGTTTTATCATGACACAAACTTCCTGTGCTGCTCCATCATGGGACCACAAATGGGCCAGCCAGGACTTGTTATCTCTGTGAGGGTTGTTCTAATGAGAGGGTATTTTTAAAGCTCTGTCAGATTGAAGTCCAGTAAATTACATGTACAAAACCTTTTTATTTTTCAAACCGTGCCTTACAAAGTTAAGATAAAGGAGATTGAGAAGATAGTTTATTGTGATTGGACCTTATTCTTGTCTAGTGTAACTGCTATATTGGATATATGTTTCATGCTAATGAAATGGAAACAGATGACTCCATCAGTACCTGACCAACGTATCTGCATTTCAAATGATTAAACACAGTGATAACTAGAGGCAGGAGATTATAACACTGAGACTGTATGTTGTGATTGAACCCTATTGTCAGGTACTTTTTTAAGGTCCACTAGATGAAAAATAGAGACGTGTTTAATGTTATTCATACAGATCAAAAAAAGAGACGCACATTAACATAGACTGTACCATCAGATGTGGAGTGCTGTTTCAGGTCCACGATTTCACTGACTGTGTATTGAACATTGTTAAGCATATGAAAACAAGTGTTATTAAAAAGCCAGCATCATACACATGATTATCAGCAGCTTTTATACTTAAGCCTGAACTGAAATGAGCAGATTCATGTTCTCTCTGACAGACCTCTCATGTGTTGATCACATGTGAAAGTCTCTCTACCCCCCCCCCCCAAAGTGCACATGATTATTTTCGAAAGTGATTTTGTATTTGCGATTAATGCCACACACATTTTGAAGATCAGCTCTTGCAAAGTGATGATTTAGAGCTACAGAGCACATGATTTTGTGTGGTAGCTGCTGTCACTGTTTGTTGTCAGTAACACTGTAGGCAAACACGCCCAGGCTGCAATTTAGCCATTTTCACTTCCTCTCTTTGCATAGTGAAAGCTGCTCTTTCTGAATTCCTGCTGTGTTTTCTCTATACTCTCTAATCCAAACGTTCATGTTCTATGCTGTAGTCAGATCAAATGCGCTAGCAGTCCTTTCCTAATTAATCAATATTAAGGCCTTGCAGGTGGTCTGTTCCACATGCAAGTAAACTGCTTTTCATCCACGCTTGAATGGATTAATCTTAACCTACTCGCTCACTTAATGTAGCTTAAGGCATGTAAACATCATAAAACAAATTACTACTGATCAGTAGTTTTATTGATAACAGTAAAGCCAAGAAATGTTTTAATTAATGACTTATTCAGGCATGACAATGTATTACATCTTAATTTGACTCCTCACTCAACTGGATTTTGTTATTTTGGAGACTCATGCAGGGTTTAAAGTACAGTGTCATGTAGAAACATTTTTATATTTTTATCATGAAATCATTTATTAGTCAAAGAGAGAGGAGCTTTCCTGTAGCAGTGCTTTTCAAACCTTTTACACTAAAGACTTAATAGCAAGTGCCTGACCCACACAACAAAGCCTTAACTATCAAATCCATGCACTGTATAAATGCTCCTGCTGTTATGGCCATCGCTGTCTTGGCAAAGATGTAAGCTTTACTTGGGATAAACTAGAGCTCCTGCTCTGCAGCCTCAATACTCCACTAATAGAAACCTTCAATATTTGATGAGCTCCGGTTTGAAGACTTGCATGTAGCTGACAGTTAGTCCAGATGAAGAGCTGTGTGCAGCCTCAGGTCAGAGCGGTTTAGGCAGCACATCTTTGAACGTCTTCAGATCTTTCTCCTGGCTCAACAGATTTATCTGAGACTGTGTTATCGCCACTTGCTTGTAAACCCAACACTCTGCCTACAGTAAGAGGATATCTTACAAGAAAATCTGTGCTGCCTCCTAAGTGATCACCACAAATGTCTAAGGAGTTTTGTTTTTCACAAGAAGGGGAGAATAAAGCTTTGCCTCTTGAACATGTTGTCATGGTTTATTGAACAGAGTTGAGGTAATCTTAAATAATTAACAGCTAAATTATGACATCGTCACCCAAGGGGGAAACTGTGGATTATCATGTGCAGTACTTGTGTACAAAAATGTTTCAGACATCACATGTTTGGTAAACGTGGCCACACATATACAGACATTGTGGTGCTTACTTCAGTGCCACTATATTTTGTCTTCACTTTGAATTGAAGGAAGAGTAGAGTCCTTGATTATGGTGATATAATCTACAGACATGCTGCTGCCTCCACTCTTAATCCCTCGACTCAGTTTATCATTCTGTCCTCAGATTCATTATGGGAGACGACGCTCACCATTGTCTTCTGTATAACAAAGCTGGTTGGTCCTCTTTGGCACATCCATAAACCCCTTATTGGACATTCGCCACCCTATTTAACATCTATGCTGAACTGGATCACAGGAGCCAAACAAATTGTCTTATATCAAGTCGCACGGGTTTATTCTGAACTTTGAAAATTTGCCTTTACCTTTTGTGCATCAAACACATGAATTATCGACAACGCGTTGTCATGAGCAACCCTTGCTACACCTATTGTGCAATTGTTTTCACTGAGTATTGTCCTCTTTTGAGTTTATTTTCTTTCTTTAAAAAAAAAAATGCATATTTCTCTGTATGTCACCATCACTTATTGATTTTCAAGGCTTAACTAAAGGTTTTGACTGAATTGAATTGAACTTCATTATATGATTATATATAATAATAGCTGAAACCATGCCTTCATTTTCTTTCTTTCTGTCTGGGCATTTGTGTGCATACACGCACATACATGAAACCTCCACATCAGCGAGCACTCCTTGAACAGAAGCAGAAGAAGAAGAGGCAGGAGCCTCTGATGGTCCAGTCTAATGTGGACGGGAGATCTCGCACTCGTCGGACCAAACAGAGTGAGGAACAGGCTCCGCTGGTGGAATCTTACCTCAGCAGCAACAGCAGCACCATCTACCACGGTAAATAAGACCAGCACTCCTCTGCGGCTCTGCTGATTCAGAAAGCTGAAACAGAGCATTTAGGAAACACTACATTGAACAAATACAGATGGTAGACTGTTTGTTTGATGAGTCAGTCTTATTTACAGGAAGTATTTGTTGTTGTTCTGAAAGAGATTTTATTCTTATGCAGCTTCCTTTCCCCAGTTAGACTAGTATTCTACCAGCAATATAAAACAAACTATGAAAATCGTTGAATATAAAAAAAAAAGAACTGCAAAACTGTTGCAAATATTGCCATTTTAAATTAGAGCTCATGTAGAAGCAATACAACACACTGTGCCATCTATTGCAGGCGCTTCCATTGTGCTGTAAGTCTATCCACTCGAGAGCAGAAGAGGTTTTAGGCTGCTGATTGATGAGGTCTTCTTATCTACACGCAGAGACCAGAGCAGCCATTTAATCCCCAGTTCTGAGGGCCAGTTTCTGGGCTCAAGGCCACAAACTGTCACATTTCATAGAGGGAGAAAATGCAATATATTGACAAACTATGTACTATGTGCACTAGGTTAATATTTTTATGGAAAGAAGGATGATGACAACCTCATCACCACTTATGACCTCATCATGTCCATTCACAAGCAGGAAGTGGATGTTTTTTACATTTAGTGACTCTGAACTCTTTGAAATAAAAATATATTTGTTTTACTGAATTATGTGACCATTTTGCCATTTATTAATTTACATTTTAATATTATTATTTCATGCAAGAGTTGAATAAAACTTTCTTGTCCTATCAGACGAATAACAGTGCTCTGTATTAACTGTTATATCCTGACATATGACATTTCTGCCAAGCATCATGTTTCTGTTTCTGTTTTTTGTCAACTACTTGTCATTTGTGCTCTTTTCCTTTTTTCTCCATTTCTGCCCATCCGCCCTGCTCACCCTGCATGTGCCACTGTGCTCAGTGCAAGAAGCTGAGCAGGAGGAGGTGAAGGTGATAGCGGACACACAGCCACCTCGCTCAGCCAAAAAGGGCAAAGCATCGGCCAGCTCCACTCCGCAGACAGGCAGCGACAAGAAGGAGAGGAAGGGGAAGCACAAAGGTCAGCGTGCCAGTATTAAGACAAATGGGCAGACAGCAGAGTGAAGAATAGATAGACCTGAGGTGAATGGACAGACATGCTGCAAGAAAGACTGATTGAATTAGAGAGGAGGGGGGCAAAATAAACGGGAGATATGAACAGTAGAAACACACCAGTCCTCATTTTCTGCGAAATTCGGATATTGTTTTTAAAAATATTGTTCTTGATGTTCACATATTCATGTTTTAACAAAGAGCTGATATAAGTCATAAAAAGCACTACACTACATGAAAGACAAGAGGCAAAGTACTGAGGAAGCAGCAGCTGCGACTGTCCATTCAGGACTCTCTTTACTCTTTACAATCCTCAGATAATGGCTCGACCGCTGATTTTTCAAGGCACATCTGGCAACAAACACAGCCAGTGAAGCTGGCCTCTTAGCCACCGCTGTGGTGCTATGCTCGTCAGAGCTGAACTGTCTGTGATGATGAATGACAGTGTGAGTGCTGTCAGCCTTCTGACACACCACAAGTAGAGACACAATTAGTCTTGAGAGGGAAGTGGAGGAAATACTGAGTGCTTTCATTGGTCCCCCCTGCTCCTATGCTTTCCCCCACAGTATGTCACAGCAGGTTAAACACTGTGCAGTGTAATACATGAAATATTTGCCGATAAGATTTAGACACATAAGAATCATTATAGAACAATAAGGAGCTGAAACACAGCAGATGCTCATCTTTAGAGTGCATTTGTCCCAGAAAAAAAAGGAAAAAAGCTAATGGGATTCCACAGGGGTAAATGATTAATCAGGCCAGTAGCGTCAAACTCACCACTGATGGACCTGTCTCACCCCTCCTTCTGTCTCACTCTCTGACTGTCTCAAGTGTGAGCTCACAGCATCAGGAGAGCTTCGCAAAGCTGCTATGCACTCATTAATAGATCAGCTGCATCAAGGCTGCAGAACAGATAAAAACACTGCAGGTTGTTGATGTTGTCATTCAGGCTGCTCCATAAATAAATAAAATGTGAAATGAAGTATCCAATAAATACTATTCATTTGGATTGAGAACAAAAACCCAAATCTTAACAAAGCACACCTGTTCTAAGCCAGGCTTCCAATGATGGAATAAAATACACAAGCTGTTTAAACATGTACAGATTGATCCCACATTGAGCCCACTGACTAATCTGTCAGTATCGATCAGAAATATGTCGAAAAATCGTACAATGTCTCCACGTACCTGTGGCTAAATCTGTTGTATTGAATTGCAACAATGAAGACATGAAAACAAATCTAAAGGAATACCCCATGTTTTTTCATTAGACACTAGATTTCTATATGTGCACCACTGAGGGGAAAGGAATAAAAGGACAAGGGACCACATGAGAAACCAGCTGAATGCCTTGAGCAGCATGGTCATAATGGTCTTCGTCTTACACAATAGAAGCTAATTGAACAGTATAAAAAGTCAGCAAAACAATTACTTTATAAACCTGAGAATAGAATAGAGACCATCCAGCAAGTGTGGACTACATACCTGCTTTGTTGTTATATAACTTCACTTGTTTACTGCATGTTAACATGAGATTCTGATTATTAGTGCAGCCGTATTCTGATGGAGTGTGTTTTTGTGGGATTGTGGCTCAGCAGCTATCGATGGCCTGGCTTCCCAGCAGGATGATGGTCAGATCCAGATCCTGACAGTGGGTCACAGCACCGCGGAGGAGGGCGAGGCAGAGCCTGTCATGAGCTGCACTCAGTCCCAGAGTAAACAGGACCTGCGCGTCACCATGCTCAAGAAAGGTACTGCCACCGTTCAAGAACGGTTCCGTCACTGCATCTGCAATAGCACAACCATGAGTCCACATTTACACCCACGGCATTCTGCTCCACTGCTGCGGCGTGATGGTAGGAGCGCGAAACACACTGAATCATGTTAGAGCTGCAAATAGAAATGTCATTTTAAGGCCCAGTGTCAGAATGCTATAATTCAGACATTGAATTATGACACTGACATATTTTTCTGCCTCCATATTTTTTCTTTCTGTAAACATGGATAACGAGTGCTTTCATTCATTATTTACATAACAAACACAGGATACTTTAGCCTACAGGGAGCACTAGATTGAGATTGTAGACATTTATCTTTAACAGCACACCTCTTCTTTGCAAGTCTTCCACCAATTTTAAAAGACACAAGCTGTTCATACAGCATCCATCACAGATATGTTAAAAAACGTGAATTATTAGGTTTTGGCCTTAAATGTGAATTTTACTGAAAGCCCCAGTGGGTTTCCACTGATTTCTGACACCTGATCCCATAGATCATTTAATAGAAGCATGTGGTTATTCTTTTTAAACCTCAAACTGTGAAGATGTTTGTTTGTTTGTTTTTTTAAGTTTCAAGCCACCTCTAAAGCAATGATCTGTGAGAGAGCCTGTCAGAGGCTACATTTACTGCAGCGTTTCATGATCCCAATAACGGCAATGAAAAATCAGTGACGCCTCTTTTTTTGTCTGTGAAAGGTATATCCAGCAGTATGAATTTTGATGAAGAGGAGGACGATGAGGATGAAATTAGCTCCAGTTCCTCACAGCTCAACAGCAATACCAGACCAGGCTCTGCCACAAGCAAGAAGTCATGCAAGGTGAAAATGAAGTTCACAGCACACGTTTACACTCTTTGCATGATGTCTCTCTACTCTGCCCAGCACCCACTGATTTGTTTCACTCAGATGGACTCTGATTAAAACTCTATTTAAGTTTCATGGCTGACGGTACAGTAATAGACCTCATAAATAAAGCACAGTTGCCCTTCGGCTTTTCGTTTTCTTCCATAAACATGCTGGAATTATTTTTGCTATTTCTGGCCTACCGTTTATTCACACACGTCATCTGAAAGTCATTTTGCTGTGTAGGTTACTGTGCAGGTGATACGTTTGCAGGTGGTGGAACAATAATCTCACACAGACACCTTATGTGCCTCGAGGAGTTAGAAAGGAAAAACCTGTTGTTTGCTTAGAAGATACACACCTAAGGCAGAGAGCCTTGCCTAGGTGGGCTACTGTGAGCATTAATGTGCGATTTTTGTAATCAAACATACTATTAAGTAGAATGATATGTGCAGTTTTCATCAGTCGTCAGTGCTGTTGTTTCACATACGTCCATCCAGTGAGCCATGGATCGGCATTATATAATGTTTGAGTTTACAGATTTGATTTTCCTCCATTTCAGGTGTGTAACCCTCTTTGAAAACACACCCTCTTTGCAGCCTTTATGCTCTGGCATTGTTCTTATGATAACCATCATTTCTCCTCGCACCTCATTCCACTCTAATTTTTCCCTTCCGTCAGCTCAGTCTTCCATCTTTGTACCAGGTCCTTTTTTAGACACTGTGTGCTAATTCTGAGTCCCAGTGGGCGATTTGATCTTCAGACTCATTACTGTGTTCTAATGAAAGTCAACACTAATGCATCACTTACCAGTTCACCATCTCATGAGGGGTTTTGCCCCGTGTGGGCTGTTTTCACCTCCAGGAGGTCGCGTCAGCGCCGACCCCACCAGTCAATGAGCCTGCCATCGATGTGGATGACCTTGAAGAGTTTTCTCTGCGACCTGCACCTCAGGGGGTCAGAGTGAAGTGCAGAATCACCAGAGATAAGAAGGGCATGGACAGAGGCATGTATCCCACCTACTACCTGCACCTGGAGAGAGAGGATGGCAAGAAGGTGAGTTGAGAGCGGAAACATTGTGACTGTAAACTGTAATTGTAAGTATTTACCAATCCAAACACCTACGTATCGAGTATTGTAACTCGATAGTAACACTGAAAATTGACATTTAATGTAGGGTGTTAATATATATGAATGAAAAAAGTTTGTCAGGATTTTTGTCTGTGGAACAGTGTGTTTGACATAAAATATAGGAGATTTTGTATAGTTTCAAGCTGTGTGTGTACAAATAATTTGATTGTTGTTAAGTGTACTGTTGATGCTCAGACTTCACTTATTTGCTTTCTGACTTTGCTTGTCACAGGTGTTCCTGTTAGCTGGCAGGAAGAGGAAAAAGAGTAAAACATCAAATTACCTCATCTCCATTGATCCCACTGATCTGTCCCGAGGTGGAGAGAGCTTCATCGGTAAACTGAGGTGAGGCTCAGACGTTCACAAGCGAGGACGGAGCGAGGTTCACCACTTTGTGAATACATGATTGTATGAAGGATGGTACTACATGAGCTCAGGAACACTTCGGAAATCTGTTATCAGCAAACACAGTTTGTTTGCAAATGACTGCATGCTGGGTTTGTTTTTTGTTTTTTTTTGGTGCTTTATGTGGCATCCAACTTTTTGAAATCAGGGTTTTAAGTGATGTACATGATCATTTATTTAACTTTTGTATTGTCACTGCTATTTTAGTTTTAATTCCACACATTTATCCACAATTACTAAAACCTTGTTTCAGGCCTTGTTTTATTTGTTTTCATACTTAATGGATATTTAATCATCAATCTAAATAATTGAAATACATTTGGTGTCCAGCCCCATTCCTTTATTTATAAATGCTTTTGAGCCCTAAGAACAGTATGAATGACTGTGTGTGTGCTTGTAGCTGCTAAGGGATGAATCATGTACAAATCAGGAATAGCAGAACTGCTTATTTATGACTATGTGAACAGCACCCTTCTATTAATATTGACATACCTGTGTTTTTTTCACCACTCAGTTTTTAAATTCTATGTATATACATTCCTCATAAATATACATTGGCTGTAAACTCCAGCAAGGCCCCAACAAGACTGGTAGGAAGTGAATAGTGAAATAATCTGTAGAGACATCTTCAAGGCTGGGTTATTGGCTCCATGGAAACTCCTAGGGAGCTTAATCAAATATGGCTCTGTGAAGCCTTTAATCTTCAGACCTGGCCTGATCATTGGTCGATGCAATGCTCAAACCTTTGCAATCACAATCTCAGTTGATTGATTGAGATCTAAATTTAAATGAACAGTGACCTTTCATCAAGTGCTTCTCAAGAGTCTCCCTCAAGGACTAAATGACGTATGGCCTATCAGAGGTAAACAGTCAGCTGTTTAAAGCTGTGGCTTTGAAAAAACATTGCAAAGGTATTGCAAAGGTATCATACAACTTACCTACAATGCACACAAACATGTGGAGCTCACAGTCACTGATTTAATATGAGTCTACTGAGAAATGCAAACAGAGCAAAATAAGATCATTTATTTCATCTCAGGAAGTATAGCTAGTCAAAAAACCTGAATATCCAGTTGTGTCAATCATGCAGATCCAACATCAGATTCTGCTTTTTCAGAGCTTTGCTAACTCTATCATATCTCCCAGGCGTTTTTTGTGAATCATATTACTACTTTGCTTTAAACATACAAAACCTTCTGGAAATCATGTGATCAAAGGGTCATGGTATGAGAATAACTCACTTGTGTGAAGACTGCTGTCATGCATAAATTAGATTTACTGTGCACTATAGAAATGACCAGCAAATACTGTCACATACAGTAGCACTGTGAGAAATCATCAGGAAGTGTAAAGGCTTGTAGAAATTGTCTGTGCACTGTATGGGGAAGCATATCCTCAACTAATAAATCTATATATTCAGATATTGTAAATTATTTACATGGTCTGTGCATAAAGCAGCAAGATGCTGCCATATTTGCACCATTTCATAGTAATGCTACTAATGCACACAGATGAGCACAGTTACAGTACAGCATATTCCCCACTAGAGGCAGTATTAGACATCTTAAGTCAAGCATTTAAGGTTACAGGGTCAGTATGGCCTTTATTTACAGAAGATAAATAAATGCAATTCCACATCATAGGTACACGTAGCATAGCTACTAACAGGCGAAGCCACTAGCAGGCAAAGCACCAGCCACTGCCCACTTGCTTCCCTGTGTGATGCAGTGACTCACTGTCAGGATCAGGATCCACTCCTCATGCTGGGAAACCAGGCCATCAGTCCCTGCTGAGTCAGAATCCTACAACTGCATCAGAGCATAACAACTGTTCAGCAATCAGAGTGGCATGAAGGAGAGGGGTGGCACTCAAAGGAAACATTTTACAAGAACGTGCTACATGCTGTACATGCTTTCATCAGCTTAAGAGGGTGAAGTATTTATCCGAGGAATCAGTCAACTGGCATTTAATCACAAGTTGGCTATTGTTTATTTGTGGTTGTAATATACAGTTGGCATTGTAGCATTCGCTAATATCATATTACACAATCTGGATACAGATTTGTCATGCAGAGACACAGTGGAAAAGGCCCCTTTCAGTGCTCTTCACACGTTGTTTCTCTCAGCCATGCCAACAGAGACACACACAGGATCAGACCTCTTCATGCTGCTTTGTTTTCTCTGCAGGTCTAACCTCATGGGAACCAAGTTCACTGTATACGACAGCGGTCTGAACCCTATGAAGAGCACCACCAGCCTCGAAGCTAGCAACCTGCGCCAAGAGCTAGCAGCCATTTGCTATGTGAGTTGGTCAAAATGCTCCTTGACCCCAGGTTGTACTTTCATGTCTTTGAAGACAAATGTTAAGCGATGAGTTGGCAATAAGATAATTCAGTGTGACTGCATATATAGAGATAGAAAACTTGATTAGGACTTACATTGTTTGAAGTAATGTAATTTTTCTAACAATCCACTGGACATGGAAAGATTTAATCCTAAAGGTCTAAAGGAATAAGCATATGACTGACTGCTTATGTAATTTTATTTGCTTTGAAAATAGGACATCCAGGTTAATGTTTCTGCTGGCCTTTGAAATACACAGTTCCATTTAGAGAGACCAACTCAGATAATCAGATAAAGACATCCATGTAAGAAACTGAGGAGTCAGAGTATTGCCATAATCAGGCTGATATCAAGTTATCATCTATGCTTGTATAAATCTAGTTGCATATTTATAAAGGAGAGGGGTCTTAACTTTCAATAGTCTACAGTAACACCAAGTACAGTAGAAAGTGCAGTGCATGGTTCTTCAGACTGATCAATCTAAATGTGTCTCCTGCTGTGATTAAATATATATCTAGGACAATAATATACTGTCACAAGTTATTAAAGATCTGTTGGGTGAACATGCTTACAATACAGTTTATCATCTGTTCAATTCAGGAAACCAATGTCTTAGGATTCAAAGGACCTCGCAAAATGAGCGTCATCATTCCTGGAATGAACATGGATCACGAGAGAGTATCTATTCGCCCACGAAATGTTTGTGTTATCTAATTTGCTCAATAAACACATCTGTGCTGACCAATTCAACCTCTTCTAATTCTCATATAATCAATCTGGTGTCTATGATGTCTGCGATCCACATTCTACCCCTCTTCATTACAGGACCATGAGTCACTGCTGGCCAGGTGGCAGAACAAGAACACAGAGAGCGTGATTGAACTTCACAACAAGACGCCTGTGTGGAACGATGACACACAATCCTATGTGCTCAACTTCCACGGCAGAGTCACTCAGGCCTCCGTCAAGAATTTCCAAATCATCCATGACAATGACCGTGAGTTCCACACCTCTTCATCTCTAGAAACAGATACTGCATCTGCACGTGAATGCAGAATCTATATGCAAGTTTTTGGAGTTTGAAGCATTCCGGTTTCCATTTGTAGTCCGAATGTAGTCTGAGTACTATTGACCAATCACATTTGAGGTGACTTTGGTTGCATGACAGTATACAGAAACAGAAGAAGCAGAAATGCAGTCTCAGAACCCATCAGCTATTACCTGATGACGATTTAGCTTTTTATTCGTTTTTTTCCTTTAAAGCAATTTTTGGTATAAAAAAACAAATCACATAAACAGACTACTCAATCGAGGGAGCGGCTGAGCAGCAACTCCCATGTTCTGCAAGGTAGAATTACTGTTTTTGTCAAAGGAGTCTGGTGGCTTTGAACCGAGCGATGTGACGGCTGCTTCTGGTTAAACAAAAAGCATCCTTCTGTAGGAATCCTTCTAATAATGTTGTCAGACATTTAGAAAAACAGTCTGAGCCTATAATTGGCCAAAACAAGCACTTTTAGTGGGCGTACTTTGACAGCTAGCTGCATTTGGCTGCAAGGATTACATCACAGCCATTGTAATCTGTATCTGAATGTGCTATTCGGAGAAGAAAAAACATGCAAGGTGTAAAAGCATCGTAATCAGAATGTCATCAGATCTGTTTGACCACATCTGGAGGTTCTGGCTGGCGTGGTGTTCAGATCTTAGTTAGATGTGAACACAATCCGTGCAACATGCTGGCAACTGAACTGCGAGAAAAAAAACGAATGAATACTGATTTGAAATGAATGATATACAGGAAGAAATAACTGTGTGTGCGATGGTGTGTGTTGCACTTATCTATGTGTCCCCTAACTTACAAAACTCTGTGAGTTTGAAAGGCAGGATCTGATCTCAATGAGGACAATGAGAACGCATTAAAAATACCAGGAGAAAACACATAGGCAAGGTCGGAGCGTGCATTATCCGAATAACTTATGTAGATAGAGATCTCATTTTAATACCAGGTGTAAATAGTTGTTAGACAGTAAAACATCTAAAAATTGGGCCCAGGTTTGAAAATACAAGAATTACCCTCAAGGTGAGGGATATGAAGAAGAGAAGAAGAGAGTTTTGTGACACAATTTAATTCGGAAAGGAGGGTGAAGCTGCATATTAGTCATTTTTATCTTTTTTTTGTTTTAAGTCCTAAAATCTGCCTGTAGTTATTCATTATGGATTTAATTATTTGTTTCATAATAACTTATTTTTATTTAACTTTGAATGCTTTAGATCTCCATAATTAAGTTCTCTGTAGTATTGTTTGGAAGCAGCTTGTCCAAAATATGTTTCCTGGTTCTTCTCCTCTGCAGCTGATTACATTGTGATGCAGTTTGGGCGTGTAGCAGAAGATGTCTTCACCATGGACTATAATTACCCAATGTGTGCCCTGCAAGCCTTTGCCATTGCGCTTTCCAGCTTTGACAGCAAGTTAGCCTGTGAATAGATCCCAGCCTGAAGTTCAGTGGAGAACTGATCCATCTGTCCTCTCAACAAGGGCTGTTGATGTGTCCCTGGGGCTGGTTTGAGATCTCCAGATCACCCAGCACCTTGGAAGTCCTGCATATTCCAAAATGCTTCATGGGCTTCATGTTTTGTGTGTGTGTGTGTGTGTGTGTGTGTGTGTGTGTGTGTGTGTGTGTGTGTGTGTGTGTGTGTGTGTTGGGGGTGGGGGGGTGGGACCTCGGGATGGTCTTGGTCAGTGGAACAAAACAAGCACAAAGAGGAATCCACTTTCAAAATCACTTGTTTGTTTTGATAAGTATAGTCATTTTGTACTGTACTTGCATTATGAAAACAAACACTGTTCCTTTATGTAGTTGTTAGAGAAATTTAACCTTTCTTTATCTGTAAAATATAACTAACAATTCCACATCTGTAAGTTTTAAAAGTTAACTGGAATTTCTGTAATCTGCCACACAAAAAACACAATGTCGCACTCTTCCTCGAGCATGAGTACTGCTTATATAGTTACTGAACTAAAAAATAACATGCACGCCACAATATATTTATTTTGTTATTTATGTATTTATTACATGTTAATTTTGTTTTCTGTTATCATCCGCAATGATTTTAGCAGTAATAGCTCCATGGAGCTGCAAGCACATGAATTAGCATCACAAGAAGGAATATCTCTTGTATCCACACAAACAGTCAGCGACGTTGGTCGTGGCCAGGGCAAAGGCATGTTACACTGTGCTGTGTACCACATACAAACTGTGTCACAGTGTCACGTATGTGAATGTATAGGATGATGGTGCACTTTACTTTGAAGTCTGTAGTGGATGAGATATAGTTGTACATACTTTATCGTGCCTTTGAAGACTAATTCCAGTGTTATGCTTTGGCCATAAATTGAGCTGAGCTTGAATTGGTCTATTCTTGCTGTCCTCACATGAATTGTAGATATTTCTCTGTAGCTACTTTGAATCCAGTCGCCTAATGTGGGGTGTGTTTAGACTGATTAATAGTTGGAGATGCAAAACCTCCAGAAGATAATAATCCAAAGTGCACATCATTGGACAAATTGTCCAGATATATTTAAAGTACATTTAGGGCATACACCACATTACAGTTAAGAGGTGAATTTATTTAGATTGTACTGTAGATCAGGCAACAGAGGAATATAATATCTAAAGCACTCAGGCTTAAAGTTGTGCTCATATCTTCTGATATCTCCTGTCTGGAAAAATAAACCAACAGATTGACTTACTGCCAACAAACACACAGTAACAGTTTCAATCGGCAAACAGCTTCAACACTTGCATATTTCATCTCTTGCTCTTTACATCTATGATTAATTTTATGCTCCACTGAGGTGCAGTTTGGTACATTCCTTATCTGACTGGCTGTATGTTTCTATATCATGTGGTTTATTGCTGTTCACATTTTTACTCAAACTATTATTCCTCTTGTTCCTTAATGGGGCAGTATCCTTTCTCAAATATCTGATAGTATTTTGTATTTTATGACCTTTAAAAAAAAAATGTTGAATGAAGGCAAAGAACAATCTCTGATTCCGCTGTTGTTACTGTGGGTTATGAGGAATTCTTTATCAAATGTGCTATTCTTGTACTCAATTGTGTTCTAACTATTTTAAATTTCTATTTTAAAATTGTTGATACTCTCGCTGTAAAGTCTGCTTTTCATACATGTGTCCAGGAACCAAAGGTTCTTTCACTTTCTGTTTTTAGTGCTCTCGTTGTAATGTACAGTAAATGGTGTACAATTTACTGTGGTGGTATAGACACAGTCCTTTGATCATGGAAAAAATAAAACTTCAGTGAGTCAAAATATGCATTCATTTCTCTCTCTCTCTCAAAAAAAAAAGTCCACATCCAGAAAATCATATCAGTTGCCTTGTTCAGAGCCATTTTTGTGATTAATGTAACATTTATTTTAATTAACTTAGTCAAAATCTGTGAATTGTTTACAGTGGAGAGTTACAAAGCTACAATGCATGGAAGCAGTAGAACATAAAACACACTGAGAAAAAGTTTATTTGAAGTTGAGGAGCAATGTTGTCTTTATTGTGTGAGTCTGATATTTTTTACAACATGAACAAAAAAGGTTGCATAGCTGTAAAAATGCAGTACTTCAGAGAAACTGGCTAACCTACAACCTCCCCACCTAGCTAATACTTCAGGAGTGGCAGTGTGATGTGCAATCAGGATCCAATGTTTAGTACGACACTGGTTACAGCTGCATTTTGCAAGATTTGTTGTGACTTTTTCTTTCTTTTGCTGATCATATTTTCAGCTTTGCCTTTTTTGTATTATCACATAGAGACCTCTGACCATGAAGGTTACTGCTTGATCTTACCATTACATCCACTCATCAGTGTCTCTTGTCCTCTGACAGAAAGATTCAACTTCTGACTCAGTTGTTTTGATATCCCTTTCTTTATGTCTGTCAGTGATCATCTCAAACTGGGAGTAGGTGTTTTTTGGGAATCGTAATCCATAAAGATGCTAGTCTTTGACATTTTTGTTCTACACTAGCACACATTGATACACATTCATTAAACATTGCTCATGTTCAGAGATAGATGTCAAAGATGTCTCAGAAAAATAAATATGTAACTGCTGTAACCCTAAACTAAAAAAAGTACTATATACTGTACAGTATGGTAGATAGATAGATAGATAGATAGATAGATAGATAGATAGATAGATAGATAGATAGATAGATAGATAGATAGATAGATAGATAGATAGATAGATAGATAGATAGATAGATGTGTATATGTGTGTGTGTGTGTATGTTCAAAGTCATTTTATAATGACATTGTAATGTTCCTTACAAATGTAAATAATAATAATAATAATAATAATAATAATAATAATAATAATGAAAGTAGACCTTTCCTGCTGCTGACATTTTGAAGAAGTACAGGTGTAACCAATAATATTGATTATGGAATTGCCTGTTTAGGTGCCAAGCCAGTGAGAAAACATGCACGATGTGAAGGCTCTGCAACTGGAATATCTTAATGATTTGCATTGCTATTGTTACCAGTTACAAGAACTCTGAGGCTGTTGAGAATGATGTGTGCTATGATGCTTTTAGAAGATGAAGTTATACTTTATACTTTTTAGAGACACTGAATTAAATTTTAAAGCATTTTTCTCATAATCTGTCCTGTAAACAAACAGCAAAGTGAGAGCTAAAATGTTTTGCTTTATGTTGATTGTAACAATGCTTTCACATCAGCTTCCGTTTCTGATGATTCAAGATTGAGGCCATTCATATTGTTATTGCTTTTGTCCAACATGCGACAAGTGTAATATTTTGTTTTTCCCCAATAATACTGAAACATTTCATTGCCTTTGGCACACAGTTGTCTGTTAGTCCCTGGCCCTTGTGCTGTTGCAGTTTGCTGCTCCTAAACAGTGAAGATCGATCAAGTGCAGAAGACGGATTTCCCTTCAGTATTTAATAAAGTGTAACTTAATCACATCAATCACTGGAGGCAGCAATGCAAAAAAGCAGTTAATGAATTAATGTTGGCATGTCACTTGACATCTGTGGCAGCTGAGATCTATTTTATCACATCCTTCCTATCTTACTGCACTGATCTGTTTTTAGAAATGCTCTGTATATTAGCATGAGATTTACTCTGCCACCAATTTCCAAAAGCCTTCTCCACCACAGCCCCCACCTGCTTTGCTGAGTACACACTGGATGGTTCTTATTTCTATGATTATTCTTTCTGGGGGTCTATTTGCAATGCTCCCTGGATGTTATTTATCATGTCGCTGTGTATTGTAAGCTGTCATGCCGCATTACTGCAACAGGGAGCGTCCCCAAGAGTGGAGCCATATTGGACCACCAGGTGGAGCCAGATATTGCATGAGTGTGTTACACACTGCTCACGCAATTCTCAGTTCATGCTGTGAGCCCCCCATGGCTTCTTTGGGACATGTAACACATTTTCTGATTCAATGGTAATAACAATAGTGTCATATAAAGTTTATCTGGGATGAACATTCTGTGGGTCTGCAGAATTACTTTATTAGGAGTCTATAATGCCTTTCTTGAGTCTAAAAACAAAAGAGCAGTCATTAACTTTATAATGACTTTGAGTTCCTGAAATTGTTTCAAAGGCTCTGTAAACCCACACAGGTGTTTTAAACTAACCCGACTGATGGGATTTCAGCTCAGGTTCAAGTTGGGTGGAGCAATTATGTGAGGTCACCGGTCTCAACTTACCGATACAAGGGTGCAACTAGAGACAGGCTGTGAGATGTCTAAATGTCAGGCACAGTTTGTGCACACTTTGACTGGCCTAAAAAGAGGTATAATCTGGCATATGAGTGAAAACACCGGTGTTGGGTAGACCATGACTGTGCAGGGCCTTTAAAGAACAGTCTGCCATTGAATATGATGTATGTCATAAAAATGTTCCAAATCTGTTTTACCAGAAAAAGGAAATGTGAGAAGCCCTCTGAATGGAAAACTACAACTGTAACTGCTTAAATTCTCCTTAAGCCTGATCTTGGATATCAAATCTAAACTGGAAATAGAAGAGGCTCTACATTAAAACATACATAACAAGCATTAGAAGCTACAATTTGAAACACTGACTCCACGGTATGTTTAAAAACTCATTTTAAGTTATTGCAGAAGTCCTTTATGTCTCTCTCCGGTTCCGCATCCTCAGCCCACTCACCGTGACATCTTTAGGCATGTCTGCATGGATACCACCATCACCCTCCACAGGCGCTGACATCAACAGATACTCTTCATTATCCTCCTCCGCTTCTTCCTCTGGGTTGGGACAACCCTCACAGCTGAACTGCAGGCTCTCTGCCTCCATCACTGGATCATCTTCATCAGCCTCGTCCTCCTCTTCCACCTCTGTCCCCTCATCGTCTTCCTCCACCTCGTCTTCCTTTTCTTCTTCCTCCTCTTCATAAGTATCCTCTTTCGGGTAGTGGAACACATCTCTGTGGTCACTGAAGCTTATTTGCTTCTTCCCGTTGTAACACTGTAGCTCTTTGAACACCTCCAAACCGGTTCTCTCCTGCTTTCTGTCTGCAGCTGGCTGGGATGGAGGAAGACTGAGCAAATTCCGTTTCTCTGCCTCCTCTTCCTCTTCTTCTTCCTCCTCATCCTCCTCCTCCTCTTCCTCCACTTCTTCTTCTTTATCCTCATCTTCCTCCTCCTCTTCCTCTCCATCCTCCTCCTCCTCTACTTCCTCTTCATCCTCCTCTCGCACTATGGATAGTTTCCTTGCCATAATCTCTTCCTCCTCTTGCTCCATCCTCTCTGCCAGAGCCTCGGCAGTTGGCTGTTGTGGTGGCTCCTCCAGCACAATAGTGTTAAATCTCGGTCTGTCACAGGGCTCATCATACACTGGGTAGGTCTCCTCTGGGTAGCCTGCAACATCATTTGACATACAGTAGTTGATCTCGGGACAAAATCTGCTACTAGAATATGCCACAAAGATACATTTGTAAAATCATTTGAGAGGTTCAGATTTAGGCATGTACCTTCCCAGTCTGCACCATAGGGGACCTCCTCAGCCTCCATCTCCGGGGAGGCCCCCTCCAACCGGCCCTCTTGTATCAACTGTGTGATCTGTCTAAGTTGCCTGAGTAATTTCTCCTCCTTCTTTGATGTTGTAGTTTTACTCTTCCTCCTTCTGCCACTGGAGAGCAACACAGATATAGAATCAGAGTCAGGCAAGATAGCATTGTTATGGTACATCTTCTTCTCAAAGCCCTTAGTGAGTGAGAAGAGTCCCAGCTTAGGGATGTTTTCTGTATCAATACCGTAGATTAATAGAAATCACTTAGATGACATTATTGAATTTTTATTTGCTTGTTAAAATAATTATTTGGCATCAGTATGTCCAAAAGTGGCGTGAGCATTTTCCAACAAACTAACAACTAGATCATTTTTCTTTTCCTTACACATCAGTTTGCTTCACACAACTGATGCTATTATATGACTTGTGGACTTTTTTTAATAAAGTAGCAGCAGTAGCTGTTAAGTAAAATATGCCTGTGGCCTTTCCACCTTTGAATAATTTTCCCTTTCATTTTCAGCCCTTTCATTTCCATGCCAGGTCTAAGCTGATTTATCCCAGTATGAAGTCATTTTTGTGGTTCTTCCATGCTGTGGGCAGTAAAAAGTATAGAAAAAAAAAAAAGTCTTGCCTCCCAGAACCTCGACTCTTTGCAGAGACAATCCTCTCCATCATCTTTTCTGTTTGCAGTAGTCTCGCCTGAAGCCTGGCAAGCTCATAATCGGTTACTTCAAGATTTACAAGAGAAAACATTGTTTTAATATCAAAATATAATGCATTTCTATATCAGCAGTATGTGGACAAATTACATGAAGGTGTGTACAGTTATGTGCTTTGACACACACATGTAAAGGGTGTGTGGCCCAATTGTAATGAAGAACAATAACAAAAGCATGGCACCAATTAATGATTATGTGTTAAAAAAAAAGTCAAATGTTAAACATACATACATATTAGTAATATAGTATTATATTAGCAGGATCCCTATGGCTGTTAAAGACAGCAGATCATTTTTGGAATCACTCTATGTCACATATACTTGAAATTGCTGAAGATACTTACTAATCTTTTTCTCCATGTTTGCGTTGGTTACTGTGGTGTAGGTTCTGGATTTAGTAGTCTTTCCCTTACATGTCAGCTGTTAGGGTTAGGGTTACATAACCCAACATAAAAATGATTATGATTAGATTAATACACCATAGCAATTAATCACTGGTAATTAAAAAAATCTAAGTAAGTAAATGCACATGCCAGTATTGTCACAGAAATCACCATGATATTCTCATAATGCTGTATTTATATCACATAGAGTTAGTGTAGCACATTAAAGATCTGTGTAGTATTATTAAATGTAGTATTTCATATTCATACAGCCTGTATTGTAACCATGTAGCAATTACCTTGTAGATTATGTAGAAGATATAAAGAAAAATCCCAAAGCCATATATGGGTATCACTTGAGCCATCAGGTTGTATTTTTTGCCTTGTCCGATGACTTTCATTTTGGCCATGGTCTCAACACTGTGCGTCATGGAGTAAGAAGTGTCCAGAGCCCACCGTTCAGGGTCGTCTGGCAAGGGCAGCTGATGTGTCACAGGAGGGTAGAACCCAGGTCCAACTGGAGGAGAAAAAATCAGTCAGGATCAACAATTAGAGCAAATTCTTCCTGCAAACATCTCATGGTGATCTCTCTTTGAACCAGTGGTGTATGTAGCTTACTTTCTCATTTTACAAATTAATCATGCAAGTGGTAAAAGCTACAGGAACTACTTCCATCCACCATTGATTGGTGTGTAAATTATTTTGATTTATTTATAAATTGATTTTTTTGTTGTTTTGTCACCAGCACTGCAAGTTTCCTAACATTACACTGATTTCCTGTTTAATCATTATTTACTGGCATCAGGTTAATATTTGGGCGTTTTGGATCAAATAGAATCCAATATATCCAATATTGTTGTTTCAAAAATTTGTTTGGAAATATATAATATATATATAATATTGTATCCTACGTTTCATATCATGGTCGTCTATCCTTTAAAAAAGAACACTTCCCAAAATCACAACAATTTGAACTGGCGAAACTGGCGAAGTTTTGAGAACTATTTTGGTTAGTGAATGATGTCAATAGTTATTGGTTTAGTGCTTATTCCGCCCTCGGTTCCTTTTTGCACCAATCATTTGCTATTACTTATGATTGACAGTCTGTTCCACCTATTACAATCAAGCGCCCACAAACCGGCAGACCAAGCTAATGCAGTGGAATGGTAGTTAACAAGCATGTCCTCACCTGTTTGGCGTGCTGGCCTGCGAAAAAGTGTAGTGTGGTCGTAAAAGTTTGAAATTGCTCATAAGCAAACAATAGCTCTCTTTGTCACGATATAACACCCCAAACAACTGTTCATAACTCTGAAATTATAGCTTAAACACGCGACATTTGTTCCTAGACAAATGCAATGTGAAGATGTTAGCATACTGCTACTAGCAACAAATATAGACGTAAATTGACTGCCATGGACAAACATTTCAATGCTACGAACCACAGGAGGAGTCCTATTCTCCTCAACTTTGGACTAAATGAGACGTGGCTCAAGAGAAGAAAGACTTCTGTGTGGAGTCACAAGGTAAGAAACTGCCATGAAACTAGATTTTGTATTGAGCTTCAACTGTAGTACGACACAGTAGGTGACAGTAACTGTGAGGGAGTAACAGTTCTGAGAAATGTTTGTCTATAAAATGTGTGCGTTGAAGTGATGTTTGTAGCATTTTTTGTTTTTGTTATCTTACTTTATTGATCAGCATAATAGATGTTATTATTTCTGCTCATTTTAAGTTTGTGGTCATTGTATAGGTTATTGATGGTTGAGTTGTGCTTGTAATTTCCTTTCTGTATCAACTGACTCTAAAAGCACTGCTTGATTTGTGTGTAGCAGCTAGCATGTTTCTTTTAACCAATCAACATCCATACAGTGAACAAATTT
The DNA here is from genome assembly GCF_039877785.1 of Chaetodon trifascialis. Lineage (NCBI taxonomy): Eukaryota > Metazoa > Chordata > Actinopteri > Chaetodontiformes > Chaetodontidae > Chaetodon > Chaetodon trifascialis. The sequence continues at coordinate 13,702,700 of NC_092056.1, forward strand.
TAGTTACATCTAGGTAATTATAAAATTAATTAAAACTCCATAAATGAAACTGTTATTCTTTTTACAATTAAGCCACTGCCCAGATGTGAACATTGAAAATTGAATCAGCATTAGGAGAAAAAAAAAAAAAAAAAAAAAAAAAGATGCCCTGCTTTTAAAGTATCCTCCACACTGCTGTTATTCAGAATGACTCAACTCTGTAAAGACTGTGCCATCACAGAGATATCTCTCTGGTCTTGACTGCAGTATTGCTGTTTTGTATGTTTACACATGATCACAGTGGTGTTACAAAGACAATCACATTTTTTTTCACAATATTGCAGAAATCAGCATTTTCCACAAAGCAAATTTTGACTGACAGACTGACTGATTGACTCAACAAATACAGCAGCTTAATCTGTGTCAGTACTTCCATGGTGGTCAAATAAGAGTAATACATAACCTCCAATAATTTCGGCTTTACAGCACTTTGTTTAAAACATAGGATACTTAATCAGAATCAGAAATCCTTTATTATTCATTTAATATGTACTTTAGACATTATTTAAAAATAAATAAATAAAAGGCATTTGAACATGTACAAATGTGCATGTATAAGCACTGTACATCTTTTTTTTAAATTTTAGAATATATATCATGTACATTTTTGATGAAATACATGTTCTTTTTTCCTTCTTATCCATTATATAACATTATAAAGAATGTGTGCGCTATGATGGGGCCTTAGGCCTGACGCACTCGGAATATCCAAAGTAATAGCCAGCAACAACAACAACAACAAAAAGACATCAGAGATGGAGCAGGATGGAGGTGGATGGATGGATGATGATCTGATAAGCCGCCTTACCCTCAGGCTGCCCCATCTCCTTTTTCCCTTTGGGTAAAAGCATTCTGGGCAAGAAGAGAGAAACACAGAGAACAGAGCATGATATCAGAGTAACCTTCTGGCAAGTTGTTATAGACATTTTGGCATAGAAAATGACAGCCGAGCATTTATTTCACTTGAAGAGGAAAGCCAGTGCCTACAGATGTCATCTCTCATCTGGTGACGTTCCTGCCCAGATTAGACCAGATTAGACCAGCTGCCTTCAAGTGCTGTTTGAAATATTGACTACAAATCCCCAAAGAGGGAGCCATCTGACCTAGTGTATGCGTTATTATTATTATTATTAATAATAATAATAATATCACCACCTTTACTTTTCAGCTCCTGTTTTGGAGCCAAACACTTTAGAAAGAAAATCAATTTTCCTCTGCAATGCAATCCCCATTTCAGTCAGTGTTCTACCACATTATTTTGTCCCAAACATAACATGGTGGACCATGGAATTAGCTTGAATGTTATTGTACCAGGTTTGTTGCACATTTTCACATACACATAGCACAATGTGGGGCCATTTTAATTCTAGGATGCACCAAAAGATCCAAAAGTTTGTTAAAAAAAATTAAATATTGAAAATTGCCTTTTTTTTTATTGTTTTGCCATGATCTAGAGTCATTAAAGCCCCACACCGAAGCTGGAAAAGGAGTCAAAACCTTGAATCGTAATAAAGTCATGGATGCTTTTACCCTGAGACTGGTGAGGAAGGAACACCTGGTTTAAGGTAAGGCAGCTCTCTATATTACTTTGTGCTGTGGTTGGTTTAATGACAAGCGTGATCAGTGCTGACTGACATGTGAGACGATGTTGGATTCCAGTCTGCAACTTATTGACAGCTCCCAGCCAGCTTGTTGTAATTCAGGTTTGATAAAAGTGGGAGGCTGATGGCTTTGGATGCATCACTGCATGAATTGTCAGAGAAAAGCAGACATAAGGTTGTAAGTGCTTCACAGGTGTGCCAGTCTCATTTGATATTGCTGCATTTGCTGGGTCAGTGTTGTTATTCCTTCTAGCTGACATCTGTCATTGGACTTGTCATAGTGTCGTTTTGTGGCGTGTCATAGAGGTGGTGAAAAAATGAGCATGAGTGACTTTTTTTCTGAAGCAATTTTATTGTTTTCCACTATGTTATTGTATTTCTAAATGCTGAAACTTAAGATGGTTGGAGATGTCAGAGATAAGTCATGATGACCCTTTCCTTACCCATTGTGTAATTTGCCCCTTGCTGTGTGCATCCCCTTTTGTTTTGTAACACCATCTAACATTAGGATGGTAAAATTTTGTTTTTACTATATAAAAAAGCTCTTAAGAGACTACACCTGATGTACATCTTAAGAGACTATACCTGATGTGCAAGTCTCTCTGTACATACCTTTGCTGTTGGACAGACTGGCTTTGTGCTGTTCAATTTCTAAAACAGACAACATCCACCAAAAATAATTAATACAGGATTCATTAATTATTCCCAAGCAAAGGCACTGAATACACAACTTGCATTTACAATTTAGGTATTTACGACGAACACTTGAATGCAACACATGACCTATCAACCCTTTCACTCTGTAGCCCCTCTGGTGTGTATTTCATACCAAAGAGCAGCAGATGGCAGTACAGGCTCAGGTACAGAGATGTGGCCTGTGACTTCAGAGTCCCAACAGTCAAGTACTGTAACTTATCATGTAATTTATGGTGTTTCATGGATTTGTCTAACAGTTTTGGAATCTAGTGACTAAGGAGGATTTTTGGTTTAGTATTTCTCTTCCCAAGATCATGTTCAGGTTCACCACATTCAAAGCTCTCTACAAACTGTACAGCTCATGTATGTTGCTATTAATATTAGTCCACTATTAAGACACACATTTGGTAAGCTTTATTATGGCAGTACTTCAACTGACGCCTGTTTGGGCCTCAATATTAGGAATATTGTAATGATATGTTTTTCTGATCATTAGTGAGCCAGAACTCTATTGTCTACAATGTGGAATGTAAAAAAAATGTCTTGCCTTAATTAAAAACAGACGAACATTAAGAACAGAAAATTAATAAACCACATGGCCTTGATGCAGTGATCAAAAATTAGAGTGGCCAGGTGCAACATTTGGTTGCTGAAAGATGTGTAAAAAGGTTATATATTCAGTATTCTTATTACACAGATATGATAGGCCTGTTTTTCTGCTGTGATAAAATAATGAGTTTGACATGCAATTTTTTCTACAAAACCATTTGTTATTATTCCTGCCATATTGTGCCATTTTACAGGCGCAGTGGATCAGTTTTCCGCTTAAGCTCAAACCAGCATGCACGAATGTCAAGTAGGTGACCACTAGAGAACTTATTACTAAAATGACCATGGCAGAGATGATAATTCCTACATGTATCTTTCACGGAATATTTATTAAGACTCCAAAGGTATTTTTGAAACAGTGCTCTATATGTCAAAACCTCAGAAAAGTGCAGGGGTCAGATGTGTAGTTCATGGTATGCATGTGTTCAGATTGTAAGTATAAAGTTTTGGCTTTAATAGAAGATATAATTCACCTTGTACTGTGTACTGTATATCACAGACACATGGTTATAGGCTAACCAACAACAAACAGTATTTGCCATTGTGCACTCATGAGGCAACAAAACATCGGAAATACGGCTAAAATGGTGACGAGCTGTTGTGCAACCTATTGCACAAACTGATTCAGAAAGAAATGTAGGCGTCCATTTTTAGAGACTGTTGAAGACTGAAGAAAAGTGGAGCAAGATGAAGGGATATTTGAAACTGTATGTAGTTAACTAAGCAAATGCAAAGTTTTCTGAATGAAAACTGTCAGAACATTTTTACAAACCTGTCAGTATGTTCTTTGAAGTAATTGTGATTAGATAAGGATGGTACTGCTTTAAAATTCATCAACGCATCTATATGAATTTAGGCTTTGTTAATACTGCCGAGGAGTTGACCTACATATACATACTGTATGTTTCATGCGTCTCAATTTTGATCATTGTCAATCATACGGATTGTCATTGGCTTTTGATGTTTTACTATCTGTTTGTTTTCTTCATGGTATCACTTCTCTCCTTGTTCATAGCAGCCATAGTTTCTGTCTTTGGGTTAAGAATCACACTTAAATCTTGTGAAGAGGCCTCAGTGGTCATGTTTAGGTCCACTTCTGTTATCTGTCTATTTATGTCATCTTAAGGCCATCTGTTGCATAGAAATATCATCAGTGTTCTTTATTATGCAGATGATATGCAGCTCCACCTCTTATGCAATTCTCAAAACCCACAGGGATTAGACTGGCATCATAACCACCTCTGAGGCATTCAGAAGTGGATGGCTCAATATTCCCTGCAGCTAGATGCAAATAAAACTGAAATATTTGTAATTTATTATGGAAATATAAATTCATTAGCTACATTAAGTAACTCACACACAGAAAACCTCACTTTATTTTTCCAGTTGCCCTGCCTAGACAAGCATGTTAAAGAAGTGATGCCCTTATGTTCAAGATTAAATGAGTTCTATCTTTGCTGAAAGGTGAAACCGTTTATCTTTGTTTTTATCCCTTTCTGCACGGCCTACTGTAATGCTCTGTATTCTGAAACTGGAAAAAAAAATCCATCATTGCCTCTTGCATCAGCTAAACATTCACCTGGTACAAAGCAAACACTTCATTCATTAGCTACCTTTAGAATTGATTTTGAGCCCTTAGTACATTATAGAGTCCATACAGTCAGCACACCTCTTGAGGATGTGCTTTAGAAAGGTTGTGTTTCCACGTTAGACAAATTTGTTGTGGCAATTGCAGCAGGAATGCAATGAATGCCTCACAGTGAGGAGCCATCTGGTAGTTAAATGGTTGTTAAGAGGTGCCTTGGTGGCTGAGGCCTATTGTCTGTTGCTTGGTACACCAGTAGAATCTGCACATTTGAGCCTCAAGAGTAGGCAGGCATTGATACCCTAACTGAATATGACTCCATTTTTGTGTCATCTAACTATTATGATGTGCAGATCTCTTGTTTTTCTGGTGGTTTGCGTTGTAGAGAGATGAATGTTGTTTGGCCGTTGTCTGACCTGTACTGCAAGGTGAAAGGAGGGGTACTTAGGGCACTTCTTTCTATTTTATCTTCCAATAATTTGTGGGTTGTGAGAATCCCTGCTGGTTCGTTCTCTTCTACCATAAACAGAATTTTCACTTAATGAGAAGTTTGGCTGGAAGTTGTGGTTGCTTTGTCCGGCCACGTTCTGAGTGCACTACTTTCCTAACAACTGTTGGCCGTGGTTTACCACAGTAGCAATGACTTTGAAAGGGCGGAGGTCTGTACTCATACAAAATAGTAGTTACCTCAATGTAACTCCAAATCTGTAAATACAGAGGTAGCCTACTAACAGCTTGTCCCATGTTCGATGAGTTAAGGATAACTCTTAAATTGAACAAGTCACCATCTGAATGGGAGGTGGGTGTAACAAGTTATTTAACTGTCCTGAAATACAGCCAAGGCAACAATCTAATAGTGAAACTTGTAAATAAAACTGAAATTACATCCACAGCTGTGTTTACTACTTTTCTAGTCTGCTACTCATGGAGCAGCTCAACTGGTATTTTGAAAACTTGTTAAGGAAGACAGCTCTCCATGCGCTTACTGTAACTGCACAAAGCAGCAATCATGCCTGGTCAAATGATGGACAAAAAGTTTTGTATTTCTCATGAAGAATAACAAGAACTGTTCTTATAACATTGTGCTTTGGGTTTTTGGTATTCTTGACAGTCTTCTGTCTGTGTGATATACTGGTAGTCTTCTCTTTTTATGAACTTTGGGTTTCCTCAATGTTGGGAAACTAAAAAGAGGTCAAGATGTCTTGACTGTGTGGAGTTTGCATGTTCTCCCCGTGCTCACCTGGAGTATCCTCCATTAAAAAAAATACCCCCACTAAAAACATGCAAGAAGATCACCACCTGACCAATGGTGACGAAAGAGATTGGGTCCCTGGGCGCCAGTCGAATGGCAGCCCACCGCTCCTGGTCCGCCGCAGAGGAAGGCGACCAGGATGGGTTAAAGGCGGAGGACAAATTTCACCAAATTGCATGGCGTATGTTGCATGTATGTAATAGTGTGACAAATAAAGGGGATTTTCCCTCCGATTCTTCTTCTTCTTCTATTTAAAAGTAGTAAATTGATGTATATGACAAGACACACGTACTGAATTGTTCCAACTGTAAGAACATGTTCTGTAGATCAGCGATAAGTTGGTTTTTTTTTGTCATTGTTCGTGTTGAAAGTATAGTTGGTGTTTTTGTTAAAGAAGGATTTTCTTCAGTGTATCTCATTTCTGCAGCAATGTAGTGTTTAATTTCAGTCAAACAACGTTTGTAGACCTTTTCAATCTTGGACTATGAACTGGTGGCCTTCATGTGACAGATTGGTTTGCTGACCACAAGATTTTTCTGCAAATTTGCTGAATAGTAAAATTATCACTAAAAGAGATACTGTCATGGCAGAATGTTTACTTTTGATTTTTCCATCCAAATAATATTGGAACATCTTAGTTTGTAGTTTGTGTTCAAATACTTGGGATACTGCTTTGTGACTTAAAACAACCCTGTATCCACAATACAACTGAACATTCTGTCATAGCTGGCATGGATGAACATTATTGGCCATGCCATACACCCTCTATAAGCTTTTAATCCTAGGAAACAAATATGCATTTGTGTACCCTCTCTGGCTGAATGGATTATGGATTATCACTGCCAACCAGCATATGATGCCAGCAGAGATTATGGCTGCTGTATGTTGAATAAAGCAGATACCACTGTTTGGGAAATTTTGGCACCATGGACTGCTTCAAAGTAATATGGACGTACTGCAGTATTTGACACATAGAGGGTATTAGAGATTTTAGCTGTAAGGATTTTGTCTCATAATGGGCTGGTATTTTAAAGACAGTTGAGTTCTGAATTGCCATTTTCACCCTTGCTCCCTGTTTCTGTTTTCTATTCCTATTATTCCAGTCAACTCAACTGTGAACTGGCTCAAAATGTATTCCCATATTTCCCCATAATTGCAGCATTGTTGAAATAAGACTTTCATCGTTCTCATGGAAACCCCTGAGTACACATCAAGCTGTGCAATTACTCAAAAAATAAAACCCGCTAATGTCAGAGTGGTGAAAATATCACAGTGCACTCCCATTCCAAAAATCCAGCTGGGAAGTATTAAATTTTGAATCTGACCACGTGCATATTCACAGCCACAAGCTCTTTTAAGAAATGACAGACAGACTGTTGGACCATTTTGGGTGGTGTCTTTGATGCTTTGTCTTCTCTTAGTGATGCCATACTGGAGGTATGTCCAATTCACTCTGCAGTGTACCATATTGTTAATACGAGCACTTGCCTTTTATCTGTTTACTGCGCCTCTCTCTTATCAAGCCTTTAATTACTTAATTATTCTTCATTGGGCTCAATTAAAACACAATGGACTCTGCTGCTGCAAAAGTCAACTATTTCTGCTCCTGCACAGCAGTATACAAAGCAGGGGAGAGATAGGCTATTGCAGTTGGCCTTCTATTATGTACTTGGAATAAATGAGATTCTGTTATTCTTTGGATGAAAGTCTGGCCTTTCTGATTATTATGCTAACAGAAAAATATAACATTGACTGTTATAAAATGTTCATGCTCCTAGAGTCGAGAGAGGAATAGATTCACATACATGGCAATCAAGGCACCTTCCCCAAACATTATTAAATAGAAATCGTTTTCTTTCTCTATTCATGCAAGTGATTTGTTGCGCAATGTCACCTTACTGAATTGTAGCAGACCAGGTTTACATCAGGTTTTTTTCTCCACTCCTCCCTGTGCCTCTATCTAAATCAGTCAATTTATTTCCAAATTGCATGTCGAGTGTAGGAGCAAGGGCTTATGGCAGTATATTAAATCAATGCACTTCTACAGTACGTATTTTGAGAAGGTTTAATTTTTTTCCTCTTTTGCTGATATTGATGGGGATGCACCTGGCTTTGAGTGTCATGAAGGACACACTGTCACAAATTTGTATCCTGTATATTCATAGTAGAAAGACAGTTGTGAAAGGGAATGAGGTGGATTAATAGAGTTGAAACATGTTTTACAATATAGGCCAGACCTTGACTGTCTTTTAATCGCATGGTTGCCAGTCTGCACACTTTAATTTTTAGTATCAGGAGGACAGACACTATCTCCAAGGGATGCAATTTAAATTTGTGTTGCTTCTATCGAGGGCGGCACGGTGGTGCAGCAGGTAGTGCGCTTGCCTCACAGCAAGAAGGTCGGGCGGGGCCTTTCTGTGTGAAGTTTGCATGTTCTTCCCGTGCATGCGTGGGTTCTCTCCGGGTACTCCGGCTTCCTCCCACAGACCAAAAACATGCTCATTAGGTTAATTGGTGACTCTAAAATTGCCCTTAGGTGTGAGTGTGAGTGTGAATGGTTGTCTGTCTTGTATGTTGCCCTGCGATCAACTGGCGGGTGTACCCCGCCTCTCGCCCATTGACAGCTGGGATAGGCTCCAGCCCCCCCGCAACCCCGAAAGGGATAGGCAGTATAGAAGATGAAGGAATGAATGAATGAATGCTTCTATCGACTATCATGAGCAAAACATGCACGCACCATGCTGTGGAAGGTTTGAACTGCACATATACAGCATGTATGGAAAAGCACGATTAATAAATGAATTGTTTGGTCTCTAAAATGCCATAAAATAGTGAAAAATGCCCATTACAATCCAAATTCAAAGATGTTCAGTTAGTAAAAGCAGGAAATTGTCACAAGTTAGTTTTGGATACAAGTCTTTGAATTTTTGTTAAACAAAAATTACTTAAATGATTATCAAAATAGTTGTCTGTTAATTTTCTCTTAATTGACTTCAAGATCCCAGTCAATTTATTGACCAATTGTTTCAGCGCTACAAACGCTTAATTAATGCCCTCAAGCTGAGACTGCCCTAAAGTGTAAACTGATATCCCCATTTGAACGGTTCATGACGTCTCACCCCTTGTAATGACGGCAGGCTTTTTGCTTACCATTCGAGTGTGCCCATTCAGAACAGCTGTAAACACTTGTGGATGGACAGCACATCACAAGCTAGTTTTTTCAAGCGTGCACTGGCCTTTCACCCCTAGGTTACTTAAGCTCTATTAATATTTTTTGTAAATCGATGTCTGTATGTGTGTGTTTGAAAGGTTAGTTTGGATTATTTGAAGTGGGATTTTAGAAGATACTTATCAATGTCTGTGTATTACCTACAGTAGACAGCAGTGGGCATCTGCTGGAGAAGCTTGGAGAAGCTTGGAGAAGCAGCAGGAGTACCGGTGTTGGAAGCTGAACAATGTGCTGCTATAGACAGGGGGCAGCAGCAAAACATACTATAGCTACCTAAAAAAAAGGCTGAACTTCAAAAAAACTAGTTGAAGTGTACACTGTATTTAGAATATTTTCACCACTTTGCCTTGCTGTCAGACAGCTCTTTCCAACGGGAAACTGATGCTGTTGATCTAGCTCTCTCCTATGCTATGGTCCAAACCAGACTCCTTGGACAAAAACAGGGACATTACCTCCTTAAGTTAAGGTTCGCCAAAGTTACACAAAAACACAAACAAACTAACCGATTGAGGCAACAATCTGGTTTGGACAGAGTGATAGAAATGACTGACAGTTCCCATTGGAAAGGACTGTCTGATGGTAAGGTAAAGCAATAAAAATACTGTAAATATAGCATGAGTGGGGGGGCTTTTTTAGGTGGCTGAAATACACCGGTACTTCTGCTGCACATCTCCAAACTGGGGGTGTACTCACGACAATCTAGGTAGTGTATTGACTATTGATAAATACCTCATATGACCCCACCCAAAATAATCTGTCCTGAACTACACCTTTAGATTATTTTCTCAATTACTTATTTTTATGCACTTCGGCATCTCTGTTTTGTCTTAAAGGTTGAAAATGTTCCAGAAACTTTAGTGGTTGGGTTTTTCTGCCGAAATTTACAAAGTTCATCATTGTGCTGCATGTGTGTGCTTCATTTTAAGTATTAAATAGCAGCATGTCTCCCCTGTGTGTTAGAGGCACCTTGAATGCCCTTAACCAGCACTAATAGGAGATAATGATTGGTGCTCAACAAAAAGAGAGATTCATTTTGAATTATTAACAAGTTAACTTTGTAGTGGAAGCACTTTATCCCCGAGGACAAACAGCCCAAATGTTTGCAAAATATAATTAAGCCGAGGCATCTTTAAATGTCATTGCTGCCTGTGCCATGTTTCAAATTGTTCTGCATCAACAGAATTTAACGAGATGGCTAAGGAATCCATTTCCTGCAAGCATGTGATAAGCCACACATACAGTGGAGCACTTTCATTGATTGCCAAAATAAAGCATTTTGTATGCAAATGGAGGAATGGAGTGGCTAAGCTGATTCAGCCTCATGGACACCAAATAATGGTCTTTACAATTAATACTTTTACATGCTATCCATTGAAAATTCCATCTTCCATTTAATGGCTCTAAAACATTTACACATGCCCGGAAAAGAGGGGTAAAATGCACTGTGTTCCAATGGATTAATATGAAAGCCAACAAACAAATAAAGCCATGCATCCCTCCATCCCTCCCCCCTGAGTATTGGTCCCTTTCCTGCCGTCTCATGCTCCTGCACATTTTGGATTAACAGATAATCTTTGAACATGAAGGAAGGTCTGCTAACCCCGAGGGGGTGGGATGTAGTGAGTGAAAGAGAGCACAGGATTGGAGGCAGTGCTGCATTGTTTGAACGTAATGTGCTTGTCTTGTTCTTGTTAACATGCAGCTCTTTTTGTAGCGGTGATATGGCCTTAAATACCCCTCCTTTACTCTTGCAGGTTGTATTACAGGAGACCCACAGGTCTCAATAGTTAAAGGCCACATGGGTAACATGGGTGTCTGCTACAAAAGAGAAAAGAAAAGACCAAGTCCATTGGAAACCTTTCAACTGCAGATTCAGTAGTATATGCAAGTGCAATAAGGATCATGAGATTACTTTAAAGGACCAAATTGTTTACGTTACAGGACCAGCAAACTTCTTGTAGTCATTGTAGTCAATCCACTGAGCCTGCTGTTGACCCATCTGGTCTTATCTGTTTGACAGTTGTGTTGCAAGAAAAGGATAGGCATTTTCACTGTCTTGGGCTTAGATTGTTGGACCAATTTGCATCCCATCTCATCCCATCCCATCCTGTACTTTGTCCCTGGTACTTTTGTGTCTTATTTTATATAGTGGATGTCTCTTAATATTTAATGGTTACTGTGTGCTCTCCTGGCATCTCTCCCCTTCATTTTGTCTTGTTCAGGTTTGTGTAACCTGTAAGACACCTTTTGTTAACGTTATCAGTAGAGCTACGTTTTTAGTTTGGGTCCATCTTCAAGGATTTTAAACAAAGCTATCTAAAAATGACATTAATTGTAGTTGGTGCATTGTGGTAAAATGACAGGGCAGCATACCTGTAATTTTCTATAATTTACCTTATACAATATCATGTATTAGAATTTGTTATTAGAATAATAAATTGATTGTAGACCATTCGCCAGGCAGGGTTAAATCTAAATCTAGGACATTTGGAGTTTGTTTTAGATTCTGGATTTAACCTCTATGGGGTCGTTATCAAAGTCATTGAAACAACTTTAGAGTCGTTGGAGTCACCTGAGGCCAAGTGTAAACGACAGTCATTGAGTCGTCACACGAGGCCACCTGTAAATGGTTTTTAAGTCTCCTGGGAAAGGATGAAAGGACAGCATATCAATTGCGGATAAGTAGTGTCGTAGACCACCTCCTCTGTTAAGGGAGGGTTTCTCTATTTTGATGGAAGTAGCCTCCTTCTCTTCTCTTTCAAAGCATCTGCCCCCCCATCCAAAACGTGTACATTGTTATCCTTGAAACAGTGTCCCTTACCTTTCAGTTGTATGTGAACCACTGAGTTGGAGTTGGCCCTTCTGTGTCCTGGGAGGCTCCGGTCCAATATTCAGTTGGTGAGTGTGGTTCTCAGGCTCAATGTGTTAAGTTTCCCACTTTTATGGAGGAAATTGTGTTGAATGCTACACTGAACCCCCCCTCATATTTATTTTAGATATTTTTTGTCATAAACATATCTTTTTATTATGTTTAATATATTTCATGTTGAGTACAAGATGAAGCATTTGTTTTACTCACTCAACCATGTATAGTATATAACTGTACCTCTTGTGTCCCTTACTGTGCCTCCTCTGATCCTCTGTTTCTGTCCCTGCACATTTTATTTAGTTATGTCCTGTGTTATCTGTGTCTCATTAAAGGTTACATATACAAATGGGAAATGTATTGTACAATCCTAAGCCTGTATATGTTTGAGCCACTTAAACATCTGTTGATGTATGAAAAGAAGAACACAAATCTTGCATGAGAAGTGCCTCACAAGCTCACAGAAAACACATTCCACACTGATGAGGGGTGACGTGAAGGAAAATGGCACACAAGAGGTCCACATAATAATGTAACCCTCTATTGGATGGGCTTGTATCTGATAAAGCACAACAAACAACAAGTAGCACATACATACCAACATGACAACTTTATTTAATCTGCTACACATCTGTTTCAGTAAGTGTATCCTGCAACCCTCTCTGTGTATTTACAATATGTGTAATGATAAAAGACCATGCTAATTTGTGTATTGGTTAAGTGGCCGATATGGCATCATTGCAGATTGCAAAGCAAGTGCAGGGGAAGATCTGTAAAAAAAAAAAAAAAATCCAGATCGTTTATTACATGCATCTTTGGTGCATTAAGTGAGGATTTTGGTGTGGTCTCATATGCTTTGAATGTGTATGCCATATGGTGACTGGTGTGGTCAGAGCACTTGAGCAAATTTCCATTTTGAGTTATAATGAATTTTTCGGGTTTTAACCTGACCAATGACAAGAACACTAACTGTAGTGAAAAGAGTACAGTATGATCTGTTAAATGAATACTGGGATGCAACTGAATATATAAATACCTTCAATGTCCAATACCGGTATTGCTTGACTCTGTTGGATGGAATGACAGCTACTTTGCTTAAAACCCTAAATGGCCTAATGGGGCTAGCTTAAGGACCAATTTTGGTCCAACTTTATTTTACCATTTTGGTGCTTTATGGTCTTTGAGAATTGTTTATGTATTTATGGCTTTGTGTTGTCCATCAAAGATCAAGACCTCATCTGCTATCCCCTTCATCCCTCTTGCGCCTTTGCCCTTCACCCCCGCAGTGTGTCATTCTCAAAAATATGAATCTGGTATCATTTTAGAGTCAAGGACAGCAGCAAAAACTGTTGACAGCAGTCTTTGAAGTTAATGAGAAAGCTGAGCCCCCTCCAGAGCTACTAAAAGGCGGCGAGAGTGCAAGATGGGCAAGAAGGACGGTGGTGATGGGACTGACCTTCTGATCAGGTGAGCATGAGGGGGCCTGAGGACAGAATCCCCTCTCTGCTGCCCAGGCTGAAATTTTGTGCTTGAGAAGTGTTTAACTTTCTCAAATCCCAATTGCACTCAGTGGGGAGTGTCCTCTTTCCCTTTGCCCACAGGTTTAGCGACTGCCCTTATGCCTGGGCCTGAGGAGGGGGGTCGGCGTTTGGAGGTTGGGGGGGATCAATAGGATGGCAGTTTGCCTGTTTGACAGAGTGACAGAGGTGAAGTTAAGCTAGGAGAGAGAATGGGGTGAGATAGTGAGGGCTATAGATATCTGAGTAGGAATTATCCATGACACCTGAGCTCTCAAGCTGCAACCTTTAAGCACATGATTTAGGATCACCTCTATTTGTGGGATAGCCTTAGCAGATTCAGCACATTCAGCCCAAGCCATTGTGCTCCATTAGCTCTCACAGCTGAATGACATTGTCAGTTATTTGTTTAGAAATGCTTTCATTGTTAAAGCCTCCTACCTACATTGTTTCAGTCAGGTGAATTCAATTTTATTTTGTACCTTCTTTTGTTTCACTTAGCTGACAAGAAGATGTGTGAAAATCTCCTTTAAGTCATTCAGTCCAGCCCTGTATTTTTCTGCACCACTGAATTGATACAAAAGTGTTCTTTTTTCCAGCCATAATCTATCATTTCTAATAATCTCCCTTTGCTGGAAGAATGGTGTCAATAAACTGACATGTTAAGAACAAGTGCAACAACCTTTATCTCCACAAAAATCCACAGCCTTGTCTTCAAACAGAGGCAAAAACAAACTATTTGCTTTCATGTTTGCCTTACTTTTGAAAGGGGGATAACCCTGGATGAGACCAAAAATGTTGGCTTTCAAAAGGTTGACATTTAACTATTGTAGATATAATGATGGATACAAGAGATGGGGCGCGTTAATGGAAAATGACGATGTCACGGTTCATCTTCCGAATTGAGGCACATTAATCCACAGTGTTATGGAAAATGCTGATAAAAAATGAATGTACTGAATATTTGTAACAAGTGGCATCAATTTCCCTTTTGACTGTCAGTGAATGAAGATTTCTTAGCAGATTGTATTATTTACTCTGCTCAGAAAATCACAGAACTGTAAAATCCTTGCTAGCATATTACTGGTGTTCTTGATTTCTGGGAGTGATCCCAACAAAGCCAATGTAAATGTCATTGGTTTAAAATGCCCCATAGTGACAACTTAGCTTTCATCATACCTACATTAATTAAACTCGGCTTTACCATAGGCTTTGACACAGTCATTTCCTGCCCAATTGTGTATGCATGAGTGGTTCTGTCTTGGTCTGCTTTCTGATGATAGGCCGATGCCGCACGTTGGCGAAAATAGCTTGGAGTCATCTGAATCTTTGAGAAGCTTATAAAGAGAGCGTGCACAGGGGCCTAGCAGGTTTACAGATCCTCTGTGCCACCACACAAGGTGTCTTAATGAAGTAAGCAATATCACATTGACGGGCTGTAAGACACCCTGATAAAATGAATGATGAAGGCTGCTTTGAAGAAGGAAATATATGTATTCATCAAATAAAACATAAGGACAATAGTGAAGACAGTGTATCAGGACTTGTATACTTATACTGTCATCTCGTACATTAACTTAAAACAGTCTTTGCTATATTCTGGATGCTTTTAGATTGATATCAATTAGAGTTGGGCGGTCATCAGCAATATGCTAATATTCATCCAATAACCTATCTCTGGGCTTACTTCCTTCTGGATCATCATTGGTGTTTCTATGGTGAAGTTGGGTGGGTCGTTGAACTACTGACCGGTGTAATCACACAGTTAGTTTCACCGCTCCGTCTCATGAATTAATAGAGCGCTCACAGAGGACTCTGCTGAGCAGCCCGAAGTGTTATTTCACTGTTTTATTTGCATTTCTTCCTCTTATGAGATCTAAGAACAATAGGAAGCAGAAAAAAGGTTGAAAAAGTGTTCTTAACAGAGGAGTTTCTCCGAATGCTTGGACAAGATAACGGTACTCTGCTCAGATGCGCCTAAATGAGTGCCTGAACATACCTGTGTTAAAACATCTGTAAAACTGCTCAGGTTCATTTTTTAAGTGAGTTCTTTTGCACAGTCACCTTTTTCTCAAGTAACAATTCAACCAGATACATTGAATGGCGTGGACTTCATTTTGTTATGACGATGCTACAGTTATGTTAGGCCCCTATAGACCTATATGCAGCATTTTTTTTTAATGACGGTAATGAAACTGATATCGTTGCTATTTTTAGATACCGCGGAATATCTTATTACCAGATTACCACCCAACCCTAATATCAATATCAATAACATTTGAGATTTAAAAACATCTGAACGCATAACATGAACACTTTTGATAAGGATCCCTTAACATAGTTTTTTAAAGAAGTTGAACCAAAATACTGAGACATTTTATACCTGAAAAATAAATGTATATCTATCACTACAGTAAATGGCAATTGTTTGTATTTGCAAGGCAAAAAAATGACTTGGCGACTGGGAACCTTATAGAGCAGACATGCAAAAGGGCTTTTACTCGGACATTTCACGATCCCATGTACTTGTTTACTTAAACATCTGTCTCATGCACAGGGTAACGGCAATGAGAGAGGGCTTGTGTTTGCAGAGATGAAACTCCCTATCCTCCACTATGCCCGAGAGAGTTTAGCCTTGATGCATTTTACACCAGCCCAAAAACCTGCGTTGACAAGTTATCTGTGACCTGTGGTGAGAGCGGGAATGGCTGCGGTGAAAATCAATCTTCGCCTCTCCTCTCGCCTTGAATACCAGCAGAGCAAACAAACAGGCCTAAACAATACGATATATACCACATATCAATTACACTAAATGCCTCAGTATCTATACTTCACTGTCCCAGGCACACACCGGTTACAAGGCACACACGCTGCTGTAAGACGATAATGGTGCTGCATTGTTCCTCACCATCTGGAGGGCTGATAAGGCCTGCCTGTGCATAGTTGATAATGAGAACAGGCAGAGGAAAAGTGAGTGTTAAACATTTCCTTGGCCCATGAAAAAGGTTCCATTAAGTCCACTGACCCCAATTGAATATTAATGAGCTAATTAACGGATTTATTGTTATGCGCAATTTCTGGAGGGGCAATTTTTTTCAAGTGCTATTATTTTTTCTAATTATTTTCTGTACTTTTTATAATTGAATCTTTGTAGCTGCCAGCATCCTGTTTGTGCCTTGGCAACAAGAAAAAGGCGGCTGGCATCTGTTTTGCCTTCTATTAGCTCGCTGTAACTACAACAAAAACAGAAAAATGTTCTCTTCGATACCAATGTTTTTGTCATCAAGACTATTCCCCGTGCCTCTGTCATTGCAACACAAGTCCCAAAATATTACTCTTTAAATGCACCATCTTGCTTATCTGTTTTAGAAATATACAGGGCAAGCACTGTTCAGGTGTTGGATTACAAAAGTGCAATTACTTGGTTTACTGCAGGCTGCATTGCATGGAGGACTTGACAAAGGTTTAAATGGGCAGTGACAGCTGGGCTTGATAGATAGCATAATCAGCTGATGTAGAGGATGCACTGAAGCAGTCTTCAGTGGACAGCTGGAGAGTACAGCCAGCTACTGAGAGAGATGGTAACCTTGGGAGGAATGACTACTGATACTTTGTTTAATGGATACGTAAGATATGGGCTGCAGCTTCAGGATTCACCTAAAGCAGATTGTGTTCTTAATTATGTCATTGTAATTAAAATAGTGTAGCCATGCTGTATTATTTAAAAAAAAAAACACTGTAATCACTCTATCCAAGGTCAGTTTTATTTTCTAGACTTCACCATTTCAGCACAAATTCATCTTAAAATATTTTGAAGATAAAATAATCCCAAATCTGTACAGGAGTGACTGCCTATAAGCGCCTCCCTTTGGATATGTACAGAAAATGATCAGGTTGGGAGAGACCCCAGGACAGACCCCAGGATGTGCTGGAGGGACTACATCTCCCAGCTATCCTGGAAGTGCTTGGGAATCCCCCAGGTAAAGCAAGAGCAAGCTGTGAGAGCTGAGAGGAAAAGGACATGTGAGATACTCTGGTTCCTGCTACACTGATCCACATACTGTGGGTCATGTCTCTGTCCTTAAGACTGGAATTGACCAGTCACAAGTGTTAGATTTCCACATGCACTTTTCCAGCGGTTTACAGGGTTGTGATGAATTTGGACAGACAACTGTACAAATTTCAATCAGCCTTTTCAGACCAGGAAACTAGAGCTATCCTAGAGGAGAAACTAGCGCCTCTATTTTAAAGCAATGAATATGAAGCAGCAGGAGCCTTTCTGATAACCTTTTTGATAACGCTAATGTAATTATTACTACATTTTGCTGTCACATGCTGGCATGTTTGTGTAATTCTGTTTATGGCTGAAATTCAATTCCAGCTTAATAAAACCATCAATTTCTTTTGGTTACTTCACCAATATAACTTAGAGTAATGAACTCATTTTGCTGTTGTATGGAAATTTTGTCTCATTACAATAATTTTGCCTGATCCACTCGGCAGCTGATATTAAGAGTAAGGCCCTACAGTCATAGACTGGGTTATTATGCTATACATCACAAAGTGCATTAGGCTCATAAAACCTGTCAACAATGAGGTTGGAAAGTTTGTGCCCATGGCCCAGCAGGTTAATATATTTCCTCCAAAGACTGCCTAGAAGTTTCATAGCCATATTGCTCCTATACAGAAACCAATTTTCTGCTAGTTGGCAATTCCAGATTCAATACCCATCCCCCGTTTACACACATTACTTATCCTTAATCGACATAGGTTTGTTTCCCATCATATCAGTTGTTTAGTCTGTTATAATTTCTATACTGAATGCACAGTTGATCTCTTTGTAAAGCTGAAATCTACAGTCACTGGACAATTAGAGAAAATTCAGCTAATCTGTAACTGGAGATTTTTTCATAAGCATACAGAAAGTGAGTGAAATTAAATCAATTCCAGACACGGTGATTTTTTTGTCCTCATAAGGCTAAGACTATGGTTCACTTAATCTCACAGACTCCCTAAAAAAAAAACTTTGTATCCTGCAGTTGGATGTTATATTGTCTATTAAGTTGGCTTTTTTTGAATCCTTTTCCACACCAAACCTAATGCATGTTTTGGTGCACTTCAACCACATTTAGGATTTAATGTTTCAAACGAACCAACATCCTGGAGACTTACTGTGAGATTTAAATAACAGAAGAACATGTGCAGCCACAACATTCCGATAATTCATTTTCATTTTAACTACATAATTTTAGTGGTGAAAGCAACTGCTTATTGCAGACTTTTGGACATGTGTAGGGAATATGCATTGCATTTGCCAGTAACTGACATCCCCTGATAGAAGACGTGATTGCCCTTGTGGCTGGCAAGTGCGTTGTACTCGCACTTATAAAGAACCAAAGTGGGGACAAAGATCAAACAACAGCACATGGTAAATGTTTTGCAAACTGCATGCCAGTGTGAATGTGTGGTGCTGAAAGAGCCATCTCCGCAGAGTGCTCTAAGGCGTCAAATGCAGTTCTGAAATAGCTTGATGCTTCTTGAAGAGGGTAATCTTTTGTAACAATCAATTACAATGCATTTCCCCCTGTGTCTAGGCACTAATAGCTCCTGTCTGTGCACATGGTAAGGCATGTCTCGTAAATATACACTGTTTTCCTTTTAAATGTCTTATAATATGCATGGGGAACACAGAAACACACTATGATAGAGGGGTTGAGCATCAAAGCTGGAGAAGCAATTCAACCGAGTTTCTCAGTCAAAGAAATGAGAATGGAGCAGTTTGTGGCTTTCCTCCCATTAGCCAGATTGAATTACTGTGTTTTACTTTTAAGGGCCATCTGTTCTGGTTTAAGTCATATTTCTAAATCTGTCATGTTGTGTGTATGTGTATGTGTGGAGAACGTGTCTTTGATGGGTGGGAACGTTTTTTTGCTGAAAATAAAATGATGTGTAAAGACTATTGTGACATCCGTGACTTACATGGAAATGTTATTGCAATTTGCAGACTTTTCAAGACAGAGGTCCATGTTATATTGCCTGGCATCAGTTGCATTGGAATATTGCTATATTGACAACTCTGTGTAGTCAACAAATTATTCATCTCAAGGAAGTTAAGTAAAGGACACCCAACACATTTAATGCAGTTTGCAGTGTAACTCAAGACTGAAGGTTCGTCTTTTTTCTGTCTTCAGAGTTGGAAGGATACAGATACATAGATACTATTTAAAGATAGAGAAAAAGACTGCAGTGTGGTACGACAGATAAAGAGATGGAATGATGAGTAATGTGGTTCACTCAAAGGCTGAGGTTGTAAGAAGCCTCATATTGAATTGCAATATGAAAAGATTATTCAACTGCCAGACAGTATCAGAAGGAACTGAGAGATCTGGCATTGCTTTGTAGTCAATTACTGACTTTCTTAATGCATAAGGACTGTGTCTTATGTTTAACCAGGCCTTTCAGTGTTTTCATAAGACAACTGTCAGCTTTACATGCACATAGTTGACTGAATTAACGAACTAGCTACAATACAGGACCTATATTGTTTCTTTGTCCCTGTGTCTTCACAGAATCGTTCTTTGTCTTCTTACTTGAATCATCGACCAGTAAGAATGCTGATTTTGACTGGGGCATGCAGCTTATTTCTTGTATGTAGCTATCAAGTGCATATGATTCGTCGAGGAGCCAATGTTAGCTTAATGAGCTAGCTACAGCTGATTAGTGCTGTCAACGAATATTCTGAATTTGAATATATAATTGAATTATAAAAAATCCGGACATTCAATTGCGAAGATTCTTATTCAGTTGTGGAGAAAAAAGTAGCACCTCCGTAGCAGCTGCACTGAATACACTGCATGATGGGCAGGAGTCACAAAAGCAGAGTTTAATTACCTTTTTTTTCTTTTTCTTTTTCTTTTTTTACATAAAAAATCTGTTTGTGCAATGGTGATTGTTGGATCAGTGAACGATGAACCAAGAAGGTTTTGTTGAGTTTTATTTTGTTCTGTTGCATTTGAATGAAGTGTTTTATGATGATAAAATTACTTAATTTCTGTAAGTCTGTCGGTCTGGTGGTTTTGGCGAGAGGGATTTAGTGGCTGTTTCTGGTTAACACAAAAATGATCTTACTCTTCAACAAAAAGGTCTGTCTCTGTAGGATCCTTTCCATGACGTTGTCAGACACCTAGAATAACAATCTGAGCCTGTCAGCAGTAAAAACAGACACTTTTTAGTGGATGTACGTTGATGGAGCAACGTAGCAACATTGCAGCCCATCTTGTGGCTGTCGGCTTCAGCGCTCTTCTTCAATACTGGACCAATTTCAAAAAATGCTGTCTCCATAAATGTCTTTGACCCAAAAAACATATGTGAAAATAGGGTCCGTAATCAGATAATATGTGACCGGAATTTCTCCATTTTTCTGTGACATTGAAAACTTTGGACACATGGACAGGCACCAATTGGAAATGCTACACACATTGTTGCTTTTAATGATCGAAAATAAAATGTAGGTCAAATTGAAACAAGCGGCAAATTTGACAACGCGGTGTAGGATGTTACAAACATGCTTATGTTATGTTTGTATACATATGTCATGTGTGAAAATGGCGCCGTACGAGCGTGGCCTGTTACAGCAGCTCTCTAGACTCTTAGGAGTTTTTCTTCTCTTTTTCTGTTTTCTTGTGCGTCTTTTCTATCCATTTTAGTTCTGCTTGTTTGTAAGTCTCTGGTGCATCAGAGACATCAAGCATGGTAACTTTTCAGCACTTTTAAACAATTTCCCCCAGGATCAATGAAGTATATCTGATTCTGATTCCGATCTGATGTTAAATTATATGCAAGTAGTATGGCTCTCATGTCATTGGTTTTCCCTCTTGTGGATGTAATGTGCAACATTAGAGATTTGAATAGTTCAAACCTGTGTTTTGTTTTTTTTTCTTTTTAGATGGAATAATCGAATGTCATTTTTGCCCAATTTTGACAACAGCTGATCAAATCTACTAGCTACAACTGTCACCTCAGCTGGCAAAATAAATGGCTGCTGGTTAGAAATAAGGACTTTTGTTGACCTCCATCTGGAATCAAAGATCCATTGTTTCAGGAATTACTGCAGGTTTGCAGTGGTAAATCTGCCACAGTTATCATTGTAAACTGTGTTTGTGCAAGGCAGGAACGGAAAGCATGACAGGCTGTAGCAACAGCACAGGGTCTGGAGCTTAGCGAATGGTAAGTTATACTTCTGTGTGTTAGCAAAAACAAACCCCTACAGGGCCCTGCCTGAAATTTTTATTTTGTTCCTTTAACTTAGTCCAGATACAGAAACATTCGATAATTTTACTATATGTTAGGGATACCAAGAAAGATTTTAATTTAATCAGTGCTCTCAGGCATACATTTCTGTTGTGTCATATTCTTTCCTCTTTCTGGGTTGAAATGCTGACATAATCCCATACGATTTAGGCCTAGAAGAGCCTCTAAAATGTCAGTGATCCACTGTGCCGTTGCAAATATGAAGGTGCATGGCTTCAGGGGACAAACCATTTCCCTGCCAGCAGAAAGACTCTCCAGAACACCCTCTTCGCAGCCCAGCAGGGCTTGCACTGTCACTGAGTCTCACGATTGAATTGAATGGTCCACAGATTACTCAATTATTTCTATATACCAGCCTTCCATGGCAGACTAAAGGCCTATTATTGGAAGGACTGAGACCATAGGAACTTATTACATGTGTGACCTTTTAAAGCCTTTCACCGTGATGGATCTCAGGTGAGAATTTACTGGAATCAATTTTTATCCGAAAGCTCGATGCTTGCTCACTGGCCGAGCCCTGTGTGAAACATTCACTTTATAAAAAAACAAAAAACAGGGAACAGGAGAGACAGCCCCTTGACTACTGGAAATGGGCAACATTTTAAAGCACCCCAAATGCCTTTGTGTCCTTTCCTCCCAAATTAAAGAGACTTTGAAATAGAGGGCTGGAGGAAGTGCTGGAGTATTGTGCTTAATCAAGGTAGAAATACAAAGACAGAGCCAGTTCCCCAAAGGTTCACATCAAAAGGTGCATCCCACTTTGTGAGCTATTTAATCAGTTAAAACACAGATGGCAGGCTGCCGCAATTAATTAATCATATATGAGGCTTCCTGTACCTGCTAGCAGAAAGTATGTCAGTGCTACAGAGATCTCATTTGGATTTCATTGTAACTATGTGCCACCAGCATAATTGCTGAATATGAATAGGACTAGCTTTGGAAGTTATGCTGGACATAATGTACTGAATATGAACTACTGTTACTGCATTGTATAATTTACTACTGCTTCATTGTAGCAGGGTAAAGGTCAGTTTTTGTTGTTGGCAGAAATTTTAGGAAGCCAAGTCTCTGTTGCCTGCGATGCTGCTTTAACGTATACGACTCCACGTTCATGAAAAATGGCAACAAGATGGGTATAAGATTGATGCTGCTGTACAAGAAATAGCAATTTTCAACATAGAGTTGCTATTTCAACATAACTAAATTGTGACATTTCTTTGATCAATGAGGAAAAATATTAAACTAATAACACTGCCGCAGCTTCTGTGCTGACTGAAAATGACACTGATAAGATGCATATGTCAGTTTCTGCTGGTTGGTTTGGACAAAACAAAATATTCCCCAACAAGAAAACGGCTAATGTGAGCACAATTTGGATGACTGAAGTGGGACAACATGACACTTCAGTCTGCTTAAAAAATTCCTAATAACTGTTAAATGCAAATCTGACAGCAGGTGTGAACCAGTCAAGTTGTAGAATTTTCCCAGTTGTAAAGGCGAGTCCAATAACACACACACAAAAAAAAACAACAGAAAAAAACCCCCAAAACACATCTCTGGTTGGCAGTGCACGCTTTTCTGTATTTCTGTATCTCGCCTTTCATACACCAAGCTGATTGATGGGATTGTGGAAAAGTTGTTAGGGTTTATCGATTCTGGGATTACAAAAGTAGATACAGTGTGAAATTGTCAGTGTGAAAATGTGAAACCGTCGTTGATTCTCTCTCCTCTTGTGTTTCTTGTTTGTCCCACTTTTCCAAATGCAATGTTAAACCGAGGAAGAAAGTGGGAACAGACAGGAGGCTACACACAGACACTCAGGGATACACAACAAACACAACAGAAGACAAGAATATAATAAATTATACCCTATTAATTTTACTATAAGAATATTGAATTCTACTGTATTAGTGTTATTAAAGATACTGGACATAATATTTTCTGATATTATAATAAAAGTGTTTGTTCAGGCAAAGAAAATCAGCCTGTTTTCATTAATTCAATAATAAATTGTGTAATACCGTGATTGTAATGGGTTAGTTTAGGACCCAATTGCAGTACCACCAGAACACAGTCACTTTCACTAGCACAGATGGATAAGCCGTACTACTGAACAATTTCCGGTTCAGAACTATTGAGAGTTTCTTGAAATGTTTGGCGAACCAAACATTCAACAGTCACTGATAGGCGGAGATCCAGGAAGTGCAGGACGAAACACTGAGTCAGATACTGAAAGCAGAGGTGTTTGCTCGAGAACATAAGGTCAGGCAAAGTCAAAGGCATGCAGGTCTGGTAACAAGAGGTCAATCCGAATATGAATGCTGGAAAATCTTGCATAGTGCGAAGAACAA
Source organism: Chaetodon trifascialis (assembly GCF_039877785.1). Classification (NCBI taxonomy): domain Eukaryota; kingdom Metazoa; phylum Chordata; class Actinopteri; order Chaetodontiformes; family Chaetodontidae; genus Chaetodon; species Chaetodon trifascialis. The sequence goes on from NC_092056.1 coordinate 13,726,755, forward strand.
TCTGGCACTGAGAGATTGTGGCAGAGCAGCGTAAATACTGGACTGATTGGGAATGAATCTCAGGTGAGTGGGCAGGTGGGCGTGGCTGGCAGGGGAGTGAGAGTGGAAAGCTTACTGACAGCACAGGTGAACAGATGAGAAGACAAGGCAGCAGGGAAGAGACTGGAAGGTACTGTGACTGATATTTTCTGAGATGTTATTGTACTGTGAAATTCTCATACCGTTGCAAGCCGACCTCAGACATCACTGAAATCATCAGTATGGTGTATATTTATCAACAGTGCATAATGTATCTGAGGTAGTCACAACTGCTGCATTTGAGTCATTCACTACTCCCAAAAAATAATCGAATCATCCATTACTCGTGGGATATATCTTACTTTTCAAACCCAGTAACAATCAGTTTTCGTCAAAGGTCTCAAATGCAACCAGCAAAGGGTTAACTAATGTAGGCGGACCAGCCTGCATGTAGGTGAGATCGCAGAGTCCTCAATTGGCCCTGAGAGGCTGTTTACAAGTGAGCCACGATCTGATTGGACTTAACTCCCAGCCGCTTGTCTCAGCTGGAGATGCTGTTTCACTTCAGTAACAACTCGACTGCTTTCTTGCAGGGACAGTGGGAGTCTTTCCTTCTCTAATTACCTTCAATTCTGATTATTTAACATGGCATAACATAGAAATTGATGGTTAAAGCAAATCTGTGTCTGCTTGATTGAAGTATAGTTAACGCAAGCTAAGTATTTCATTCAAAATGTGTTTAATATGAGAGATCTTGTAAATACTAATGCCTCCATAAGAATATTAAGATGATTTCGTTATTGGCTCAGTATTATAGACTTGTAAATGCACGTTATGACTCCTTGTCTACACGGGAGGTGTCGCGTAGCAGCAGCTTGACCTTCCATCTGTGGATTCATCAGATTCGTACAGACACAGCACTGAGTGTAGGTCACCCTTTGGGAGTTCTCAGAGCTCAACACAATCACTGTAGTGACATGCGTCAAACTGAAGAAAATAGATTTGAAGCGTTAAAATACACTTTGCGTTGTGTGTATTCACGTATAGTGTGACACGAGCCATTACACAGCCTGTGTAGACAGCTGGATTGTTTAAAACAGAAACATAGCTGTTCTGTCAGACATGCCGGAGGATGATGACTGAAAACCATGGCTGAAATGTTTTCTGTGTGGATGAGTTACTAAGGGAAAGTTGTTTTTGTTGAGAGTAACATCAGATCACGATGGTGGCAGGGACAGATTAATTTCTGAATAAAATGGTGGTGTTTGGAAAAATAATATAATAATATTGTGAGATTGGAAAAATGAATTGTAAATGATTGGTTATAGCCTTAACAGAAATATATTTAATCAGTATTTCCACATAATTTTCCAGCATTTGAGGTTTGACTAGCACTCTTTCATGACGTCATCTTGTTGTTCCTCTATTGGATTTATGTGCAAATGTTCAATGCCACTAAGTAGCTCTTCTCCTTCAAAACCTGTGTATTAAACTATTGTTTTATCATATGATGCAAAAAAAAAAAGACAATCGTGCATCACAATTATTTTTATGAGCCCTATTTCAGAGTGCTGTCATGGCATTCTGTTAAAAACATCCACAAACCTTAATAAGATGAAGTGAAAACCAAAAGGGCCTCTGAGTGCTGACAACCAAGACTGAAGCAACCACTGGGGTGAGGCCAGGTCTTCACCATCACACGTGTTTATATTAGCTTTACAGTACTTGGCCTGTACAGTACATTGTATTGTACATAAGGATGGAACTGTGGAAAGCAAATGTAAGCACATGGTTTGGGCATTTTTAAGTACAGTTGTGGATAAATTAATCTCATGTTATACAGTGAATGAGCAGTTACTTTGTTCACTTGCAGCAGAATACAAAACTGATTCGGTGCTTATGTACAGCACAAACTACTCCACACTCTCATATTCCTCTCTCACTGTCACTCACATTCACACACTCATACATATAGATATATACCCCAGTGTTGTAGTAGACTTTTTGATCTCTCAGCTTTTTTTGGACATTTTATACATGGAATGTTTCCACCCAATCCCATCATGTGTATCCTTAGGAGTGCAAGGAGACTGCATCAGAACAGAGATAATCAAAAATAATATACTGCATACATCCTCTCTGGATCATCCATACTCAACAAGGTGATGCGCCTTCTCTCTCTCTATTCTTTACGAGAGGAGAAAATTGCACATGTAATAAAATCCAATTTTGTATTTCATTCTGAGAACTACAATAAACACAAAACAAGCAGTAAATAAGCTTTTCAAAAAGCTGATTACCAAAGCAATTTATTGCCAAGTCCAGGACTGTGTTAAAGCAGAGCAGTGCTGGAAAGTGGAGGGGCCCACATACCAAATCTTCTCTCCCTCAAGCTCTTAGCTTTCCATGTTATTAGCTGGGCTGCTTGGTGTGGAGCCAATCTGATCAACTTATTTCACTATATTATGCTCCAGCTCCCGCTCAAAGCAGATATTGTAAGAAAGGATTGTGATTGAGGTCATCCTTGCATCCATTACAGTGGTAAATGCTGCTATGTATATTATCAAGGTCTTTTTTTCTGTGTTTGGGTTAGTGTTTCAAACAGCAGCCAAGGGACAATGTGGACCTTGCTTCAGAGTTTAGACATTACTGAATTGAATCACTATGGTATAGTGAAGACCTGCACTTCACCACAGAAATACAGTATGCTAATGAAGCAGTGCTCCAAATATCAGACATCCATCCGGTATCTTGGCATCAAAATCCAGGCTGCCAAAGTGAAACAATCTTCTCCGATTACTGTCCTACTCCACTTATTTTACTTGATGTTTTTGTTACCAACTTTATGAGAAATGTTTTAGGGTTTTTGTCTGCAGCATTGTGCTGTAGGTATCTTAAATTAGCTCAAACTTTAGGTAGGGATTGAGGAATGAGTAAAAAGTCTGCATAATATTTTTGAATATAAATTGAGGCAATGATTGCACAGGAGAAAATGCTATGTGGGGATTATTCACAGTTATATAATGTTAGGAAGAAAACCAGGCGCTTCTCATTTTGGTCACTTATCCCTCATTGTAAAGGTCTGTATATTTCATTGCTGGTGCAGCAGCTTAGGGGATACATTTCAAAGCAGCAAATAAAAATTGGCTAAACTTCCAAAATTAGCACTTCAAAGTCAAACATGATTTGCAGCGAGGGAAGGGGTGGAAGCAGTGTGACTGTGAAAGTGCGTTTGTAAAAGCAGTGCGTGTGTGTGTGTGTGTGTGTGTGTGTGTGTGTGTGTGTGTGTGTGTGTGTGTGTGTGTGTGTGTGTGTGTGTGACTGTGAAAGTGCGTTTGTAAAAGCAGTGTGTGCGTGTGTGTGTGTGTGTGTGTGTGTGTGTGTGTGTGTGTGTGTGTGTGTGTGTGTGTGTGTGTGTGTGTGTGTGTGTGTGTGTGTGGAGCTGATGTACAGAGTTCAGCATTAGGCCTTAGAACCAATTTCTAGGCAAATTGGTTTCATTTAAGAATGAGATCACAGAGTAAGCAAACCTCTTTCAGGGCAAGTTCATGCATCTGTAGCCATTTATTTCAGTTTTATATGCATTGCTTGGCACAGGCTGTTTGTAGGTAGAATATGCATAATCTTAGCCATGGGCACCATGCTATAGTTAATGTCTTCACATTTACCTGTTATTACCATGAAGTTTAATAGTTTCTTCCATTTCATTGCATTCTGTCAAAAAGAGCTTCAGCAGTAATTTAGTATTTTGTTTTTCTATATTCCTTCAAGCACAGTTGTGGAATCGGTGCTAATCAAAGCCACATGCAACTAATTGCCCTCTCCAGTCTCTTGCAAATAGCACAGGCAGGCCCATTAGGCATCAATGGAACATATGTTGGAGTTTTTGAGTGGGTGTGATATTCAGTTTATTTTCAAGGGGAATAATAGTCACTTGACCACAGTTAGCATCTCTGCTCATATTTTCATTTATTTAAGATCAACTGTATTCGCTACATTTTAAAACAAATGGTGTAGCTTTGTGTCTGAGGCTGTGAGGTCACAGCTGTCTGTTTGAAGGACAGCATAATGGCTCAGGAGTAGAGAACATACTGAGATTATTCATTCAAACTGTTTTATAATAAACAGCATGCATACAGAAACGAAAATACACCAACATCCTTTATTTTTTAGATGATCAGCAGCTTTTTGACTTTGAGAGGTTAAATCCCACATATACCCACTTAATGATGGTAATATTTTCAATATTGTCCTGAATTAACTTTGGCTTGGTTGTTTTGAAGTTTTGTTTCGACATTCATGGTCCCCAGTTGATGACTCCCACTGACTTTGGTGATAGCTGATGATAGAAAAGAAATTTTCACTCATACTATATCTCAACATGTACTACATGGATTGACACAAAATTTTGGTGCAGACGGTCTCAGTTTCCAGAAGATGGTTCCTGCAGTATGTTGTGCTCTTCTTAAAAACTATGAGATGTTAGTTTTGAAATTTGGTACACACATTCATGGTCCCCAGAGGATGAATTGTAATAACAGTAATAACCTCTTGTAATAACCTCCTGACTGTCCTTCTAGCACCATCCACTGGTCAAAAGTTTCTTTTGTCCAACGCTTTGCCCAGTTACCTGCAATAATAAAGAGATCCATAACCCATCCAACTTAATCGGATGTGCAATTGATGTGTGAATGGCTGTGCACATGTGTGTGAATGTAACACATGTTGAAAAGTGCCTTGAGTGGTCGGAAGACAAGAGAAGTGCTATGTAATTGCAGGTCTTTTACCAAATGCAGTCCATTCCCATTTCATGTTTATTGTCTTATGCCACTAGCTTTATAAGCAGGAACAGGTAATTGGAGCAGTTTACTTTAAAAAGTATTTTCTTTACCACTTTCATATGCAGTATAGAAATGATGCTGCTTAAGTAAAACTCAGAAAGGCTGACTGACTGGAAATATGACTCACGTTATACAGTCTGTAGAAGTGTATGATTCAACTTTTTTCTCATGTTCTAGTGTCAACAAAGCAAATGAAAATCTCATTAAATTGTGATATTCAATTGCAATACATGTAGAATCGGCGTCCAAGTATCACCCTATCCTATTTGCACGTTACTCTGTGCGTGTATTGTCTGCGCCAATGCCCAATGGACAAAACATGCCATATCAATTTTTGACAGATACCAGAAGAATCAAGCATCACAGAGCAGATCAAGCCAGGCAGGAAGTCAGACACAGGAGAGTAGAGAATCTGGTCAGTTTTCAAAATAAAACACCCTGTGCAGCCTCCTGATTGCACATCAACAATAAACACAAGAAACACTTTAACTCTGTAGTCTACTTACCTGTGGTAGAAGCACAAACATCAAGGAAAAATGACCAAATCAGCAAAAATTCAAGCAAGTCAGCAAAATCAGGCAGGCAAAATGATCTGCTCCTGAAATGCTCCCTGTGGGCTACGATGCCTTGTGGATGATGGGACAAAACCATGTTGCAGCAGGAACGCAACTCAGCCATACCAAGAAAATCTCCAGGTTGCTGTAACCACATTTTAATCATAGCCCGTTGTCTATAGCCATATTTTTCTTACTTTAACCACATTGTATTTGTCAAGGGCAAATATTATAGAAAAAAGACTTTGGCATTCACTGTTACAGAAAAGTTGTCATTATACATGATGCTTGACTCAAAGTTCTGTCTGATGGTAATTCATGGCAATAAAATCTCTAAGTAAAGGTCTCATTGGTATACTGTTGGGGTCCATTCAGGTAATATTATTGTCATGCTTTTTGAACTGAAGACAGAATGTGATCCTTTGACTTGTAAAGAAAGGACATTTCTAATCTACAAACTCTCTGTCTCATCACGAAAGCAGTGTATGGTGGGATGGAAATGATTGTCCAGAGCTGTTGTGCAGATAACCATTAGAATTTCCCACATGGCAATAATGAGGTTGATTCCTTGCCAAGAGTTGGACACCAATTTAGAAAATACACTGGCAGGAGGTTACTTTGAATATTACCTGAAGTAATCAAAATGCATAGCCAACTATCAGTTCCTTGTCCCAAAAAACTCATCCATAAAATTAAATTCAATATAATTAGAACTGTTGCGTTTTTGATGAATCCAGAATGAACTCAGAATCACTAGTTTCACTTATCTATCTTCCTCATGGTTTTTATTCTATAGGCACCCTTTATGACCATGCTCTGCTGACAGCTGTCCCTATGTCAATATGAATGTCTGTCAAGAGAGATTATACATCACATGAATCGAGGCAGATAATGAGCAAGAGGGAAGGGCACTTTTTAACACCCCCCCCGTGTGCAACATATGACACAAGCCAAGCTAATTAAGCAGATGCCATAATGCAGTAATCAGGAACACAGAGGAGGTTGGAGAATTCACAAACTTGAGTCATAACAGCACAACATTTGGTGCTTAAGAACTTCTCCGCCACCACAAGCAGATGGGAATGCCAAGCTGCAGTGCATGTGTATTTATGTGTGTGAGCATGCCTGTGTGTGTGTCATGTTTTGTAATTCTGGATGAGTGTGTATGTGTTTGTGTGTGTGTGTGCATGTTCTTTGTTACCTTATTCTTCGTGTGCATGTATTTTATTATATGGTTAGTGTTAAAAAGGTGTTTATGGGCATGTACAGTCATGTATATAAGCCTGTGTGTATGTGCATGTGCATGACAGAACACACGCACGCACACACACACACACACACACACACACACACACACACACAGCTCTGAATCTGTTTGCGTGTATGAATTTACAGCTGGGAACAGTTTTACCTGGCGAGGTGTTTTCCTCATTATTTTTCCGGAAAATGAGCAATCAGCCATATTGCATGGAGCCTGATTGTTTCCCTCTGTAAATCAATCCAGGAATTGCAATTAAAATGTTCTCTTATGTGGTATAATTGATGTCTACCTAATCCTTTATTTGCACACCTGCCGGTGAGTCTGAATTTTTAATGAATTTCTAATTAATGCTCTTTGTACACTTGATTTATGTGTTAGCAAATTATATTGCTGTTCTGTGTCCTGCTAGTAGAAAAGTGCCTACATAATGTCACACATGAGTTGAAATCTGAAGTTTGCCTGCTTCACCAAAGAGAAGGAAGAATACTGTGCTGAATAATAATAGATAATACAGCCATGAGGTTAGACAAATTAAATGTTGATAAGTATTCTGTAATTGTTATAGGTCTTTTCCATGTCCCTGAACTGAGCCACCGTCAGCATGCTGTGTACTCCAACTCACCAATATGTCTGTATCAACTTGTGTAAAACCGACAACCTCCCTTACCTTGTCTCTTTTTATCATGATTGTACCGCTGTATCTGGGGCCCTTGCGTCACACACTAACTACAAAGTATGTCAGATTCATTGAACATTTACACATGTAAGCATGATGTGCAACTTGGAGTTTTTTTTAGCACAGGTTTGAGCTTATCCTTCAGCAACGATTTGATCTTTGAGGCCTGCATTACACATGGTGTGCACTGGTGAGAGGCACTTTAGAACACCACATTAAATCAAAGCAGGTGACGTAAGATGACCGACTGCGTGTCTCTTTGGTTTTCAGGGTCCAGAATGTCACACATGAGGTAGAATGTGACATCATTGTCATCATTGGCTGCTGTCCGGACTGATGTACAGCTTGTTCCCTTTTACTGAAGTAGAACTTAAATAAAATGGATGGTCTGATCTAAGAGCTGTTCATCTTTCTCAGCCGTGTCCATTTCCTTTCTGCTTGTAAGGTTCTTGGAAAGAAAAAACATTTTCTCTCTAAAGGAATGTTCTCTCTAATTAGTTTCCATTATTATTATCACCATGTAAGAACCATAGCTGTGCTGTAACATCACAGCAGTATTGAGATTTTAACATTTATTTGTCAATCCTAAAGTGGCTCTAAAATGCTAAATATGATAAGCTAAGGCTGAAACGATTCACCAATTAATTGTTTAGTCGATTGTCAGAAAATTAATCTGCAACTGTTCTGATAATCAAATAAAAATTTGAACTTTTTTTAAGCAAAAGTGACATTCACTTGTTTCTGGAATTTTTTAGTCTATAAAAGTCGATCAGATCCATGGAATATTTTGATGTTTATATCATCGGTTAACATTGTGCTGCCTAATTATTATATAGACTATAGCCAATAACTATTCACATACAGTAGCTCTTACAGTTATACCTGTCATCATGTTATTTGCAGCAAATTATTGTCACAGTATTCTTAATTTTTTTTTCTAATGTAGACATCCAGTAGCCAGTGTCAAAGTAAAAGGATTACTTAATTCATTAATAAAGCTGCATGTAATAAGCAATGTCAGAGACATGAATGTTCTTAAAAACTTTGGATGCTGTTAGGGCTGGGCGATAAAACGATAGCGATATGTCTCGCGATAGACACATCATCAATATCAATAAAAAATGCGTTCGATAAAACATTCGATAATTTCTTTTCTTCGTCGGAAGTAACCTGAAGTTACGAAGCGAGGTTGGTTGCATGAACAAAGGCACTCGCTCTCAGGTAACCGAGCAACGTAGGGAGTAATCGCTAATCAGTGGGAGTGACACGCTAACACGGCAATCATGTAACATTATCAAGTTCGGTTGCGCCATCTCGTTGTCTCATGTTTGATGCTTCGCGAGGAGTGAGATTAGAAATAGAAAGCGCTGCAGCGAGCGAAGAAATTGTTAATAAAACAGGGAAAGTCAGCTCACCAGTATGGCTTTTTTTTTTGGATTTTATACGTCGGACTGTAGTCAGACCAATGTGGTCTGTAACTTATGCAAGACTTTCATCCCCACCAAGACCGGTAATACCACAAACTTGTTTAACCACCTTAGCCGCGCTCACTCTTTGGAGCGCAGCCGTATTCGCCAAATTCAGCCAACCGCAGCACCACCGCACAAGCAGCTGACCACCATGCAGAGGTATCTGCTTCAGTGCCTGATGACAAATCATCTAAAAGGCACGAAGACATAACGGAGGCAGCGGCATATCATATAGCTAAAGACATGCCTCCACTGAGCACTGTGGAGAAGCCAGGTTATAAACATCTCTTACACAAGCTTTTTTTTTTTTTTTTTTAAACACACTTGCAATAAAAATATAATTGAATAGTTCATGTATGTTTAGAGTAAGAAGAGTGACTAAAGTTGTTCATATGTCTAGGCTGGTTTTATAGTTTAGTCAGTGTTACTGTACTGTCTATCATGTTTGTTTGTTTGTTTGTTTGTTTGTATGTTACAGATGTCAAGTCTACCTCAGTTTCTGCTATGTTTACAAAACACTGCACATATCTGAAAACATTTTATTCACCAGAGGGTGAATCAGCTTGTGAACTTTCTGCACTAAACCTGCAGGAAAAAAGTTCTCAGGTTTCTCTCTGTTTACATTTTTACACTTTTTTTACATTTATTATTTGAGTGTTTTCCATGGTTGTGTTGATATTTCCTTTCTGCCTTGATAGCTGAGGGGATTATAATCAGAGGAAGGTTCAATTTAAAATAAAAATGTTTAAATTGAATGTATTTTTCTCCCGGTCCTTATTTTAAATAGGTCATAAAAAAATATCAATAATTATCGATATCGACCGATATAAAACACTTATATCGCAATAGAGTTTTCAGCCATATCGCCCAGCCCTAGATGCTGTGTAAAACAAAAATAAAACAGATTTGAATTCAGAAAGAAAAAGGATTAGCAAATCTGTGTTATTCATGTTTTACACAGCATCTTGACTTGATTTTGTATGATGATGTTATTGATGATTTTGCATCAAGGAAGGCGAGAAAAGTCAAGTTTTAGATTGCCCTTTACACCTGTTGTTAATGTTAATGCCAGTTGTAAACAGGGTGAAAGACCCAGGTTGAAAAATCTGATGCAGTCTGAGCACTGAATTCAGATTATGTTAATTATCTGCTGTGTCTCTACGTACAAAACTGGCATGTGATCATTTGATATGTTATCATGACTGGAACAGTTCAGATGGTATTAATAGGATGATGCAACTCAAATATTTAAATTATCTATGTTTATCCATGTGTCAAATACTATTATTTATTTATTTATTTTATTCATTTGTATTTATGTGATGAAGGATTTGTGCAACTTACATTGGTATACTGTATTTCATTTGTTTATCTTGTTTTTTCTTATTACCTTTTTGTATTTAAGATTATATATAATAAAATAATACAAATAATATAAGATATTGTTGTGTTGGTGGGGTTGCCCAGGGTGTAAAACTAGCCAGGACCGCCTCTGTGTCCAATCACCTGCAATAATAAAGAGATTCTTAACCCATCCAACTTAATTGGATGTGCAATTGATGTGTGAATGTAGCACATGTTGAAAAGTGCTTTGAGTGGTCGGAAGACAAGAGAAATGCTATATAAATGCAGGTCTTTTACCAAATGCAGTCCATTCCCATTCCCATTTTATGTATTATTTTCCTACGCCACTAGCTTTATAAGCAGGAACAGGTAATTGGAGCAGTTTAGTTTTTTCTTTACCACTTTCATATGCAGTATAGAAATGATGCTGCTGAAGTAAAACAAGTGCATTGTTTTTGGAAATATGACTCACGTTATACAGTCTGTAGAAGTGTATGATTCAACTTTTTTTCTCATGTTCTAGTGTCAACAAAGCAAATGAAAATCTCATTAAATTGTGATATTCAATTGCAATACATGTAGAATCGCAATACATGTAGAATCGGCGTCCAAGTATCACCCTAACCTATTTGCACATTACTCTGTGCGTGTATTGTCTGCGCCAATGCCCAGTGGACAAAACATGCCATATCAATTTTTGACAGATGCCAGAAGAATCAAGCATCACAGAGCAGATCAAGCCAGGCAAATCAGCAAAAATTCAAGCAAGTCAGCAAAATCAGGCAGGCAAAAATGCTCTGCTCCTGAAAGGCTCCCTGTGGGCTACGATGCCTTGTGGATGATGGGACAAAACCACATTGCAGCAGGAACGCGACTCAGCCATACCAAGAAAATCTCCATGTTGCTGTAACCACATTTTAATCATAGCTCATTGCTTATTCTTTTACACAGTGTCTTGACTGTTTTGGAATCAGGTTTGTATTTCTTGGATGAGCATAGTGTTTGATGGCTCCACCAGACTTGCATTGTTGGCTTTTGGTGCGTGTATCAGATAAACAGTGTCACACAGCTCCATTAACAGAGTCTTCTGGGAAAAGTGCTTTTTAATACAGCTCTGCACCTCTGTCACTGATGAGTTTGAATGAGCCCAAACTTAATGAGCATTTATTTTCTCTCTAATTTACTTGCTGTTGCAATTCATTTCCAGGCCAATTCACCCTCATAATCAGATGGCAATTATTGAAGCATGAATCGCAGAGAGCAGCTCAGCTTAACTCCCTCCCTTTCATGACACCTGCACGTTCACAACAACACAGTTTGGAGAAGCATTCTTTTATTCCAAATAAAATCTTATTTAGTTCATTTTAAACAGCATTTCTATTTCCATCAGAACTGCAAAATGTAATAAAACGTGTTTTGTTGCATCATGTTTAGAAGTAGGACTTTAAATATATTTTCTCTTGCAAGGCTTTTTATAGCATTGCAGTTTCTGGAGACATGATTACATATCAACATGTGGGCCGACCTCCTCCAACAACTTTGGTTTTGGTACAAGAGAAAAAAACTCACTATGAACATTTAAGAATCTTTAATTCACACTAGTAATAAAATTGCATTACATTTCATAAAATAAATGTTCCAGTTTATATATACAGAGAAAACAGACTGTACATACCCTCCAATGAACCATTTCTAAAAGGAAAATAAAACAAACCAGAAACAAATTTCACAAAACATACAAGCAATACAGTGCTCAGCTAAGCAGGCACAACTGTACATCAAAATTTGTAACTGCTCAGTGTTGGGGTGTGGGAGGGGCAAAAAGTTGAACATTTACAATAGAGTCCTTAGGGACTGATAAAGGGGTCTTAAAAAGTATTGCAGGCAAGCAGACAGACGCTTGTCTTTTTCCAAGTGCAGCAGAACTTCCATCTCCTGTGAACTGTGTGGAGCCGATTGTTGCTGCCAGGAGGCTCCAACTATTGAACCTGTGTCTCAAAGCTCCCATTCAGCTGGCCCTCCTCATAGTCCATTTGACACAAAATCATGTTGTTTTTTAGGAAAAACTTGTCCCCCACGCAAAACCTGTTGGCAGAGAAAAACAAACAAAGACTGTTGTTAAAAACACAGACGATTACTGTTGGCATTATGACAAAGTGGTGTGTGTGTGTGTGTGTTGACCGGCTAACTCCACTCTGGCAGTGAAAATGTCGCATTTAAGATCAGCAGGTAATGGCAATTCTGTTTGATTGCACACATTTTGGTTGGAGGTGTTTTACCTGACTTGTGCTGACACTGTGCGTTGTCAGACTCAAAGCCCGTCGTGATGGTCATCATAAAAGTGTGGCTTCAAATAAAAGTAGATTAAAACCCTATCATTTCAAAGCAAGCAGACATGAGCGCTGGCACCCAATGAAAGGCAGGTCAACTCTCCTCGGCCTGGCAAAAAAAGGCGCTGGCACCACAAGAGTTTCCAAGGAAACTCTGCCATGGGGTTAGCTTTTAACACAACAGTTTGGTTCCAGTGCTCGAGAATGTTTTTTTCCTCTAAAGTCTCAGAGTCAATTGAAGAGGGAAAATAACACGTAGCAGCCTGCCCTACTGATGTTCTTCTCTTTGCTGCTGTTTGTTTGTGTGACACAGTGGAGGCAGCTCCATAATGTGACTGAAGGGGAGTGAAGATAAGAATATAACCAAGCATAGCTTGGCTTTAGTAATGAGCCAGGCTGGTGAAACAGCCATGGCAATAGTGTGCCAGATGAGACCTGGCTTCATGTCTGCCAGCTGAGAAGAGAGACTGCAGTCATAATTCCCTTACAGCAGGTGTTCACTATGGTAACTGAATCTGGCCTGCAGAAGGTTAATGGGCTTGTGCTGTGTGGAGGAACAGGGTCACAGCACCCCTGACAAGCATGCAAAGGACGTTCTGCTCCCAGAGTGGTGCCATTACTGACAGTATATTAATGGGAAAAAGCAATATTTGGGTATGTCATACACTATGTGGATATATACCATCGGCTTTGTGCTCACTCCAATTTCATGACAGTTCCTATCATTAAGGAAACACCATTTCACACCTATGTAGGTCCATTCACCATTATGTGGTAGCACAACTCTGGAGGCCTTTATTTTTGTAGCTCACACACCCCCTCACACACATAAGCACAACAGCTAATTTTACATCCTTGTGGCCAAAAAGATTTACAGAGCTAGCCGCAGGACAACAAGAACAAACTGCTAGCAGCGTGTCACAATAGAAAATAATTAGCTGAGCATTACAATGCAATGGAGCAATCTATGACTTTCTTTAAGACCTGTTCAGTGGTCTGTAATGATATAATAATACAGAAAAATTCTTCTGCACCTCAGCAGTTTCTACTATTTAAGCTATTGGCCATTTTAACACTCAATTCATGTTTTTTTTAGAAGGTGATGTTGTTGTGCAGTTACGATCCCCCTTCTTACCTCTGGTTACAAAGCTGACAGGCAAAACAGTCCAAATGGTAAACATTATCTCTGGCTCTCATCACCATTTCAAAGGCTGGGATCAGTTTACTGCAGGCTGCACAGTTCCCCGTTGTACCAAAGAGCCTGAAAGACAGAGGAGCACAGACAGAGATTAACCCACCTTCCCTTTACCTTGATGCAATAAAAGAGCAAACAAAAACCTAGTGACAGAACGAACAATGGTAGAAAAATGCTGCAATGGAAGTGAAAAAGGGGCAAAATGGAAATAGGTTGAATGTAATGCACAAATCTTCCTTGGCACCCACTTGGTATTTTTTGTTAATGAGAGTCACAAACATAGATCTTAATTCTTGGCTAATGATCTAATTAAAATGATCACATGGTTTTAATCTCCTTCTTCAAAGAATTTCCCCCTTGCACATTACAAAAGCAATGAAAACAGATCTGAAGCAAAGCATTTGAATTGTTGAAACTTTTTCTCTTTCATAACTAAAATACCTAATGAGTCTATCTCCAACCAAAGCCAGCAGGATTTTTACACAAGAGGATACGCACTATAATGTAGTCGTGAGTTCAAAAGATTTCAGTTAGAAGGATTCAGGCTCGATCCCTGCTCTCTCTTTGTCCGTCTTCTGCTTTTATTCGGAGAGGAGCCTGAGACAATGATGGGAGATGTAGCCGTGAAGAGTTAACTAAATGTTCACAGCGAGCAGACTCACTGCTCAACCTTCTCTGTTGCTTGTTTAGGCTTATTAGATAGGAGCCAAATGATAAAGGTCACAAACAGAGCAAGGAGGCAATGGTGTAGATCTCTTTTCTGCTCAAAGAAAAGGAACCTCAAATGCTTTCTCCCAGTCAGATTTACATTTTCATTTTCCAAGCGCCTGCCCCGATGTTTAATTTGGAGATTCTGGAGCACAGATAGATTTATATATTCTGCGGGAGGAGAAGGGTCGTTTCACAGCTTTGCAAGAGGGGATAAGGCAACAGCAGATTGCCAATCCAACAGTATGTTAAACACTTTTCCCCCAAACTTGTAGGGCTCAGACAGAGGAGTCGCAGTGTTGATATTCCGCCTCGTTTAGGCTAGTCCCATTCAGTTGCTTTCACCTTGTTAAAGAAAACGTCTATCCAGCAGGCCTGCTTCTAATAAGAGGCCGTTGCCCCAGAGGAGCAGGAGAGACAGAAACACAGGGAGAAAGGTTGTTATGTTCCATGAGAGGGATTCACACGGTGTTAAACAGAGACATTGTTACAGCTGTTTACTGTTTCAGTAAATACTGCCTGTGCTCGTACAGTAGTCATCTGCCACCCATTGGGCGCTCTTTAACGCCAATAAGCTGTTGTTTTCACAGACACCTTTAAGAAAAAAAAAATGTTTTTCCTTTTCCAAACATCTAGAAAATTCTCACCCATTTAGTATTGATCCAAAAATCGACCACACATCAGTGCTCCAGAAATTGGCCTTGTTTCCATTTCAGTATATAAGATTTTCCAGCACATACTGGCAACCCTGATTTCTTCGTCTTCTGACACGATGAAATGCAACTTAATTCTTGTCCCTTTTGTTTACTATTCAACAAAAAGTCGCCCGCATTGGATGTAACCCACTGCCTCACACGTCCTTTGTCATTATGACAGTCAAATGGCAGGGTTTGCTCCAGGTTTCACTCCACCTGAGCTCTGTGCCGGACTGGAGAGTCAAACAGTGATGTCTTTTTCTTTCCCTCTGGGAACTGAAGCTATAAAAGAGCCCAGAGAGCCTTGGTCACTTACAGAGTCTGACATGCACACACCTGTAACAGCTCGTAGGATTATTCTAACCCATCTCCATTACACCCTGCTGGGCTGCAGACATGGTGCTCACTTGATACATACAGGTTGTGAAAATGCTTGACAGGGGAGCCAAGCTTGCTGCCGACACTAAGTTCTACCTTCAGTCAAAGCAGTGTGTGACACCTGTAGCTAGTTTCCACCTTCCCCCTACATTTTTTTTTTGTCTACAAACAAATCATCAAAATGCTGTGGGTATAACCTCGTTCCCCTTTATGTTTACAAATACAAGCCCAGCTACTCTAGAAATGCTGCATTTTAACTTAAAATACGAACAATAAGAGAATAGAGACATTAAAAGTACTAAAAATAGTGAATATACTAGAGACATTACTGTATGTACTTCCACAGAAAACAAGGATTCGATTAGTTGCTTAACCTCCCTTGCTTTTGAAAGACATTTTAATCGGCCAATTTACCCATTTTACAGATTCAACTAATGCACTTGTCATGTTGAGTAATACCAGTGAATCAGCTGTATAATGTCTTCTGTGGCTCTAGACGGGCTTTGTCAAGTCTGAGAAAATAACCCTGATGATGTCACTAGGTTATCTCTTTGTGGGATTGGAGACAAATTCATAACAAAAAGCCTGAAGACCCTCACTGACCTGTAAACACCCACATTTTTCAAACTCGCAACCTCGTTTGAAAAAAGATAAGTACTAGTACTCCCCATTACAAGTAAGCTGACCTTCATGTGTGAAATGGGTGGATTTCCCCATCAAGACTTTTTAAGGATCTTTAGGAAACACGAAAGCGAGGGTGCAGCAGACAATGCTGCTCAGGTAGTACACATAGGGCCAGATTTACTCAGGCTTTGGTACCTGTTTTTCAGCCACAGATGGAAGGCATTGTACCCCAAACACGTGCTGTGTTTCTCAAACTGACACACTAGGCTGGAGCAACGGTTTGCATGCCATTTGAGTGAGTGTTTGCAAATAATACACAGGAGACATGTTAACAGGAAATGATTATGTATTCTGCTGAGGTCACGCTATCCAAAACTGCTTTGTTTGTCAGTTTTGCGGTGAAAATTCTCCACTTCTGGAAATGAGGCATAAATACGGCGCAGATGGGATTTACGAAAGCCACAAGGAAGGTTGTAGTGGCGAACTTAAATACAACTAAAACCTGATTATTACAAACAAAAATGAAGCCATCAAACTTGAATCTAAACCTAACCTTCAATAAACCATAACTTTACTTTGTTTGTCACACACTGCGTTTGGTGACATCTGTGCCTGTCTGAGGGTCTCTTTGCCAATCGGGAATGCCCTGTGTTTTCAACAGCTAAGGCAGTCACAGGCACCCATTGCCTTTGAAGATGAAGGGCGACGATGGCCGTCATCTCTTATTTGTCTTATTATATCACTTCATCTCCTTTTTGTCAACCATGAGGTGTTTATTGCCTCATTATTTATTAGGAATTAGATATATAAAGAGAAAAGATCATATCATAATTTTATGAGTAAAATTTGGAGTAATAGTGACAGGTTTTCTCAAGAGGAGCTGAACCACAGTAGAAGTACATATTTTTCAATCAGGACCACTATGTTGTGATTTCTTTCCTGAGCTTAGTGGTCTCTTTGAAATCTCGGAGTTGACTGCGTAATGAGCTGCTATTTTAGTAAATCAGACCCAGATTACTGCTGCAAACTTGGGGTGTGCCATATTGTAGCTTGATATGATAAAAAAAATCATTCTGCTTCTCATCCTCTGCTTCCGTTGATGTAATGACGTCATACCATTATGCACAGCAACAAGAAGCATGGCTGAAAGCGCATATAACATCGCCACTGACTCCATGGTGGAGGAGTTCATTCTAACAAGTGGAGTGACTCCAGTAATGCAGAAGTGGTTTGGTTACAAAAGATCAGATGTTCAACAAGCCATGATAATATGTATCAAATGCAATACAACCAACTTATTTCCCCGCCTCAAGCAGAAGCACCCGCAGCAGCTATTTTGAGTTCTAAACCAAGCAGACAAACCAAACTGACTCAGCATAGCATCACTGAATCTTTGGCAAGGTGTACATACTGTCAAGAATATCATTAGTGTTGTGATACTATTTTTGGGTCATATCGTCCAATCCTATCGCAAACTCAATGAAAACCGCAGTGCACATTTGCACACGCATTCTCTTAGTAAACTGTTGTGTTACGGCAATACTTGATAGTACTTGATAATAACTTGCCAGAAAGGATAAAAAAAGAATTCTGCTTATAGCACAGAATAGCTTTGCACATTTAGGGTGGAAATGCAGTAAAAATTAAGCTCCATCACTGAAGCACGTTCGCTTAACTGACGCTGGTCTGTCTTAATCACCTTCAAATCATGAAGAGATCCACTTCTGCCATGCTAGCCTGATTTCCTTATCAGCTTTGTGATTTACTATCGCCGACTGAAATTTGCCACAGAAAAAAAAGTCTTCCATCTTTACCATAACATGGAGAGTTGAAGTGTAAGAAAGTGCAGTGGATATGGCTGCGTCCTACTCGCACAGCTCTTCAGGCAACAATTGATGTGTCTGGTTTATAATGTGGCATCAACACATGGCTTAATTGGGCTCCTCGTGCTAAGAGGAGATTACAGCATGAGAGAACTGTTCAAACACATTACACTCTTCTCTTCCTGCGCCTCTGAAGCTAAAAGCAACCAGAGTCAAACCACCACTGCAGCAGTCTCATGAGTAACAGCTGAAGTAGAGCTATGCATAGTAAGCAATGAATGTTTCACACCAAAACATGATCAAGAGGAAAATGCAGCGGTTGAAGGGATTCGATGTCAGCTGAGAGAATGCAACGTATTACCACAAAAATGAAGAAGGAAGTGACACAAAGTAAAACAGATTAGGCACAAAAAGCTCCATCCAAGCTCTTGAAAGCAAAGTAGGCAGTGAAGACTGTATTTTACTGTAATGAAGAATTCTAGAAGAAGCCATTCATAGTATGCACAATATGTTGTGTGTGTGTGTGTGTGTGTGTGTGTGTGTGTGTGTGTGTGTGTGTGTGTGTGTGTGTGTGTGTGTGTGTGTGTGTGTGTGTGTGTGTGTGTGTGTGTGTGTGTATGCTTCACAGCACTGAAACAGTGCCTTCAAAGAACATACATTGTGGATTACCTTTTGAAAAATATTAATTCATTTCATTTACAAAAGACTTTTTGTTTGAATAGACTATTTTCTGCAGAATTCCCACGTATTGTTCTGACACATGTCCTGTATTGTGGGAGTGCAGTGGCTCATGCACTTCAATTTCCCTGGTCATTTGGATTAAATAAATCAATATTCTCGAAAGGGAAGTGGGGGTAAAAAAATTCAACATCAACACAGTTTTTTCAGCATTGCTATTTAAATAGAGGGTGAAAGGCGAGCTTCTGGAGAAATATGACAGTATTGTTCGGAGCTGCTCGTAATACACGAAGCCCATCAGGCTTTGTCGATCAATCATCAGCATTGTAACAGCGTTTGAAGCACAAAGAGTCTGCTTTTAAAATAGATGCTTCTGTGGTTTGCTTTTCACAACCTGCGAGACATTCTGCCATGGATTTCTGTACAAGATAATGCCGTAAAAAGTGAAAGCAGGCTGGCTATTTATCAGATTGGAATGTGTGTTTTTAAGAATTTCATCATCCGTGTTCAGATATTATATGACCCCTTTAATAGTATATAATAGTTAGTAGGGCTGCAACTACCGTTG
This sequence comes from Chaetodon trifascialis, assembly GCF_039877785.1. NCBI lineage: Eukaryota > Metazoa > Chordata > Actinopteri > Chaetodontiformes > Chaetodontidae > Chaetodon > Chaetodon trifascialis. The sequence continues at coordinate 13,745,917 of NC_092056.1, forward strand.
TAACTACAGTGGTTTAGTGAAATATGTCAGTTCTAATTTCTCGTACGTGACTTCTAATAATGCTTTCTCCGGCCAACAGTCGGAATATTATAAAGCCTTTAATCGATTTTCATAGTAATAGCCCTTTAATTTTGTGTCCTCACGATTAGCTGAGGAATCGTTTCAGCTCTTAGACTTAGTAGTATTTTTGCCAGGTCTAAGCACTAAGACTTGTATTAATTGTGTTTTTATTTAAAGTTTTTTCCAACCAACTGATCATAAAATCATTTCTTATGCCAGCTCTGACATGCACTATATGACAACACATCCCTCCTGTGCTGATGTGGTTTGTTAGCAGCAGAGTTGGATAGCACGAATGTAAAGAAGCTCGGCTCCCCTTCCTCTGTTATTGAGTTATTACAATGAGTCTTTAGAGAAAAGAGGGCCTTCTTTAGTTCTTTCAACTTGCTGCTTTGCTAACTTCAAACCCTTAAAGCTCCTACAGTGCATCATCTGCCTCTCTGTATTGCCTCCTTCAGATTGGGCTGTGGCTCTTGAAGTTTTCTACCTGTTCTCTGAGCTCTTTGAGACTTCCCAGCCTGCACAGGGGTTTGTTAGATTTCATAAAAGGGAAAGCTGTTAATGCATGCATCGCATGTTCTGACCCTCCCCAACAGTTGTGTCTTTTTGAAAGTTTAAACCGTTCTGTTCAGATCTATATCTTGCCCAGAGAGGAAGAGCAACTGTTACGGGAGGAGAGCAATTGTTTTACTTACTAAAGTAGCACAGGGAGGACAGATTTGAAAAACAGTCACATCCAGATGGAGCTATCATCTTCCCCCTGCTATTTCACTGGTTTGTGGATAACTTATAATGCTCATTATCTTGAAAAGGTTTTCCTCTTACTGTTAATTATACCCCATTTTGATAAGTGGATGACTATTATGTCCTCTCTAATATGTGAAATAGAAGATTAAATGATTTCAGGCCTCGAGTCCTGATGATCACACTATGACTAGATTGTCAACCGTCTGATGAAATCTTACAATCCTGGGCCCTAGACATAAAGGAAACACCTAATTAATCTATTATTCTCACTTAAAATGAAAGAGTGTGGCCAAATTGCAAAAAAAACAAAACATGTAATACAGGGAAGTGAATGTCAGGGACAATGAAAATTGAACTTTTTTTGGTGCAGTGGTTTAGAGGGTGAGGAGGACGCTGTTTAATGTATGTGTGCGTTTTAGTGTTTGTGTGTGTTGAAGTGTAAGATTCAGGAAAGCGTGAGTGCATTCAGTAAGTTGCTAATGCCATTGAAGGACAATCACAGATGGAGCTCCTATAATAATTAATGTGAGCATGGCAGGGTTCCAAACCCTGGGAAATAACCAAAGTGTGTTTGATCCACCCGCTTGTCTTTAATGAAGTGCAGGAGGCTAATTCAGTGCACAGATTTAACTTCATTACTGCAGGTGAGGAATGAAGGAATGAAAAGGAAACCGGTGCCGGATGGAGACTGCATCACCTACTTTCAGATACTCTCAAACTGCCTCTTTTCTATACGCAAGGCAAGGTTTTTAATTTGTTCGATAATAGAATTCATCTCAAGCATCTCTAGCCATTAAGTGTTCCGCATTTGTCGCAGGCTGAAGAGCAGGCGAGTGGGATGGATTTCATTAGGCAATCCGGGGCAACAGAGGAGCACCAGAAAGCTCTCTCCTCCTCCTCTTTCCTTTTTATTCTTATTTTAGTATTCCTAACTCTTGATTTCAGATGTCATTCTCAGTTTTCCATCACTTCCCTGACCTCTACATCTTACTGGTCTAATGTGCGAGAAAGCTTTTGCTTCTCCCTTCACAGTGCCAGTTAGGCACTTATGGCTTGGGGGTTGGGGTTGCTGTCCTCTCAGCAGATGTATTTTACCAAGTAAAACTCTGAGCTTCATCATTTTTGCCTTCACTTGGTCATTTGCCCATTTATTATTACCTCATCTGCACCATCTGCCCCTTCTGGGGGCAACATCAGGTCTTAGTGGACCTCTCACTGCATCTTAAAAGCATTAACTGTGGGTGGGGACTGATGGATGGTAATGGCCTATCTCAATGTAACATCCCTAAGCGCTGCTCAAGTGGGCTGCGGGCTTCTTCCAGGTCAGAGAAAGGGCTGAGATATAAGATGTCATGGAGATCCATGAGTGAGGTGGGAAGACAACCAAGGTGATTAAGGTTGTCTTAATCTAGATATATATATATATATATTTTGGATATAATATAAAATAACGGCTGCTTTAAATTTCCTTTTTTAAATTAGAAAAATGAACAGGTACAAACCTAGTGGGTAGCAATAAAAACTGAAAGCATCAATGAGGGAGTGAAGGGACAAGTAGGCAGAAGGGAAATGGAGAAAAGGAAAGGGGGAGGACACTGCGGGACAGGGAGGTTTTTTTTGGGGGGGGGGGGGGGGGGGGGCTAGGGCACTGGCATCCCTAAGTTGGCCCCAGGGGGATTCCCTCTCAGATAAATGGGAGGATCTCATTGGGAATGTGACTTAACGCCCAGGAAATGGTCATGTTTAATTTAACAAGCAGATGGCAGGGGCATCTGAAGGGGGTTACACAGAGCCAAAGACACTGATGAAGCAACAAGCCTGCCTGGAGGTTTCTCACAGCCTACAGCTCTGGTGCAACCGAGAGCCAGTCGACTCCATGACAGAAGTCCTCCGTGTTCATGTAAACACAGAGAATAAGATGCAAATAAAAAAATGAACACTGCAAAAACAAAAATGTAGTAGTTTAAGCTGAACTTAGCTTAATGCATTGTTGGTGTAAATATCCCTATAAAGTGAAACAAATCTACAAAATTAATATTGAGAACAAATGAAATGAAAGGTTACAATTCTAGATTATTTTGCATGGCGACGTCGCTCGATGTTAAATACTGAGTATGCGGTGACTACGCATTTTGTATTCAGGATGCAGTGATACAGAAAAGTCAGACAGCATGACTCATGCTTTGACATGGTTCTACGGTATTTAGAGTTAAGAATAAGGAGATGCACTGCTCCTAAAATGCCAAAATATTTTTTTTCTCTCTTTTTTTTTGCTGCCTGTGCACTATGCTTGTGTTGAAGTTCCCCCAAACAACATTACTTTCTGCTATACGCATGGCGGAAAAGAGTAAGACAACAAACTCTCAACACATTCAGTTTTTCCATGATGAAGTTCGAACACTAAGGAATCTTGGTTGATTTTTGCTGTGTTTCTGTGAATGGGAGCTACAGGAAACGCACTCTGAGAAACCAAAGTAAACGGTACCAGGAGGTAAAAAAACAAAAACAAAAAAACCTTTGTGATCCTTTCATGTCCCACAGCTCTTGGAATGGCATGGCTTTTGTGTTTGTTGTGAGTGGAGAGAGGTGATTGTGTGTCTTTCTTGCCTCAGGTAGTCCCTGCGACAGAGGATGAGGTTGGCTTTCGTATAGAGGGTGGAGCCCACCTCCCCCAGGCGGCAGTCACAGCAGGCACATTTGAGACAGTCCTCATGCCAGTATTTGTCCAGGGCCTTGAGCAGGTAGCGGTCTTTAATCTTGCGATTGCAGCCAGCACACCCCTTCTGTTTCCCTTTGGGCTGGACGGAGAGCATCGGCACACCTGTAGTGATAAGGAGACAAACAGCCATGCGTGATTTACGGCCCAGGAACACGAGTGACTTCTCATGTTCTCTTTTTGATAAGCCGGCTGCTTCTCGAGGCGTCTAAGCCTGGCCTCGCGCGCGGCCACAGCACACTGCCTACCTGCTTCATATGCATTAAAGAAAACATTCTTCCATGTAGATAGGCACACAGGTCACATTGGACTATAAAGCCCTGACTTACTTGTTCCACTAAGAACATGCTGTAATACAAAAGTTACATGATCACTTGCAGCAGGTTTCAGAGGAAGGGGCATGTCCTGTGTATTTCTGAAAAGACACGATGTTTATTTTGCTTGCTGTGGTATTTACTGCAAGGTATGTAGCACGTTAGCTACCTACCATTTCATCAAAGCCCATTTCACTCAACTGTCCACAGTTGTAAAAGCTCCTCATGGGCTTTGTTTGGTATAGATTAACATTAACCTTTTAAAAAGCCTCTGACCACAAAAACGTTGCTACCAGACCCCAGTGAGATATGTTATGGCCTAAGTGCCTTTTAGCATACGCTCCCTCTCTGTGTTTCCTACATACACACACAGGGACACACACGGACACAGACTGACACACACAAATTTGCGCACACAAACCACAAACACACACACAGTGTTCCCTACTCAGAGCATTACAGCCTTTCCTCCTTTTACACTTATCTGTACTCATGTGTCTGCAACGGGCGAGCCTAAGTTACCAAACTCGCAAATTGCCCTGCTGTCACGCAGGTCCCCTTTAAGCATGCCTTTTAGCCTCCTAAAGGACAAATAAAGTCCATTTAATAACTGCACTAAACACTAATAGTCTATGTGTGGTTGACATTTGTGTTTGGACTAAAAGCCCCCCTCAGGCCACTGGTGGTACAGAGGCAGGGGCGCGCAGCTCCCCTCTGTAGCACTAACAGGTCTGCCACAGCTGAAAGCACAAGACAACAGCTCTTAAGACACTCTCTCACACACTGAGCTATTGATCCATCTAAAAGAACACACAGTGGACGCCACTTGCCACTCTACTTTCAAAACACATTTCTCTCTCTCACTCTCAAAAAAAAAAAAAAAGACTGGACACTCTGCATCGCAGGGGGTTGGGCCAGCATTTTGTGTGCGGGTATCTATAAAGGTCCCTTTTAAAGACACGTTACTGAGTTTTATATGACATGTCACTGTTTCACTGCTGCACTTTCGGGATGTGCACAGGTACATTTTGTCTGGGCCAGATAAAGTTTTTATTTTCATTTCTTCAGCAGGGAAGTATGCACAATTGCAGCAGTGTAATTTTATGTGTGAATGGGGTCATTCTGTCGTTAGAGCTGCCATTTCACAGTAACTTCTGTGGTTGGCTCAGTGATAAACACAGCTTCAGCTGGTAACAAGGGACTGCTTCACTCTGTGCACTATTTTTCTCTGCGAAGCCTGTCAAGTTCGCTCTCTTTCACAAAAACCTTCTACCACTTTTCAAAGGACTTCCTTGGAATAGAAAGGCATATTTTCTCTCTCTCTCTTTCTGTGTCTCTCGTGTGCACATGCACACATATCTGCACACCTAAATGGACTCACAAAGTACTTTATTGGATCCAGATTTGCTCTGCAACTTTTGGCCATCCACACATCAATAATGCTATGAATGTAATATAATTAGCATTTCCCCTTTTAAAAAAGAGGTGAAAGAAATAGGAGAGCTTGTTAGTCAAATTTATGGCTTTGGTTTTATATGTCAGTAAGTGCTCTGGTGGTGTTGAGCCATCTTATTTCTTTATCAGAAGTGGAAAGGAGAGGCTTATTGGTTCAGTGCTGGCGATGGGAGCCATCAATTAGTGTTCTGCCTGCCCTCCAACTCCCTCACCTCCCTCCCTCCCCAAAACAGGCCCCTTGAAGCTGGCACATTAGGATCACAAAACCTGCTATAAATACCAATGTTCAGTGTAAATGAAGCTAAAAAGCTTCAAATTCAAGCCACACTGGCTAAGGGTGGACTCTTCTACCTGCATTTCATGGCTTGTTAGGGGAGCTCTCTGCAGGTATGCCAACAGTGCTCGCCTGACAGACTTCTACAGAAGTAAAAACAGTCTTAATGAGGAGAGAGAAAATGCCTGTGTGTGTGTGTGTGTGTGTGTGTGTGTGTGTGTGTGTGTGTGTGCGTGCGTGCGTGCGTGCGTGCGTGCGTGCGTGCGTGCGTGCGTGCGTGCGTGCGTGCGTGCGTGCGTGCGGTGCATGCGTGCCTGTGTACATGTGTATGTGTGTACTTTAGGGCTTTGTGCAAAGGGAAAGAAAGGAGTTGCTGCAATTCCCTCGGGGATCACAAAAATCTTTAATTTGCCTTTTATGACACCTAATTAGTTATTCTACTCAAAATCTTTGCTTTAAATAAGAGAACTAATTATACAAAAAGGTCGTTCCTCCACCTCCAGAGAACTACTCCTAATTGGTTGAGACCACCGCATGCCGCACACTCCTTAAACATATCACGTGTGTGTTTTACATCATGCTTAAAAAGGCCAAAGCTTAACCTGTCCTGGAATTACTGCATGCTGCTCAGCCCCTCTATTGGATGCACACTTTGTTTAAAACCCTGCTCAGCATCACCAAAGTGACAACACCCTCTGTGTCTTAGTGCAACGCAGGTTCTGTGTTTGCCGTTCGTCTGACAGCCATGTCTTCATGCATATGTCTCGGTCCCTCAGGCCTAACTGTAACAGAGATGTCTCAGTGGAGGAATGCCTTATGTCTTCCAGGAAACCAATATGCACATTCAACTGATGCCTCTTTCTTGAAGCCATTGCAGGGAACAAACATGGGTTTGATGTCTTCTACCAAAGCAGCCTCTGGAAAACAGCTTTAATAGCAGTGTAGCAAGCACTACCTCAAACCTACTAAACAAAGAGCAGTGACAGAAAAAAAATGAGTGTGTAAAGTAAATGTCTTTTCAATTCCCTTAATGCCATGAGACATTTTCTTGCACCTGTCACCACTCCCGGCGCTATGTGAAACTGCAGAGTAGAACAGAGCCTCCCATGCTTGCCACCTCCCAGAAAGAAAAGCTGCATTATGAAAGGAAGGAGCAGACTACGAGGCAGCCTCCACTTAATCCAATCCATTTAACAGATACAAGTGCCACTGACCTTCCAGTGTCATTTGATGTCACCAAAAGCATGCCTCTCCACATCACGATCCATTCTCCAACAAGGGATGCATTTTACCCCTCAAAGTGGAGAGAGAGCACTTGCCCTGCCAAATATCCTTCCTGAGAAGGAATTTAATTTGCCATTAGCACTGCGTGTAAAGGTCTGTCATCTCTCCCTTCTTCCAGCCATCTACTTTCTTTAAGATTGTATCTTTCAAGAATATGTACAGTTAGTTTTTCTCAGCCCAAGCAGTCTGTCAGAGCATGTATTTTCCATTATAGAGATAGCATCCGATTTCTATGTTACCCCATTTAGAACTCCGTCTTTATGGCTATCAAAAAATCACATCAGTCTGCTAACCTTTTTTTTCTTTTTTTTTTGATATGTTTAAGGTTTTAAAAGAAAATGCACTCTTTGGGGCCCTCAAGGAAATGTTTGATATTAGAGAAATACAATCATCACATGCATGTAGACTCACATTTCCTGGATTGGGCAAGAGTGTGTGAAAAAACTGTAAATAAATATTAAATGTTGATGTTGTACACTTCTGCAAACTATAGATGTATTGAAACTTTACATAAAGAAAGGTTGTTTCTTTACATTTCAGTTTTACGTTGTGACAACAGGGGTCGGGTTGGGTTTAGGCACAATACCCATTCGGGTTTTTAGAAAAGATAATGTTTTGGCATAAAATACTTGGCTTTTTCAGGTTAGGGTTAACCCCCCCCCCCTTTTCTATTACATAGTTTTACATAAGGCTGAAAGTACTAATCATGCTCTCAATTAATCTGTAAATAATTGTCTTGATTCATCAATAATTTGCTTTGTCTATAAATGTCATAAAAAAGTGACATTATATTCCCCACATCCCACGGTGATCTATTTAACTGGCTTGTTTTATTGGACCAAAGATACTCAGTTTATTGTCATATATGACAGAGACAAGCTTCAAATCCTGATATATGAGAAGCTGGATGTTTGATATTTTTGCTTGAAAAGTCGATTAATCAACTAATCGTCATCTCCCCTCACAGTTTCTCAGAGTCTGAGGTGTTGTCATCATATGCATGTTGTCTGACAAACAGTCAAAACCCAAACATTCAACTTACAATGATGTAAAAGTGGGGAAAGCAGCAGATGTTTGCATGATGAACTGAACTTAATCAATTATCAAAATGATTAAGTTGCATGCAAAAAAATCCTCTGTATCCTCCACTACACCATTACACACATGATCCCAGTGGAACAGCTGCATCTCACAGGTACTCAGTGTGTGTGTGTGTGTGTGTGTGTGTGTGTGTGTGTGTGTGTGTGTGTGTGTGTGTGTGTGTGTGTGTGTGTGTGTGTGTGTGTGTGTGTGTGTGTGTGTGTGTGTGTGTGTGTGTTTTTAAAATGTCGTCTGATCAATTAAAAGCACTGACACCATGGTGTGATGCAGAGTTTGCTGGTTCACAGGGAGGTAAAGGATGTTGTCGAGAATCACTCAGCCTTCCTGACACATGGGGAAGGGACGTGGGCTTTCAAGGAGGTGGAAGCTGGCCCTGGGTGGGCCTCCTCTCAGGGGCCCCCATAATTCCAACTCCCACCTGCAGCAAATAAGAGAGTGTTGGCCACCAGCGTGGTGGATAAACAGACTGGGATGCTCAGGGAAATTAGATACTACTCTATCAAATGATTGGATTTAGCTTTAACAAGTGCATTTGTCATCATCGTCATCACTTAATTCAAAGCACTCTTGAACAAGACATCAACCAGACCGTTAATGGCCTACGATGAATCTCTAAACTTCTGCATGACTGAGTGAATCATCTTGAATAAATTATATATTATATTAAATTACTTTATACCTCCTACAGATAGTAGGAGATAAAACAATATAGAAGAGTGGACAATCAAAAATACAACTTTGTTACTGTATTACAAAAACTCTCAGCAAGGAAGCTACAGGGCTCATTGAAACCCCTCTCCTTTAGTTTTCAGCCACCACTGTAAATGCCGTGGCCATGGCAATCCCATATAAAATGTGTCCTCAGGCCAAGGTGTCTGCCACTAAGGTTAATAGGGATCTCATGCAGATGTCTTGCCATTGTGTGCATGAATCAGCCCCTTTCATTCAGCTTCCGTCATTGCTGTAATTGAGCCCATAGATTCGTTTCTCTATTGCCAAGACAAAACACAAGACATCTGGTAATAATATCAGCTGGAATACACATGCCAAATGAAAGCAGACTGATGAGTGTATTCTGAATGATAAGCAAAATAAAGACCGCTGATTCACTGTGTGATTCATGTTCCTGTGCTTAGCTGGAGCATATGCAAGGAGTACAAGAAAAGATATGCATGAGCACACACTCACAGAGAGAACAGACACACACACACACACACACACACACACACACACACTCAAATAAGGTAGCTTATATTACATTTCATACTGACTGTGTTTTTTTCTTATAGTTAGCTGTAAGAGCCTTCTATGTTACTGTATGGTATGCTACATTTCCAGATGGTTGTGTATGAATGCTGGGGTCTGTGAGGTGATTTCTGGGACTGTATGCATGCTATGATTATGACATAATTAACACCCACAGTAAGTGGGAGAGAGAGCAGACAGGGCTGGTGCGGATGAGGAGGGGACTGTTCATTAACAAGATGCACTCTCTCAAACTTTGCAGCTTGCAGTGGCTAATAAGCCCCGGTGAAACGGAGCCCAGCCGTCCCTTGCATTGACCCTGGCACTGCCCAGGATAAGGGAGGGTTTTGTCTCCTGGAATAATTGCTCTTTTCACATGTTACAAGTGTCCTGACCCCCACGGTCGGCAGCCACTTTCCCTACCATAATTACTCCTGATCCGCTCCAAATGAGTCAGCCGCATTAGGGCTGCAATAACACTGGCCCAGCTTCAAGCGCGGCATGGGGAGTCTCAGCAGAGCAGCCTGGAACAGGACTGCCTTTTCTCCCAGCCCACGGTCATTTCCATCACGTCAGAGGTGCATTTCTTACACTTGAAGTCAGCACGAAGGCCCTGGGCCCTTTTCTGAGGCTTACAGAAGGCATTGTTAGCTCCTGGTGCTCACTACTCACTGTGGTTTGGCAGCAGTCTCCATCCCAATTAACGAAAAACTTCATTAGGGTGTTTTTCCACACTTTTCAGCCCCCTATTATTTTTAATTTATTCACATGGGGTTAATTAAAAGAAATGTATCACAGAGATATGCAACAGCTTTCTAATTAAATTCATTGCTGCTTTTTTTTTAAGACATGAAACTGGCAGAGTTTCCAAATTATTACAGAAGGCGACTTGTTCCAACACTTGGTTGCTCAGTAGTGGGGTGAGATTAGAGCTCTGCAAGGTAAGCTGTCAACAGCAGAAAGAGAGTGAGAGAGCGAGAGATGGGGCAAGAAAAACAGAGTAAGGGAATAAGATGAATTGGGAGGAGGAGAAAAGACACAAACTTTCATGGGTTTATCATGCCCCAAATAAACCCATGAGAGCTCTTAAAGAGGGAGGACTGCCAGAGTGTTGACAGAGCAAGGGGAAGAATTGATATTGCATCTAACCAATCAAATGTGGGCATAATGTTGTGCTTTGTTTACTGCTGGTCTGAGGTGTTTGGTTCTTAAAACCTGTCATTTTACAGTATTTCATGTAAGTGCAAGTTGACAGTATAACCGAGAGGGCGAATGTATCTTCGTCTTCAATCCTCATACAGTAGGTGCAAGATCAACAGACAAAAATCCATCCATTCTCAAGCTATATACTTTTAAACGTCGATGGACGAGGCAATCTTGTCTGCTACTTCATGATTCCTGGCAAAAAAAAAAAAAAAAAAAAAAAAATCAAACCATTAGACCTGTCACAGCCACCTTCCGCCATCCGGAACAGAATAATGCACAAACACTTTTAGTCCGCATTAAAAATGCATTTGGAGAGGAATAAATGTAGCCCTCTAAAGTTTGTGTCACTCATGAGGTCAGGAAGTGATGTACAAAATCCTCCCCACTCCCCAGCAATTACTGCACACTTATTATTTCAAAGGATATGCCAGGAGACAGGTGTGCAATTCAAGGTCCTCAGTGTGTTGAAAATGGAGGGGAAGAAGGAACACCATACTGTGTGAGGCTCTTTAATCTTGAATAATGCAAATTCCCCACTGGGGGCAGTTATTTGGCAGCATGGGCCTCTAATGTCATTCAACTCCCACACCTGATGGGGTAAATAATGAGGGAGGTTGGTTGGGTGCAGTTAAGGAAGTGGTCTTCGTGAAGATTGGGTGTGACGTCATATGGCATGGTAAACTTAACTGTCTTGTGTAGTGCAGCTTATCCTAAATTTCACAAAAGGGCCGACGTTTGATGTTTCATTATGAAGATGGCTTGCTTTTAATGAATTCCTTTTAACACTTTTATATTACCTCATAATAAAAAGACTGGCCCTATTTCTTCAGGGAGTAATTCTGGTTACTTGATAAAATCAAATGGCAATTCAACTACAGACGACTGGTCAAATAAAATGAAATAAAATGAAATGAAAGAGGTGTGATTGGAATGGGGAAGGGTGTGAGGACTTGGTCTCAGCTAATGTTGAGTTGTGGGAGTGTGTGTGTGCATGGCAGCTGTCTTTTGCTTCTGAATTTGTAGTTGCAAACATCATAGTTAAGCACTGATTAAATCATGAACTTCAATATCCAAAACCTAATCTACTAGCTTTAAGAGGGAAAGAACTATTCCCTTTAATCACAGACTTTAATTAGCTATTTAAGATTTGATTTATTGAAGGTCAATAAGAGATTAGTTCTCAGCAAGTTGGCTCTTATTTAAGAGAAGACACCCCAGGCTTTTCTATTTACCAACAAGATGGCTGTAATATCTTAAAGTGTGAAGCCGCCATCCTCCTGTATTTCTTGGTATTCTTGTGCTAAAAGGGAACTCTTAGGAGGGTTTTAATTTTGCTGCAACCTAAATAAATGCATGTGATATTTTGTTTTTGCCAGAAAACTGCCATGTAAAGGTCATATTAAGTTGTACAAAGTGAAGGTGCGTGAAAGCAGAAGAGCTGAAATTTATTGGCGTACAAAGTATCAGTTATCCAGCAACATAGAAAGAAGTTAGAATTAACTGTGCACGTGTTATTACGAGTGACATTTTCATCCTCCGACCAGGAATACAGGTAAGAGGAAGGAAAGGTGAAATGAGAAATATATATATCTCTGTTTGAGATGCAACAAAGATCAGTAAACCCTCACTTAAGGCCAAAAAGAAATCTAAATTCTGCAGCAGGAGTACAGTAGAGAAGACATTTACAGGGAAACAAGACTGAAAGTCTCAAAGCCCCGCTAGCAGCCCCTAGAGGTGGTGCTGCTCCTTACACCCACAAGAACAAAGTGTCTTTCAGTGACCAGTCAACACTGCCATCCTCAGAGCCCCATACTCACACACGCACAGCCAAAAACAAATGACAAATACTCAGCAGCAACGATCAGCACTTTGGCAAATGGGAAATATGGCATCTGCAATATCTCCTGCTGGTGCTGTGATGTGTGCACGACAGAAAGACTTCAGCGGATCATATAGCTGACTTCTAAAACTATAGAATTACAACAACACAGTATTTCTGCAGGTGTCAGCTACCCCACGTTTAACATGGAGCAGTGCTAATCAAACCAATCAACACACAGAACTCATGGAGCAATGCTACTTTTCAACAGCTGTGCTCCACGTTCACCGCGAACAGGGAAATTTCATGTGGTGCAACTGAAACACTAATTTTCATCTACACCCCCAAACCCTGCACAGTTTACGTGAGGGCTTCCCGCTCCTGACCACAACAAACACACATATGCTCACGACAGCCACACCAACGAATTGCTTATTGCAGATATATATTGATATTGATGTATATGTCTGATGAAAAGTAACAAGAAATTTACAAACAAAAATTCCAAATTAGGTTTGAGGTTATTTAGAAACGACTACCACATCTCCATTTCATAGTCTGCACCAGAGAGCAACTGAATGTCCCACTCAGTACATATCTTGGTCACATTTAAAGAAAAAAAGAATCCATATCAAGATTATTAATTAACATGTGTTAATCTAAAAAAACAAAAGCAAATATGTATTACATCAGAATTTTTAAACTCTAAAAATATCATTTTTGGTCTTGGCTTAAATGATCCAGTGTCATATCAGGTCATAACACACACAAAGATACATGAGTATATACAGCTCTGTTTTTCATTTAAACAAATATGCATCAAGGGACTAGTTCAGAAGGGATTAAGTCAGACCTGTTTAATACTGAATGAATCATCGTAGATGGTCTCGCTTTAAGACACAAGAATGCATTAAGAGACATCAGTGCAATTATGATTTGAGATTCAGTTGAATAATGTGCTGTACTCATCAAACAAACATTCATGTTTCTTCTTGGCCTTAATATATGTCATTTATTCCATTTTTACATTGCAATAAAGACGTATGAGGGTTTTATGACTAAATATGGAGACAGTTTCCTCATAACGTCATTAAATGTACATTAGTACGCATAGAATTCTGTTATAATATACATTTAAATATGTAAGGCATGACATGAAGCCTGGGAGTGTTTGAGTTTTGATTTCCTTTGAGACTGAACTATACAAAGTGCTTATGCTGCCTCACTGAGTGTAACAGGTGACATGTTATTTTGTAACTGCAGGTAGAATCCTCGAGTTTTTCTTCAGTAGTATTTTCTGGATTCACACTTCACGCCTTCCCAAGAACCATAGTTGGTGACATTGTAGTTTTGACATCTGCTCATCTCAAGAACTTTGCTGCATGTAATGCCACTTTCCTGTCTTCTTTACTAAGTCCATGATGACAGAATAAAGGAGAAAGGATTTTCCAGAGAGCAAAGAATAAGCTTTACAGAGTGCATCAGAATGCCAAACAAGTCAGAACAGAGAGCACACAATGGGTAAACAGATGAATAAATAACTTAAAGTGAAAAAAACTGTTGCATAAAGTGTGCTTGCGTGTGTTTGTAGAGGCATCGATCTACGAACACTTTCCACGTTGACATGAGTGCAGTCAACAGCAGCTTGAGAGAGTCAGCTTTGCAGGGACGAGTGACACCTGCGTCCAACAGGTTCAGACAGATGAATAACAAACAATATACTATATGCTTAAATGGTGGGTCTTTGTTATTAATGTTTGATTACATGTCGATATTTTTATACCGGCTCAACTGTGGCTGAGGCTATTTTCTGCAGGCGAGAACAGTTTAGCATGTGTCAACATTACCTCTGTGCATGTCTTGCAATAAGACATTAGGTTTCTCCCTGGTGGTTTAAAGTAACAATTCATCTCAACTTGGCAGCATATTTGTGGATCTTGTAAAAGGTTTCATTGTAACACTTGGATTGATGTGTGTGTGCCCTTACGGCTTATTTGTTTGTACATGTAATTTTCAGTGTGGCACCTCCACCACTGCCCCCGTCACTATTCTCACACACAACCCAACAACAGACCAGACATTCTTCTTGACATTGAAAAAGGCCATTTGGAGTGAATACAAACAGAGGGCAAGACTTTGGACACCGCAACAGTGATGCATGTGGTAGCCAGATCTTGTTGCGAGCATTTGTATGATAACATGGCAAGCATCTGGCCTCTGGCAATAATAAAAGGGATGCTCTTACAGCTCAAGAGTGCATAATTGAGTTTGTGTGCCACACTGATGAGTGCAGCCATTTACATCGAAGGCAGGTGGGCGCTCGCTAACACGTGTCTCTTAAGTCTGAATTCAATTCCCTTTGAATTCCGCTAAAATTACAGAAAATGATCCACATCTCAAGCACTCGTAGATATGAAACAATCAGGACTGATAGGGATCTGGAGGTTTAGTGGTGACAGTGGGAATTCTGCATTTGTAAGATCAGAAACGTATCAAACTGAATTAAGGACTCACAGCTGTGTGTCTGATTTTGTGTTAATTTTTTTAAGCTTATCTTTGCTAAATTGAATAATGAGGACAGATCCAGTATAATATGGTTGATCAAAGCACTGAGGGCGCATAACATGTTGCATGTCAATGTAGAGTAGATCATGTTATTACCACATCTGTATCAGGGAGGATTCATACTGTAATGTTTTGGTACTATTTTGTTATGTAGATGCAAATAAAAAAGGAGATTTTGCTGCATTCATTTGAGCACAGGTTACACTCGCAACTGTTTACAACACACAAGACTCCTTTGACAATCTGTGTTTAGGATAAAATTGGAAAAGTACTGCAAAGACGATTGCAGGTGCCTGTAATAATGCTTTTTTTAAAAAAAAAGAAGAAGAAAAAAAACGGCAGGACTTATCAAACGAAGCAATGTGTTTGTAATATTGTTCAGGGCCCAGAGCACAAAAACCAGACGTAATTTCAATATTTGAAATGGGCAAGTTTAATTTTGAAGTAAGAGCAAACCAATAAGCTGAGAAAATAGCAAATACAGGGGAGCAAATTGCATTCCTTTGGAAAAGTGAAAAGACTTAAAGAACGAATAAAAGTAATCTCCAACTGGAAATTAGAAATCAACCCTCAGAAACCAAATAACAGAAAAGAAATATTACTGTCCACTTTCTAAATCAATATAACATTGCTACAAGACAGTATTACCATGGTAACACCGGTAAAGAATGAAGCAATTCTTATTATTTCAAAATAAAATCGGAGCCTGAAGCCCAAGTTTTATTACAGCAGGCGACACATCACCAGTCTGTATTCATCTGAAGCATTGCTTTTCAATCACATGCTTTATGAATGTACAAATTTCACTGGACAGGATGATAACAGGGTCATAAATTAACAAGCAAAGGTAACCAGACATTTATCAGTAGCTGGAGGATTTCTCTTCTGCTGAGGTGTGTGTGGAGTCTGCTGTAGTTGTGTTAATGTTCAGCAAAAATATGCCTTCAGTGTGGATCCACTTTCTTTTCCTGCAGTTGGTACGAAGATGGAGAGAAAATGGCTGTGTTGCTTTTTTTACTCTCAAATTAGATGCCAAATTGGAGCCTTCATATCACGGGTGAAATAAAATGTTGACACAGAATTGGTACATGTGTTGCTGTTCATTACTTATTAGGTCATTTCACTGAGCAGTGCCTGTATTCCTTTTACAGTCCTGCTCCGTGCTCTCAGACTCAGATAGTGTATAAGCTAATGACTGCATCATGTGAGAATATGGTGATTAGTTTGCGACGTGCGCGTAACTTGTGACGGACGAGACGGCCAGTATGGGCGGGAGGCTAAACACAACATGAAACTGACAAATATTTCAGGTTTGATCATTGGAAGTTAGGATGAAAGTTACAACTGAAGGCAGAAATTGTATATTTTTTGACCCTTAATAGAGTGATACAGGGGGGATTGATTTGTGACAGGCAGATTTTCAAAATGGAGCTAAGATAAGGCGTTTTGGGGAAGTCACGGGCATTCATTTCTTTCTTCGTTATTGCTTTAGTAGCACAAATTGTCGCAGACTTTTCCAAGAGAAGTAAGAGTTCAAAAACAGTCTGCCAAACAAGCAGCAGCATTACTGTGTTGCCAACTGGGATCGCAGGCTTTGAACACGAGACCAGACACACTGATGATCTGTTTTAAAGGTCACATAAGGACTGAAATATGAACACTTAAGCAGCATACACACACACACACACACACACACACACACACACACACACACACACACACACACACACACACACACACACACACACACACACAGGCATTATAGTGGATCAGTCAAGAGAAATAGACAGTCGTCATGCACATACACCCATGTGGCCACCGAAAATGCAGACCCACACCTCCCTCTCTGCATAAACACACATTTATTTTTGCAGGCACTAAGTGGATACATTAGACAAGAAGGTTTGAACTGACAAGCCTACAGCCTGTGAGCCAATAAATGCTAAGAGGCACCACAATGAAAGGGAGCAAAGCCAGGCAGCTCTGTTGACAACCTGGCCAAAATGCTGGGGCTGCTGGTCGGGACCAGCAAATAAAGGGTGAAGCTTTTAGGCAATGAGCAGCAGGTGATCTCAGCTTTTCTGCAAGTCCTAATGCTCCTAAAAGCCACTCTCCCTGGTTCTGTAATTGGGCATCAGTAGTTAATGTAGTATTGACTGCATTACATGCTCCTGTGCATCCTTTCCCACTAATGCCATTTGCATCACCTTGTACATTTACCATATTGCTTAGCCAATAACTGTTAAAAGCAATCTGAATCATGAATCATATAGAGAACTTTTAGCTCGACAGACATCCAAAGGAGACAATTTACGGTTGAGTTAATTTAGGTACATTTGCAGCACAACATGGATTCAGCCGGACAGACCAATTTATGTCTCTGCCGCAATCCTTTTATTGGTTTTTAGACGTGTAAGTGAAAGGATGCTCCGCTAAGAGATATGAAATATCCATTTTCAAACATAAATAATGGGTTACAAATGCATCCATTACTTTTAGAACAGGAGGAACTCTAGATAAACTGTGCAAAAGCCATATAGTGTACTTTGAGAAATAACACACACACACACACACACACACACACACACACACACACACACACACACACACACACACACACACACACACACACACACAATGCATGTTAAGGGTTAGTTATGCATGTTAGGTTAGTGGAGGTTTGTCATTGTGCATTTCAGCAGGTGGTCTATATAACAGCACGCAAAATACTCTTAAGGAAGTGTCAGAAGAAAGAACAACATCAGAGGAAAAACTTCATTCCAGACCTCATTATGACTGTATATAGTCTGCATTTGAATATCATTATGGTGTTGTAAAAATGCATTAAAATGCACACACACTGAGCGCCATGTAGACCTCAAAGTGATAAATGCACTGCACATCTCTCCATCAGTTCAATCCAAAATGGGCCGTCATTAGAGGCGAGTTTGATTTAAATTAAAATTAATTAGATTGCCTCACCCATTAACCTAAATACATTGAAATAGATAAGTAATGCAAGTAGGCCTATTTGGATGGAAAGTGAGTGAACGGTGCACGGCGCTATCCATAATTTGCAATCAACTTAAAAGCACTCTGCTGTCATCTCCCATCCCGTGGTGATGTCAAAGGCTGCCTCGCTAACTTCACAGACGCAAAAAGCACTTAGAGGAAGGGAAGAATAGAGGAGCCCACATGCACCGCAGCGTCCGCGGAGTATCCTCAAACTCCGGGTTACACACGAAAACGCCACGAACAAATCCGCTCTCAGTACACATGCAACTCCTCTACTAAACTGCACTTTAGGCTATTTGGTGTTTAAGTGCAACTTCACGGTACAGAAAGCAGCCACAGTATTCAGGTTTCTTCGGGAAAAACACGGACCCTGTCGCGACTAAATGGGGGTCGAGAAAGCCAATATCGAGCGGCTGCGCAGGGTCCGGGGCGACGGCAGACACTTAACGTGTAAAATGTCAGTAGTTTGCCGTGTTACTCCCCGGGTTATAGCATCCTACGACCGGAGATGTTACTCACCCTCTTCCTTGTCCAACACCATCGTCCTGAGGAACGAGGAGTCCTTCCCCGGGCGATCCGTCCTCGGCTCCAGCAGGCTGCACCGCTCGGTCTGCTCAGAGCTTGTCCTGGAAATGGCTTTGAAACGCGCGGTTGACTAGACTACGCCTCGATAAATCAAAACCCTGGAAAGATGAATTGCCGTCTGCACGTTTTTTTTTCTCTCTCCCTCGTATCAATAATAATTCACACACGGAATACGGCTGTATACGCGGCGAGATCCCCCTGTCCGGACTGAAGTGTAATGCAAATAAATAGCGATCAAACAGCGTCGGTTGCTCTTGATAAATTCCATGCGAATGGAAAAAAGGCAAAACAATGAAAAGCGATATAAATCTAGTGTCGCCTATCTGTAACTGTGCACACACACACGGACGGATCAGACGCTCAGACTGAACGGCTGAGCTCTTCCTCGCTCTTAATATTCTCTCTTTCTCGTTCTCATTTGCTCCTAAACAGCAACTATATTCAAACAAATCCAATTGCAAATCTGACAACTGCTAAAAGCAAACTCACGCCGCCTCTCTCTGCGTTTATGTGCCGCGCTCGCCTCTGCTGCTACTGAATAAATGCGCGCAGTTTCCAGAGACCCTCGGATTCCCCTGTTAATTAAATCAATTCATTATGCTCAGATCTGATTAGCAGCCCTTCCCCCCTCTTTGAATCAATTATTCAATACACAAACATAATTGCTTGTGCCAGAGGTGTCTAAGTATTAGCTTATTTAACTCCAAGGACACTAATTACCCCTAGGGCAAGGGAACTTTTCTCATTAATTCTGACAAAACACAAAAGCACAGCTAAGGGAAAGTGTGTGTGTGCGCGCGCGTGTGTGCGTGCGTGCGCATGTGACTGGTCTGCCAGTCTGAATGTGCGTGATAGAGAGAGAGAGAGAGAGAGAGAGAGAGAGAGAGAGAGAGGGAGAGAGCGCGCATGCACATAAGGTTGTATCGATGCACGTGCGCACGGACGCGGGTGCGCGTGTGTCAGAGAGAGAGAGAGAGAGAGAGAGAGACACTGAGGGAGACTGATGCTGTTCCATCGGTGCCTGGTACAGTTGGAGCAAACATAAAATGCGCTTATTGTTTTTCTTCTCCTTACTTTTTTCCTGCAGAATTTAATAGAAATAACATCTAATTGTGGTCTATTTAGCAGTTAATTAGTGTCCAGACACAGTTATCATACAGGCTGCAGATAAACAGTCGTTTCAAAAGAGACAGCACAACAGATGGGCTGCGTTTTTGATTAGTGGGTAGATAGAAGGTTCAGTTTCGAATCTGGTAATATAATTGTTGCCTGTTATTGCCAAGATGAAAGTGTTGCTGTTTCATGGTGGAGCCTTAAATAGCACCACTTTCACTTGCCCTGCGGAGACTGTTAACCAATTAAGGGTGAGATCCAACAAAGATTAGCCATTTAGGAGAGTGGAGTGGAGTATAGCTACAATAATGCTGGTTCGTCAGCAGCCAGCAGGCTGTCTGTGGTGTGAGCTTGCTCAGTCTGTCCTTGCCTTCTGTTACATTTTGCACCAGATATTACAGCTCTACTCTAAGCGCATTATCATTAGCTACTTTATAATCAAATAATTGTAATAATAATTACTCTCAAACTATTTCAGATGAAGCGCCTCTTTAAGATCTGCGTCAGACCACATTTTAGTAAGATTATGTGCAGAGGAACCTCATCTGTGAAGAATTCTGTCTGTATAAACTGGGCTGGAGGTTAAAACTTTGAGTAAAATTTATGAGCTATATTGAGTAGAAATAATCACATCTACATAAAAGTGCATTTATTTTGAATTGAACCACATTGCGCTGTTTTATAGATTGTTTTATCACTGTACAGTGTATGAACTACATATGCTTCCCTATTTGATGATTATCCTGTCCTGCATTTGAAATAACTTTTTTTTTTTTTTTTAACAAGGCCAGCTAATGTGATCATGCACCACAAATCTAAGGTACTATAAAGCTCACTGTACATAGCCCATAGGGATAATTTCGTTCTCAGGGCAGTGTGCTGTGGTGAGATTGGGTTGGCCCTGAAATCAATGGGCTGATCCCTCTCTGTCCAGCTTCCTGGCTGACATGCTTGACTTTTCATCTCCACGGTCACATAGATTGATGACTTATGACCGAGAATGTATGTTTGCTGACCTCTAGCAAAGTGAGTGACACATAATTAATCCAATCACACAGAAAACTGGAAAGGAAAGGGGAAAGAATGGTTCAGTATCATCACGGCTTGACTTCAAATCATCGTTTGACATTTGAATGTGAAAAAAAAATCCCTCTCTATATAAAGATCATTCAGAGTGGGGACAAAAATGGTGTTTGTGAGGGGCAATGGATGGACGCACCACAATTACCTTACTAGAACACCAGGTTATATTCAACTGGACGAGTGCAGCAGAGACAATCAGAGCAGCTCCTGTTTTAACAACGATTATGATGTGAAGACATGGACAGGTTGCACAGTGGCTCTCAATCAAGTTGTTCTCATCGATATAATTGACCTACAGAGACAGAACATCTTGTGTGTGTCTATGATATGTGGCTCATGTAGGCCATGGTGTGCTCTTCAGCCCCTCTCACAGTGTCTTGGGTGCAGACCCTTTCCCACTCTACATCCAACAGCGGGGTCAGTACATACTAGAAACAAGCCCCTGAGTGGGCTTCTCTGATACACAGTTAATTAAAATTCATTTCTGAGCATGCATTAGCCATGCCCATCTATTTATGGGCGGCCCTCAAATGCAGCCACTACAAAACAGTGCTCTGTAATTAACCCCACCTAATCAGATAGCGCACTAGTGTTGTGTTCCTATTCGTCCTCAGGCACACAGCCATTGGACAGGGGTTTCACAGAGAGGATGAGCCCATTCTATAGTTCAGAATGGCTAAGCAGATTAAAACCTCATATCAAACATGATATTTACAGGCAAGGCTCAGTGGAGAGTGCTCCTTTTATGTGGGATGGGGAGAGGCTTCGGGGCTGGGCTTTTAAAGCCATGTCCCTTAATTGTATTCTGGCTAAGTGGGATGAATGGTGCTTTTTAATCAGACTACTGACGGGGCTCAGTGTTGTAAAAGTATAGAGATGGTGCCCGATAGTTAAGATGTTGAATGATATGCTTTTAGTCCAGGTTTCCCAGCTTGTAGCTTCGAGTAATATTCAAATGCATTCTCGCATTAAGCTGGCACCTGTAAACATCATCATTTCCCCTTGTGATTCTGCAGCTGTAGCAAACACCAGTTTGGTGAGTAATTGTACAAAATAATTTACAGTAATGTCCTGTTTGCATTGAGTTTAGGCATGTAACTGAAAGGCAGACATTCAGTTACTGTTTGTGGATGCACTCCCTGTTTAATATGCATTTTGTTGTTCAGGGAGAAAAGCATTGTCTACTACTTGGATGAAGTTTCATTGAAGAGTGAGACCTACTTTACTTTGTAACTGTGAGATTTAAGGCTCTGCTCCTCCTAGTGGATGATTTTAGCTATGTTTTCCCCTCAGAGCTGTACACAAATGGGTTTGATGGCAGAGGTTTAAACACATCACATAATAAAACTGTTAACCACTTTTTATTCTCTTCCTTGTGGAGCTCCAGCGATGGCGAGTGGAAAGTGGGAATTATTGGAATGTTTTTGATGTAACCTGACAGGCTCACCATATAGAAAGTAATAGAAATGGTCTAAGCCCTGCTGTTCACCTAGTCAATTTGAATTTCATGACCAATCAAATGTAGACAAGGTGTCATTTGGTGGGTAGGGAAGAGAGGAGAGTGAATCCCTTTCCCAAACAGTTAATCCAACTTTAATCCTAGTCATTAGGAATTAGACATGCCGAGCTGTCCGGCCGTGCCTCTAAATTACAATCAAACGGTTACCAATTACACAAATTATTGATGGTAGATTCTCTTTTCAACTGCAAATTAAGGCTATTAAGGAAGGCTCCTTTTTAATGCAAAAGTGACTAATTAACCAGCGGATGGGAAATCTGCTGCCCAGATATCAAAAAAGTTCTCAGCACACATTGCAGAAACACAAGGGAACCAATTAGTTTAATTATCAAAACAGCTAATTAAAATTGCACAGTTCCTAATTAGTTCTTTGCTTTTGCCTCTAATTGACAGCATGGAGATAAATGGGCTGCCGATGAAAATGGGGAGAGGAGAAAAACAGGAGAAACTTCGGCGGAATATTTATGCTGACTTTATCTCCGTCTGTGTGGCAGCCCTTGAAAGTGGAAAATTAATGACCTTAATTCCCAAACTGTTTTTCCTCTAACGGTGCTCCCCTCTGTGCTCCTGGTGCACGCTCCTTTGTATGGGCCTGCCACCCTGCCAACTGCTGGAATGGGAAAAAAGGGGTACTTGGGGGTGGGAAGGAGCCACGATTCTCCTCCTAATGTGACAGCTCCCACCTAACAATGGAGAAAGATGAAAGAATGGAGCAGATGTAACCACTGGGAGTGTTGCATCATGGGACTGCAACTCTGTTGCACTTTCTTTAAAGCGCCTCTGTCATCTACAGGGACACTAATTTGTCCCATGAAAAAGAGGAAACACTGCTGGGACACAGATAGAAGACATTTGATGGCCCAGAAACACTTTCAATAAGTTTTTAAGTTTGAATTTTAGATCGATTAATTTGATGCCTGGCAAGCGAACTTCTCTTGAAACTTTGAACAAACACATATTTGTAGATGTTACCAAGTGGTCTGAGGACTGCAAATGCGCCCAAGAACGTAGTGTTATATCCTCTAGATTTATTGTTACGTTCTCCTCCTTATTGGTATGATCTCTTTAAAGGTCCTTGAAAATAAAGAAGAAAGATAGATCCTGTTAGACAGAAATGCTACACTAGCAAACCTGAACGACAACCATTTACCTCACAAGTTTCTGTGTTAGACTTTGTGTGTGTGTGTGTGTGTGTGTGTGTGTGTGTGTGTGTGTGTGTGTGTGTGTGTGTGTGTGTGTGTGTGTGTGTGTGTGTGTGTGTGTGTGTGTGTGTGCGTGTGTGTGTGGTGTCTATCCTTCTGGCAGGCATTGTCTCTTTGTCTGTGTTCCTGCAAGGCTGGCCTTGTCATGTGTAATCCCGTCCCTCTGCCTGCATGCAAGTGACATGTGGGTCCTCTTGGCACATTAGTAGATAACTATCAACTAATCAGTTTACTTTTGGGACTGTGTTAAAATGTAAATTACATTAATGTTCAAATTATGCATCAAACTACGCAGATAGGCCAGACCAGAGGCCGCATAATGCTACGATCATTCAGTTAGTGCCTTCTACATGCAGTGTTAATGCACTCTGATTTCCCCTGCTCTGGTTCAAATCAAGTGTGATACGTCAGCCATTCGGTGTCTGGGAAACTGGAGGAGCTTTGTATGAAGTGGGGGAGAAAGCCTTTTTGCAAAGCTCCATTAAAAGGCAGGGAGATGATAGCCGCCTGTTGGATTTCTTTTGTCTAATTCAGTGGAAAGGACTGTCTGCTTCATGTGCATTTTAACGCTTTACTTACCTCTCGCTTGAAACGGCGTGGATATTAATTTGCTTGTAATCTGTATGAGTAGAAATAGATAGCCTGAAGTGCATTCGGTAACATTCAAATGTGATTTATCTTAACCCATCCTATCCATTTCAAAATTACACCCTGAAGAGGCAGGTCTGTGCAAAGCCTTGGCCTGGAGGAACTTGCTGCCCATGACTAACAAACACACGTCTACCACTAATTGATTGTCTTGTGTTTTATTTATGGTGCAGTAGTAATTAGCGGACAGCATAATGTAAGCCATTCATTAGCACCTGGCTACTGCTATGGATTTCACTGCTTTGTCTCAGATGCACACATCATTAGGGAGAAACAAAGACTGGAATTTATTAGCATGGCTCTTTATAAATATAAAGTCGGTGTGCCTTTAAGGAAGAACACAGGCCTGTAAAACTTTTGTCAGCATTTGCTCACTGACTCCATTTGCTGCAGAATATGTTAAGGAAGAGCAGTATAAATTTAATTTTAATTGTTTTGTACACACGCCAGTGAAAAGGAACTGATTGGATACAGTTCAGAGACAGTATATTAATACGTTATTTTCATATGTTAATTGGTTTGCATAATCTCTCCCTTTGCTTGGTTTGGAAGTACCTGGCATTGAGAAGGGGACTGAAGAGAATAGAAGACTCCAATTTACATAAAACCAGCTCCTCTGAACATTAAATAATAATGCATCTGCAAGCTGAAGGTGTGTTCAGTTAGCAGAAAGCACATTTTTATAATTTATAGTCCAGCTGTTTCAGTGCTTTCGAGTCCATTTTCCTCCCTGCCTGCTTTTAATGAAATCTTGTTACTGGAGAATTGACTGGAGTGAATTGAGATTTTAATCCCATTGACGTTCTACCGTGGAAATGCACACTGGTGGGAACTTTTAATGGTGGGCCCTGTAATCAGAAGACACTTGTATTCAGCTCCCTACAATAATGAATCTCATCAAATGTTAAAGCCTGGGCCGCGTGCAGGGGGCTCAAATTTCAAGGTTTTTGACCATCCCCATTTGAGAAATTCCTCAGGGAGTGTGTGATTACTCAAGTTTAGCAGTTTATTGCCTCATCTTTCAATAGCCACTGAAGCACAAAATTCTCATCTAGGTTGCTCTTTTTTTCCCCACTTGAAGAACAGGCCAATATAGACTGCAGAACAGCTGCTCAGATCCCGAGGAACTGCTGTTGGCACCGCAATGTTATTAGCTGCCGCCATCATTGTCCACTCACTGTGTCATTTAAAGAATGAAAACTAAATTCCATGATAAAAATAACTGGTATGATTTTAATTGTGAACATTGTTGCAGCGTCTGTGCCTTTTGGCTACAGTAGCATTGATTTATTTAAACATGTAACATCTTATATCGAAGTGAGTGTAAAACAGCACATTGTGCATGCGAGGAAACGTGAGAAAATGAAATTAATGGTGAAATACAAACATACTTATGGACGTGTAGTTGTTAAGTGTCATCTAAAAGGCACATTCCCTTACCTCACTTCACTCCTGTTGAAGCAGTGATTGCACAGAATATGAAGTTGCCACCAAGCAACAATTCATGGCCATTACTTTCAGTTATTATGACGCTGTGCAAGGACAAACCCTCATGCAGCTTCTTAATGAGGATTATTGTCTGTGTGTGGTACAGCGCCTCAGAATTTTAATTGAATATTTAAATAACATTACTTACTAGTCTAGATTAAATATCAACAGGGTCATCGCCATAATTTGGGGCACCTTAGAGGGTAATTATTGCTAAAAGATAAAGTGCAGTTTGTTGGACATGCATACACAAGGCTTTCCATTCTTCACGGGGCTGTTTTGTTTTCATGTATTGCCTTTGCACCTCAGCTCTGGACAAGACTCCCAGCAGGTCACATGGTTGCGATGGATGTGATGCTGTTTTATATTTGAATGACTAAATGTGACCTTTGAGATTAGAGGAGGAGTTGCTTCTCAGGGGGCTGAAGAGAGTCCCCGCTGCTATGAAGCTCATGTCCCTTTGATCCCTCTGTAATGAGACTAACACCAGGCGTTGTGGTCACTGAACACATTGACACACCACTGGAGAGCCGACAGCTCTACTGCCTGATTGTAGAGGCGGCTGTGTGTGCGCGCATGTGTGTCCTCAGGTGCAGTAGCGCTGGGAGACATGCAGTATATCCACTGGGATTTACCGTTTGGTTATAATACACTGCTTCATGCAGTAATTTACCGTTAACATATCATATGAATGATGCGTGCAAATATGCGCAATTTGTTATGCCAATTAACATGCCTCACAGGGCAGTACTGCATATGATTAGACATGCCAAGACACCAAATATTCTCCAAGAAGGACAGTCAAATCAGTAAAAAGGGGTTTTCAGGTTGTTGTTGTTGTTGTTTTTTTTAATTTAAAGTTTCTATTTGATGTGACTCCACACGTTTAAGTCTGAGGGCACTCTCTCTGACCTGAACACGACTCTGGTGAAGCCCAGTTCTCAGAGACATCTTCAGAGATCTACTGAAGATCAATCATGACCGGACCCGTCCCCACGAGACCCTTAGTAACAGCCACTGATTGCTTTCTGCTGTGCAGGCCGTTAAGTGGAGTCTGGCAATGGGCTCCTGGACAACACTTAACAATCAATCAGGGGGCACAACCACTTCTCATTGCATGCCGGTTCTTCCCCTGCATTACACACAAACAATAATTCAGGTGGACACAAGTGACACTTAAGAATCACGGCCAGAGTATGCCCCATGATTTAGCTGGAGAGGGATACGCTGGACTGTAGACAGAAACTTGAGTTGCGGCATTTACATAAAGCCGCTGATTGAGGACTCTGGTGAGTTTCCCCCATTGTCATTCGGACAGTACTCTAAGGCTATGGCAGTATGCATTTGATGCGTGTCCTGTGTCTTTATCCTTTGTCTTTGACTATCTAAGCTCACCAGTGGTTTGACTTTGAGAATGGAACAAGAAATTACTGCTCACGAGTATTTCCACATTTTCATTGTTTCAAGCCTCATTGCAGCACCAAGGTTGTGAAACAGATTTAATGTGAAAACTTTTTTCTGAGACTCCATTTCGCAATTTTCCAAGCCATTATTGGCCATTTGAAGTATCCTCTTACAAACAACTTGGGCCTTTTGTCAGACTTGCTGTTCACCAAGGACATAACACACAAAAGTTAGAAATAAAATATAACATCATGAAAATAAGACCAAGGCTGTTTAGTGCTTTGTGCCTTACCAGTGTAACTAGATATGCAGGAGAAATTCTGCCATGAAAGCCTGGACTTAAAGTTTGCTTATTGATTAAGGATTCCATTGACTTAATGAACCTTAAACCCTCCATCAGATGACTAGCCAATATATGCTCTAATCTCTAAAACGGATGTCTGGCTGTGGTTCCTTTTAAATGAATTGATCTACTCAGCTCTCCCCAAATGGGGAAATGGGCAAGTATTGATATGATTCCTGACTCAGTGATGGATGTGTGTGATGGTAAAACACGAGCTACATGGGCCAGAGTGTGCTGTATGGTAAGCAGAAATTCAGCAAACGGCTTTTACGAAGCCCTTCAAAGACAAAGCAATATCATTTGTGTCACTGTCAATTCTCAGCCCACCTGTTTGTTGCCCTTTTTTTTAAAAGGACAAAAAGCTGGAAGTAAAAATTCTCTTCACATAGCTTTGGACTTTTTTGCTGGTTTTTGTATATTTTCATTTTCAGAATAATTATCTGTATCCGTTTATATGTTTGGGAAATTATTCAAGTTGGTTTGCCTTTATTTTTAATTGATTTTTTAAAAATTGATTTTCCTTCCACTTTCAGCTGCGTTCCATGCCTGGCTCTAGATATTTTTGTAATGGAAGGCCATTTTAAGTGAAAGTCACTCAAAGGCTAAAATCCATCTCTGTGGTGGAGTAAAGCAATCACAGCAAGCTTCACAAGAGCATCACAATGGTTTTGTGTGATGTTCAGACTGCATGGCAAATATTTATCCAAGTCAGATTACACCCAAGGGAGACGGAGATGTCTGCATCCCTCCAGCCCTCAGTTGTTTCACTGCTTAGAGAAATGCATAGGGCTATTGTTTTGGCAGAGGTTAGAACTTCTAACTGTTCACTTCCTACAACAGAAAACCATTGTTCAGTCTCTCTAGGATAATAAGTGTGAGTCTCATGAATAATCACCACTGTGTCAACTAGCAGTATTGTGATCCTCAGCACTGGTGAGCCTCAGATGGCATCAAATAATTTTGTCTGTCTTCCCTCTGAAAGCTGCACAGCCACAAATGTTTGATGTCCCTGCAGTTCATTTCAATAGCAGAAAAGCATTTTGAGAAAATTGAAACAACCTATTTCTTCCTCTGATTTTCTTCTCCTGCACATGCTTGTCACAAATGTTCAGTTTGTCTTTGACACACAATAATGAGTCAGCTGCACAGGTCAAAGGCCCTGATAATTTGAGCTCTTATTATATAAACTCATTTCTTGTCACTAACTGCTGTGATGAAGGCAGAAATAATAAATCAAAAACACATTTCCAAAGATCTGAAGATTGCATTGTAAATGTCAGTCTGGAAGGAAATTGTAATTAGGGTGAGGAAATTGTTTCAGTGAAGCACTTCAATTTTAAAATGAACCAAAATGAACCATCAAATTATGTAAACAATTAATTATAGACCAATTTCTGAAGACTGTTCCTCTTCTGTCCTTGCTGTCAGACTCTTGTTCTCTGCCTGTCACCGGAGCTATTGAAGGGTTCAGGTAGAAAACGCACAACCATGTCAATTGTCAAATACATTGTATATCTCTCTCTGCCTTTGACTTGACGTGCACTGATCACTGAAATACATTTCAACATCCTGTTTTACTTTCATTTTTATGAGGTAACCCATGGATGCATTTTAAGGTAATATCGCAAATGGTAATGTAGCATTACACAGGGTGCTAATCATATATCAGGAAAGGCTTTGTTTTGTAAGTCCGTTGCTATGATTACAGGACAATCTGAGTGATGCCTGGTTCAGACTACACGATTTTCATTTTTCGTTTTTGTCGTGGCCGACCATTTGCCAGCGTTGCAGTGTGACATGCTAAACGACCCCATGACGACCCTGTGAGAGTTTACCAATCAGGTGCTCTCTCCAGAACGCAGCCAGGTAACCATGGCGAAGAAGAGGAGGAGGGATGCTGAGGTTGCTTCTGTCAGATGGGACAATGAAAGAGAGGAAAAGTTCATTGTGCTGTGGCAACAGTACCCCTGCCTATTTGGCGTTTTCTTGAGGGAGTACCATGACAGAGTCAAAAAAAGACAAGAAATGAAACAGTTCATCAGGCTGTGACTATTATCCCCGGTCCTAACTGCAAGAATATGCTTATCATTACTAATGCCAGATCAAACATTAAAGCAGTCTGTTTGATGCATTTGATGTGAAATGACTATATGTGAAATTTGTTGTACTTGTCTTAATTGTTACACAGTAGGTATTTAAATAATGACAGGCCGTTTACTCGGGCTCTTGCATTTGCTATTAATGTTATAGCGCATCCAAAGCCGTTTTTTCCTTTCTTTTCTTTTTCGGTACAAGGACCACAGCATCACATACTACGCTTCTGTCAATTTGATTGACAGCGGCTTCTTCTTCCTCTCTGATGACATCTAAACCTGTTCTTGATCGTGAAACAAGAGATGCCATGATTGATCGGGGTCATACATGTAGTCCTGCCATTCACCCGACCAAGACACGGTAGGAGTTTAATGTACTATGATCACTGGATCTGACACGGTGACCATCTTGAAAGACAAAAAAAAAATAAAATAAATTGTGTTCTCTGATTCAGGCATTTTCACACTCTTTCATATGAACCAGCAAACCTCTGCAGTTACGTAATTGTAGTGGCCACATGGATCCAACATATAATAGTTTGTTGCCAGTTGAACTCCTTGGTGTCTAATCCAGTAACTTTCTCTTCTCCAGCTTTCAAAAACAGCCAGATAGCTAACATATTTTTAAAGATAAGAAAATTCAGAAATCAAGTAAAGTGAAACATTAGCACCTGCTATATTCTATATGTAGCCACTATCAGTGTTTTAAAGGACCAGTGTGTAGGATTTAGTGGCATTTGTCAGTGAGGTTACAGATTGCAACCAACTGAAAATCCCTCCTGTCCCTGTCTCTCCCCTTCCAAGCCTGTAGGATAACCTACAGTGGCCTTCACGTCAAAGTAAAAACGTGAAACTTTTTTGGTTTTTCCTTTCTGGGCCACAGTAGAAATATGGTGATGTAACATGGCAGCCTCCACAAAGGAGGTTCTGTAGATGAGCTCATTCTATGGTAACAAAAAGTCACAATTCTTATTTTCAGGTGATTATACACTAAGAAAAAAACATAATTAGAAATATAACATTCCATTTCTACCAATTGATGCCCCTGAACCCTACACACTGGCCCTTAAACATAGCAGCATCACTTGTAGCCTTTCCCGATTTTGCTAGTTCTAAGAGCAGCAAGCTTTGCTTGGAGTATGAATGTACAGTACTTGCTCGCCAAATCAAGACAATAATTTTTAACAGCCTTTAATGTCGAAGATTCTTGACCCCATATATTGGAGGTTGTGTGACCCCACTGGGCACTCAGCAAATGCAAGCAGCAATGTGAAAAGGCAAACGTCACAGTGAACAGGCTCTCTGTAGGCTTAAGTTGGAAAACATGACACTCGCACCTCTTGCTGTGACATCAGCATGACATAAAATCAACATGAACTCGTTACATAAGAACAGGTGCCTTTCTGTCCCCTGCTGTGATGGAGGATGGGATGACAAACTGTTTCAGATTATTTCAGTCAAACTAAACTTTTTATTACTATTTTCAGTACAAAGAAAGAAAGAAACCCAGGCCAGCTACCAAGATAAGCACAGAACATACACAGACTAAGCAAAGGTTAACCCTGCAAGCCATTCCTCACTCCAGGAGTGTGAGGTTTAGCAAGAGGGACATCACTCATGCAGGATCACACAAATAATAAAGATCTCCTGCAACTGCATGTCTAGTCCATGATAGCCCACCACACGTCACATTTTCTCCACCAACCAAAGGGGAAAAACAGAGGGCAGCGCGTCCAAAGAGGGTTAAATCCAGGATAGCTGGACCGAGTTGTAGATACTTTGAAAGTTTCGCCTCTCAGCTAAGGCGCTTCTTCAGTTAAGTGACTGGTGGGGAGTCCCGGGTATAACCTCTGTGGGATCATTGTCAAGGTCATTGATGCTATCAGGTTCGTAGTGCCCCTGGCTGGGCAACAACAGACTTCAGACCTATTATTAATAATTGGATCACTTTTAAAATATTTGCAGGGCCCTGTGTACATTTCAGCCACGGCAACGTTTTGATGATTACAACTTTCCCTAATCCACTAATGCATCGCAGTATGAGCCTGCCAGGCAAAGGTGTTTGACACAGAATCAGAACACAAAGCTTTGTTACAGCTTCTATTGAGTCTCTACCATAAGTTTTAGCTTTTGGTTTTGAGGAGTTCAAAGACCTCTAGCTAAATGGAAGAACTGTCATGCAAGTCCAATCCCTTTCCATCGAGAGCCTGTCTGTGGACACTGATGCATAGGTGGACGCTCTTCCAGTGCACCAGACTTGGCTGACTGCTGTTGAAATGGTCAGGCTGTGATATGTGTGAGATTTTGTGTCCAACCCCAGGTGCTGAAATCATATCTGGATGTACATCATATGCAGGAGACCCAAGAGAAACACTGAGTGAGCTGCTGCCAGTAAACCTTAAAGATGCATGAGAATTGAAGCTGTCATTGTTGTGCATCTGGACTTTGAGGATCTGCCATTTAGTGTGGCAGAAATCAGTTCCACTCACCAATACCACCAGCACCTGCTTGATGGGCTTTAGGGAGCTCGTATTTTCCTTACCTGGTAAGGTGCAGCATCAGTTGTGATGTGTGGAACATAGCTGACTCTGGAGACCAGGCCAAAATAATCTTATGGTTATTTAGGTGGAAGAAGACTCTGGTACCTTGGCAGAAACCTTGTCATCCAGAAAGTAGCTGAATGCAGCAGTCTGTATTAGTAAGATACACCCTAGAAAGCTACACAGAGCACCACTACAACATGAAAATAAATATTGTTTAAGTCTGTGGTGGTGGACCACCTGGCTGAGCCAGCTTTTAGCTTAGCCTTAGTAGCCTTTTAGTGTGAGTGAGCAGAAAGGCATGCTCTGCAAGCATTCAATGGATGCAAATTCGGAATAAGTCCGGTGTCCAGATTGAAGTCTTGTGTCCCTCTTCTTCACTGAAACAGTTGACATGACATCCTTAAGCAGCAATTCCTAAAATGTCACTGACAGGAGCATTCGTTGCCTCCTGATAAACTCCTTTACAATACTGAAATGATGTGGGACCCACTGAAACTTGAGGGAGTGGCCATGACATCGCGGTTGTTAGCTTGTAGCATCGCCGTCACTCCTGGCAAAAGGATTGTGCAAAACTAAGAAACTGCCCCAACTCGCAAAGTATGATATTGTTGTTCTTATTCTTGAGTCTGATATATGAAAATGCTAATGTACAAATGTTACTGCCTCTGGAAACAAAGAACAGGTGCAACAGGCACAGCTGAAAAAGTCTGTTGTTTCTCAGCAGAGCATGGAGAGCATCTTCAATCATGGCTAATGTGTTTGCTTACAGTATTCCATCATATCTATTAATAGTTTAATTAATAGCAGCTTAAAATAAGTAAATAAATAGATGAATAATTATATTTATGCATTTAAAAAAAGTCACAAAAATGGAATGAAGTATCGATAAGTAATGTGCGTACATTAAAGGAGGTGTGGATGTCCCAAGCAGCTCCCTGTGTGTGTGTGTGTGTGTGTGTGTGTGTGTGTGTGTGTGTGTGTGTGTGTGTGTGTGTGTGTGTGTGTGTGTGTGTGTGTGTGTGTGTGTGTGTGTGTGTGTGTGTGTGTGTGTGTGTGTGTGTGTGTGTGTGTTTTCCAGTGAGGGTACAGGGAGGTACAAGCCCTGTTCACAGTGATGTCACGCAGCCTCTCCGCAGACTGGCTGAGTAAGAGGAACAACAGAATTTCAACTGGAGAGATCAATTATAGATAGAAGAAAATGAATGGGAAAAGTAATTTAATAAATTATTGACTTGATGTCTTATATCATGTACAAAAGCAAATGAAAAATTAGATTGTGCATTTGGATGAAGTTGGATTTAAAGAGCTTCAAAATTATATTTAATTATACAAAGAAAAAAATGTGTCATGGGTATATGAAGTTTCACTGGGACGGGTAAATTAATGATTGCTTTTTGCGGCAATAGCAAATGATGTGCCAGCGAAGAGTGTGACTGTCTGGAACAGCAAGAATTGGGTGGGGTTTGAAAGAGTCAACACCACGGCAGTCTTCTGTCTTCGCCTTTTCCCATTAGATGGACAGATTGGAGAGAGGGTTTCTCTTCTCTGTGGACTCTCTACCCTTTACGCCTTACTAGCTGGTAATATACGAATATAACTGCTGTAAAAGATGTTAGCTTAGCATGTCACCAGGACAGCTGAATTCTAAGAGTCAACTACAACTGCGAACAGCAAAAACAAAAGCAAAAGATATTCCTGCATTGGTGTTATGTATTCTGGTTATGCAAAAAGTTAACAAAAGCAGACACAGTCAAACACAGTATTAATACGAATTACAGGACAGAAGTACATGTCTGTACAAGAGACAATACTCCCACAAAAATCTATTCCTATACCATTATCTAAATTATATTACATATATATATATGAATTAAAACGATACTTAGGAAAGTGTTTACAACACCTCTGCCAGCATGTTATGGTAAAATCAATCTAAGCTTGAATATTAAGGGAAAGGTTTGATGAAAACACAATTTCTAGTTCATTGTATACATTTGGTCCAGGATAAAGTATGGGATTGAGCTTTGTGGGTTCGGATTTGGCATGAACTTTATTTTACATTGTTGTTTTATTTTTCCAAAGGACTTGTTCAATGCTGAATTAAACATTGGTTGCAGGACTTAAAAAGCCGATATGCTGGCTCGCACAGCAGCCCCGGGAAAGTAAATACAGATTGTAATTAGATGGAGAAACTTTAAAGTTGGATTTCGCTCTTTCCTTTGCATGAACTGGGATGCGATGAAGCCATGGGACAAATATGGGGGAGAGGGGAGGAGCAGCAGTGGGAGAAGAGGGTGGGGGGATGAGGGAAGAAAGACTAATTTATGTGTGAGTTTCCAATGCCATCTCTGGGACGCTGCATCCCCTTAGACTCTGTAGCCTTGTGTCTGGAGAGGCGGAATGCAAATGGAGCAGGTTTCTAGGTGAGGTTGGGCACAGTCACAGGCCCATGTTGGGACCCGCTTATGCAGTTGCTAAACAAGTGTTCTTTGTCATGCTGGGCCCCTGGGGTTGAGCCAAACGAATCCTATCATCTGCAGTGTTGTGTTACTTAAGCAAAAATACTCAAGTTTGCAGCCACTATTTATAAGATGAAAGACCCTCTTCAGGGAATGTCAGAATTAGTTATTTTTTCCCCCAATTAATTTGTGTTGTGAGGATAGTTTCATGGTCCCTGCATGGGCTCCCCAGTGGATTGGTTTGGTGTGCTGTGTCTGTGCGCGATAGTCAATGTGTCAAAACTCAAGGAATAAGGGGCCGGTTACCAGCTTTGTTTTGTTTGCTGCTCTGAACCCACTTCAAGAAGCTGAGAACATTCCTAAATTACAGAAAACTGTCCTCAGTAGAATGTGGATCTTTCATTTGCTAGTGGATTCATTTCACTGAAAAAACATCCATGTCTGCTAATGTGTTTTCTTTTTTCTCCCTCTGCCTCTGCTAATCTAATAAATACTTACACACTGACTAATACTAGGCCAGAGTCCTTGATGAATTAAGAAACACTGTGTTGACTAATTGACAAAATCATTGAAAAGTAAAGATAAAATCCTCACTGTAATTGAATGTGAAGCATCATTTATCTATAGATTTGTACCAGACTACTTTATTGGATTGCTTTCCTGCCTCTGAAATATGGTTCAGCAAATTGACCTAAATTCTCAGGGGGAACATAAAAATCAGCTAAATTTACTTTAAATATACTTCTTTCAAATCCGTGATGTGAAGCTTTACAATATGCCCTCTCTAATCATGGAAGTTCAGTACTTAAATCCGTAGTCCTCATTGTGAAGAGGGGGAAAGCTGCATGTCGTCGGGCATCGCTGCAGCCCTGGAACAGAATAAGGTGCTAATAAAAAATGTGTGACTGTACTAATGAATCTGATTCTGCAATTCTGCAACTCAAGCTCTTAATTATCATAAGACATTCGCTAATGTGCTCATTCAAATGGGAAACACTTTGCTTGGAATAAACTGCATGGCTTAATGACTTGAGAAAAGAGCCTGATGACATCCTGCTCTCTTATCAACACTTCCCAAAGGCTGGCACAAAAGATGGTGGGTGGATATGATCAAACTGGCTTATAAATGAAACCACTAAGTATTCATTGGCATCTAATATGGTCACAGAGTCGCTGAGATGCACCATTTCTCAGTCAACTCTTCATATTTTTATACATTGATCTGGATTTGAGGAGAGACCAAGAAAACCAGAAATCTAAATGGTAGTCACTCTTGAGATCTAAGGGTGAGGAAGTGATGCCATTGCTCTTTGTTCTAACATCTGCTAGTGAAAAGAGATAAAAAGAATAGAAGCGTTACAGGATATTTGCAAGCGCCCTTTGCTCTGAGTCTAAAATAGGTCTACTTTGACGACCAACATCAAAGTAAGTCATTATGGCTGTATATGATCCATCCATTAGCTGCGCACTCCACTTTTGTGGCATTAATTGCTTTTTATGTGTGTATATGTGTGCATGCTTATTTGTGCATGTGTGTGTGCGCGCACATTTACTGATGTGTGAGTGGCGCACGTGTGTGTGCCCACACACACGCTCACACAGCCTGTTCAGACAAGTAGAGGTGTAAAATTAAATCCCCCAGTGCAGTTGCATGCAGATGATGTGCCTCAATGGCCTAGCTGCTCTTTGCACCATTGTAATTGAATAACCTACAGAAAAGTCATCACATTCCCCCTTTGCTATTCCCTCTCTATGTAACATGTAAAAAGTCCTCTTGTAACTACCTGGTAGAGCAACCCATCAACAGCTGTTAGAGCTGACTTGAAGGTTAAATATTAGGAAGGAATCCAATTTCTCTTGTCTATTCAGCTCAGCGGTGTGTTAGATTGCAGCTGGACTGTGCTTACGGAGTGTGGGATATGAAGTGGGCTAATCAATCCCCTCTGCTTCATTCTCAAATTCCTCTCATATCAGGTCCCTGCCCCCCGGGCAGGCCTTCTGCTTTCCGAAAGCCAATTCCACACGAAATAAGAACTGTGACCTGCAGCTAGAGGGTGAAGTTGAGTTTTCCCTTCATGATTAATCTCTTCTTGGGTGGTTTTCAGAAAAAAAGGAGAGGGGGAGGATAGAGCAAGAGGCTGAAAAAAAATAAGAAAACATGCAAGTCGCTGCCTTGTGACCTGCAAGTTTTTTTCCTCTGAATGAGTCCGGTGCACTGGAGCCTGCTTATCTCCCGAGAGAAAGACAGAATTCATTTTTTGACAAGGTTTCATGTTGACATTGAGAAAATGAACTACCCGATTCTATGATTAAACCTGGGCTGTCATAATTGTCATCTGAACTGTGGTGACAATGAAAATTTGAGGTTTTTTTTTTCTTTCATTGCTTCTTGTTTGGAGGAGTTGGAGCTCAAGAAATGGAGTCCTGATTGAGAGCTTTGGAAACTATACAACTCTCAGGATGGGGGACAAACAGATTGTGTTGGAGGATGATAACATTATTCCGTATATGAAAACACAGTCATTTTGAGCTGGCCAACATGGCCCAAAAGCATTCCTAAATGTCTTATTCCAAAAGGGATTTAAAATATATTTATAATAAACAGCGGTGAAGTAAAGGAGGTTGAGCGAACACATTGGCTATATGACCTAAAACAAAGGAGCGTGCCCTTATTGTTGAGCAGATGGGCTGCCAGAGTTGAAGGGGAAAATGATATAACCTTAAAGTGACAGTATCACATTTTACAGGTTATAATGGCATCTGTCGCTGACAGTGGACCTGTCAGGCACTACTTTCACGCAGTTGAATTGCTCTTAATGGCTGTTTCTCGTGGTTGAGACCCACTTATAGGTGCAGGGTGATGTCTGTCTGAGGAACAGTGACGTTAAAAGCATTGAGCTAGAATGAGATGGACTTGCAGACCATTTCTGCTCTGCCATTGTCATTTGGTCGATGTTTTTGAACTAGGTTATCCCCTTTGTTAAAGAAAAAGTCCCTTGAGGACAGTTATGACATTTATCAGCGTTAAATGGTCAACATTGAAAGCACCAGTGTAGAAGAAATGCGCTCACACAGGGACTCTAAAAGGCCCCTAGAAATGTTTACATTTTTAATGGCGTAATGATGATCCCACATTCAATGTACATGTTTTGCTCACCCACCTTGTAAATTTTTTAAGTGTGTAAAACATTCCATTTGGAAAAACAGCCCATTTGCCCACTACCACCTACCAAACAAATTGGTTGAGAACAACAAAGTTCAATCTATGTCTTTGTTTGTGTGTTTTCCCTCTTCAGCAGGGCACTTATGAAAGTGCTCTTTTGCATCAGAGATAAGGTATGCTGGCCCACTGGGAAGCAAGTGGAAGTGGGTTTTAGAATATGTGGGAGACCAAATTCCTACAGCTGGAAGTACCTCTGCGGCAGGCTAAACAGTGGGCACAGGCCTCAACACACACCCTAATGGAAGAGTGA
Source organism: Chaetodon trifascialis (assembly GCF_039877785.1). NCBI lineage: Eukaryota > Metazoa > Chordata > Actinopteri > Chaetodontiformes > Chaetodontidae > Chaetodon > Chaetodon trifascialis. Next base: position 13,783,671 of record NC_092056.1, read on the forward strand.
AGTAACATACAGTGTTGTAATGCAGGTTTGGGCTGATAAACAAGGCTCTACTCACTGCAGGTCCAAGGGTCTGTTAAGTTATTCATTAAAGATATGTCAGCGCAGGCCAGAAACCGTCCCTATGTGTTTTCTGTAATTCAAGGAAGTTTGCTTTCCAATCAGACAAATTAAGCCTCGGTTATTACAGATTACATTTTTCAAAAGCTGCAATCAAGCCTTATCTAATCAGTTTAATCAGCAGTTTATCTACACTTGGCAAAAGCTTTGTGGAATGAGTGAAAACAACATTCACAAAAACTGTTTTGTATATGTGCATGCATTTTGGCATTAGTAGTGTTTTTCTAGTTGCTTTCAATGAAAGGCATTGCCAGTCAGTGTGTGTGTGACCACGGTACAAGAGCATGTTTCAATAAACATTTGGTGAATGGTGACTTCAACGTATCCATTTGTAACTGGTGAACGATCGATGCTTGATGGTCATGCACTGTGTTTTACGGCACCCAGCATGCCATTACTCTGTGATGATCTCAGTCACATTATTTATTACCCTTTCATTTTGTCATTGCTTTCTGAAAGTCAGACCATCCTTACCTGTCATTGGTATCTTGATTACAACTTGTCTGATGCCAAAAAAGAGGGGTTCCAGTTTCAATTCAATGCATTATAATGTAATTCCATTAAGATTATGTGTAACACAATTTTCAGCAGACCAGCACCTGTAAGGTAATTACTGAAAATCATTGCTTAGTGCATTACTCTATGTCATGTCAGGTCACCTGCATTTGTAAAACTCAATATCAGTATGATGTTAATATCAATACAATGTCTCAACGAGCTTTAAAAAGCCCGTAACAGCAACTGTTCCCAACGTAGAGGACAACAGAAGATGCCACAAAAACACTTTCAGCGCATAAAGGAAAAAATAGAGGAGACTGTAGGAGGTGCGTTTTTGAGAGAACGCATCCTCCTCTTAGTGGCAACAGGAGCTGTGGAAAAACTGCAGCAAGTCAGCACAAACTTTTTATCATTATAATGCAACACTGAGATTATGCTCATGAAAAAAAGATCTGTTTGGAACATTCCACAGGTAAACAGGTTCATTGGTAACAGGTGATAGTATCATGATTGGGTATGAAAGAGGCATCCTGTAAAGACTCAGTCGATCACAAACAAGGATGGAGAGAGGTTCTCCACTTTGTGAACACATGATTGTATGAAGGATATTACTACATGGGCTCAGGAACACTTGTGAAACCATTAAACACAGTTAGTTTGCAACTTATTGCACTCTGTTTTTATTTATGTTTTATACAGTGTTCCAGCTTTTTGGGATCGGGGTGGTAACATGTTTCATTTTCATAATAGTGCTATTATACATGTGTGAGTGTACAGTACCTTTATCGCATGTCATTTCCCTCTTTTCTAATGTTCCTTGTCACTGTATACTGTCAGCTATATAATAAAGGAGGAACGATAACTCATATAAAACATTTAGCAAGCTGCAGTGCTTGATAGATGTGGATGTGTAGATGGTAGTCAGGTGCCACTTTGATAAGGAATAATTAAAACATTCTCAACTGGACTATAAGCAGAAAAAAACTCAAAGGTTTGCTTTAAAAACAGGTAACATTAAGAATTTTAACATTAAACACATTCCCAGTGTTGATAGTACTATTGCTCTTTATTAAAACAGTTCATTTTGGTAGGGAAATGTGCATATTGAGTGCAGATTATACATTTTGCACAGATTCATGACCTTTTTGCACAAGCAGCATAAAAGTTTAGTCTCAGCCCTTAATGACGCGAATGATGATGTGGGAGACTGACACTTTGTCAGATGCTTTTACAGCGAAGGTGAAGGTGCAGGGCGAGAAATGCTGCCAGAGTCCTCCTCACCTCATTGTCCTTTTGCAGGAGGGAGGATGAAGTGCCGATGCCCTCTCTTTGCACCGACTACAACTGTCATCTCAGGCTCATTCAGAGCTCCGCAGCACTTAGGCCCCATTTGCTTTTAAGGATGTCTGACAGGACAGCAGCCACGTATGATCAAACTTTACTTTCACTGTGCACTTGTGACAGTTCATTGAGAGAGGCTCTAATGTGCTGTCAGCACTGCTCTCCACTCAGCTGCCTTGATTTACCTTCCCCATCTGTCTCAGTCAAACAGCACTAAGTTGAGGATGAAAGGAAGAAAGGTAGCCTGTTAATTCCACATCCTTGTGTTTAACCGTGAATTCACTTCACATGAACCAAAGCTGTATTTCTTCTTTGAGAACTTACTCCAATTGCCCACGCTGCCAATTAAACATTAACTGTAAGGTCCATCTTAGACCTGTAACAGTTGAAATATTTAGCAATGTGCAACCTATTTGCATGCGTACAGTAACGCTCATACAGCAGCTTTGATTATGGACTGATTATGTATCTCCATTGTGGTATTAGTATTATGACCAGCAGATCAATAGGATGTTTTGGAATTATACATTTTAAGCTACACTAATCAATATTTATATATAAAAAATAGTTCAAGTGATTACGTTTAAAGCATGAAAGCATCTTTCAGCTCATTGTTTTGGTTTCATGGCCTGTAACTTAACTGTTTTGGTTCACTCTCACTGCTTTCATCAACATTTAGCAGCTAAAGAGCCGGATATTTATTTCAGGGGTTGGTGGAGACCAAAAACAGAGCCAAAATTAGCCTATTGGACTTACTGTCTGTTTACCAGGTGACCAGAAACATGAATGCAAATGAATGCTAATGTTGCTCTGTTGAAACTTTAACGTTTTATGTTTCCCAGCATTCCTACCTACATGATGTCTTGAGCAACACAGCGCTTATATAATGTAGATCAAGTCATATATTAAAATCAGATTGCTTGTGAACTCCTTGGTGATGTGATGTAATGTCAACACAAAAAATATATTTTCATGTAGCTTGTTATATTTCGTGTTAATATCTGACTATATACTGCTGTAACTTCTCAAAGACTGTCACCTACCAAACAAAAAATTGCTCAGCATGGTGATCACATAATCACAGTCACTTTCTCATGGTCATTGCGACATGGTCGTGCACACTGCGTGCATCACTCTGCTGTTTTGTGGTTGAGTGTGGATGGATGTATGTGACATCTCTAGCATCTTTGTGCAAGTTCCTCAGCTGAAGTGGTTCTGTTTCTAGACAAATCTGAAGACTTTGAGAGCATCCATCAGCTTTTGTTAGTCAAGGCACCTCTTTCTTTTACTCCATCTGTGGCCACAACTGAAGGCCAAGGTTTGCTGCCAGAAAAGTGCGGTACTTGTGAGATCATCTGGCCCTCTAAGTTGGAAATATAAGGTTCCCACATCAGTCCTAACTTCTCTTTTCAAATGCTGCTCTGCACTGTACATGACATGTCAGTGCTGCACTATCATGTTAATAGAAAAAAATATAAGCAAACTTTTTCGGCATTATGTCTGTATTTACTCATTAACAGTGAGACAACAGTGTCACCATGTGGCCAAACAGGAAAACACAACATTACCCGCTATCAGTATCATCCAGTGTACCGCGAATGAAAAATTAACAGTCTTACATACCTACATTACATTCGGAAAACTATGCATTTATCATTTTTGACAGTTTGATACTGTTAAAAACAAATAGTTTGAGGAATACCAGAGAGTTGAGTGCTTACCTGAATGAAATGAATAAATTAGACAGGATGGAATTATATTCCCAGCTCACTAAAGACCTGAGGTATGCAGTTAGAGTTGAATGTTTGTTGAATGTTTTTGATTAGCATACTTGTCTTCCAGTTGTTTCACATATTTGAGTTCTTGAATTGATCTTGAAATAATAGTAAATGTGTGCTATTTCATCCTGCAGTAGCACTTCTTTGCATTTTAGTCTTTCAGGATTATAAAATGTGAATATATCAATCCCTCCCCACTCTGATGCCAAAGATTACCATGTCCAAAGCCTTTCAGTGTAAAACATAAAAGCAGTAAGTAGAAATGTTTCTCACATAATGATTCACTGCCCCTGATGAACCAAAGGGAAGGGAGCCAGACATCAGTCAGTGTTTGGAGGCTCTCTGTCACATTAGCTTGCTGGAGTGTTCATCAAAAGATCTTAGTGTGCCTGCTCATTTCATTCTAAGGTCTTCATTTTGCTTTTTTTTGCAATTTAAGCTGCATTTTTTGGAAGTGGGTGCGTTTACAAGCTGTAATACAAGTCTCTTGAAGCCCTAATAAATATGAAACTGAATGAGATTCCTTTGCTCTCTCTGTTTCGCTTTAGCTCTCCGCTTTGATCATACCACCCCATGACATAGCCATCGTCAGCTTTTCAACTCCTCCAGGAGTGGGCCAAGCCTAATTGGTGCTACGAGGAATAAATCAAAGCAGGAAACGGGACTTGTTCCAAACAGAGCTCACAATGCACTGAAAACCTCTAATGTTTCCTGTGACTGTCCGGTGAGTTTACATTTCACCTCATCCAACATTTTTCCAATACCACCTCAGCTGATGTATGGCTGTTTAAGAGTGACTGTGGTTTGACATTACACAGCCATCCTGTGAGGTACCTGTACTGCTCTCTTGGTCCTTATTCTAATCTTATTTAACAGTCTCTGCCTGACACGCAATTCAATGCAGGCCCCCAGATTGGAGAGTTTCCAAACAATCCTGAGCTCACCCAAGCTTGGAATTGGTTTTCCGTGGAACATCTCCCTCCTCCCTTTGGGCACTTTACCAATTTGACCAAATTTGTTCCATCACTGGTTCTAAGTACCAGAAGTGTTTTCTGCCCACACTTGGACTCGTTTCTGCAATTTGCACATTCTTTGCAGAACATTAACAGCTTTGTCAGGGGCTGAGCTACCGGCTGCTTTCGTATGGGGCTCCTGTTTCAGGGGATACTCAACGGAAAATTACCGCAAAACAGCATTTCAGACAAGTTGTTAAATATACAGGGCGATACTTTATTTTAACTCTTACTGTTTAGTATTCATAAGCTGTATATGAACACTTAATAAATGATTTATAACACTCTAATGTAGTGATAAGCAGATATAAGAATATTTGTAAGTGTAAAGTATTTGAAAACAATTACAGATATATTTAAGTGTGATATCAAGTATTTCAACTGATTGTACACGTGTACACTTTAATCACAGGCAGATTTAAAATCGTTTACAAATGTATTTAAAATTAATAAACGTGTCATTATTATATGTCTACAGCTTTGCTATTAGGGTTGCAACTGAGACTATTTTGGTAGTCGAATGAACTATCGATTACTGAAATGAATAATCGACTATCAAGATTATAAGTTGATGAATGGCTGTTAGCAGCTTTTAAATATAGTTGAGGTTGTTTTAGGCATGTGCTGTTTATCAAGTATGAAATTCTCCGGTGTTCTCTAAGCTTGTGCACTCGTCAGCGAGTCAGCTGTAAACGTTGCCATGAACATTAAACATTTTAAGATTGTGAAGTTAGGGCACTTTTGAAATGTGAACAGTTACCAATATTACCAATATACAATGTGACGAAGCCTGGAAATCTCATATTTTACGTCTTTATATGCCTGTGTGTTCATATTTTGGGTTTATATTACCATGCTAATGTGATTAGTGTCATTAATCAGCTGTACTGTTTGTATGCAAATGAACCCCCTGAGTCACAGATCAGGGATAATACCTGAGTGTCACTTTTTGACAGTAAGGCTGCCCTCATGCTGCTCTGGTTCACTATGATTGAGTATGAAGAAAGAGCAGCTATATCTTACCACTGCACTTAAACAATCAGTATAATATGTTCATAATTACTTAGGCATAACGCTCTGCATCCAACTAAAGTTTAGCTTCTATGTTTTATAATTTGAGATAAAAAATTCAATGCCACAAAGGCATCTGTCCAGTTGATGCATATTGGGAATACAATGGACCACTAAAAGTTGATATACTGTAATGGGCTAAGATAATTAGAGTTATAAAATCCTCCATAAATGCCCCATTGAGATCAGGAGTATAAGATTATGCCCACAGAAATGCACGCCCACTGCTTTTTTTAATTTAAGGGATGAGTGTTAGCAGAAATATCATTTAGCCATGTGATCACATTGGAGGTGTACATACAGATAAAGTTGGGGATGCTTCATAAAGCACTGCTTTAGAGTTCGGTGATAAGTGCTTGAATTATAAGTCAGTTAATGTGACCGAGTGACTGTAAACTTTCCGGCAGTTCTGAGGCTTTAGCTGCTGCGACGAACAGCTTCAGGCTCCAAAAGTAATTAACAAAAACTTAAAATAATGTGAGCTAATTCTTCTCTTGCTATCTGGAAGAAAATGATGCATTACTATATATGTTGATTATGAGAGGAAAGAACGCCTTTATCTGCAAAGTGAATACCTTATGCTGAGCCTGCTTCTTTAAAGAAGCAGCTTCAGGGGATATTTGCAATATGCATTTTCCCCCTCCTCATTTTCATTTGTGACTATCCTTTTTACATGCACAAGTCAAATGAAAGCACTCTGTCATTACATGTCAGTCTTTACCTGCAGGAAAAAGCAGCCTTCACTTCTGTTTGTGGATATCATCGAGCGCAATGGATAAAAACAAAACTTGATGTATTTTGACACTGATTTTACAGTACATCGCTTTCTAAATATGGCACAGCTTCGGCCTTAAATAGTGGTGATGTTTTTAAATTTAAAAACTTGAAAAACGGGTTCTTGATAGCCTACAAGAGCCCTTTTAGATGATGTGGGATCCATAAAAATTGGCAAGTTGGCAAGTTTTCTTCATTGTGTCAATTGTTTGTGTTTTTATTTCCAGAAAATAATTTATCTTTACTCAGACTTTGTTTATGTTTGATTTGAGCACAGTTATATTATGTACACAGCAGCATATGAGTTTGGTAGCAATTTATTTGTGTAATTCTGCAGGCCTTGTGTGATCCCGGCCTGCTGTTCTGTAGCAGCCTCAGCTCCACTTGGTTCCCTGTGAAAGGAGAGAGAGAGAGAGCTGCCCCATTTAATGTCCTCTGATGGGCTCAGCCTGTTCTTTATCTCTCTCTGCATCATACTGTTCTGAGTGGCTGTAATAGGATAATAGACTCATCTGTATTTGTTTTTAGCACATTTACTTGAAACCTTGTTGATACATTAATTTCAGCGAATGCAGGTAAATGATGTTTTCTGCTACCCTTTATTTCCATGAAATGGCTGAGGAACTCATTTCTGTTAAAAGACAACAGACTGGAGAAACATGACAATATTCAATTAGATTTGAGGCTGTGTATTGTGATCTGCACTAAAACGAATGCAGTCAGACAACAGTCCTGCAACGAGTCCAACCCTCATGAAGGTTATAATGTTCAGTTTTTGTTGCAGTGTTGCTTCAACTGTTTGAACATTTTGGAGGCTTTTGATGAATTTGGGGTAATTATTTAGACGTAATTAATTAAGAAATGATGGCATAGCTTCCATTTTTGCTTTCTTTAATCTGGTGTCTGACTGTATTGATCAGTTAAGCTCTCCTGTTGGGATGTGCATATCCAATGAGCAAGTGCTGCTACCTGCACTGTCATGCAGAGGAGCAGAGATTAGACAGTAGGAAGTGGACACTAGCAACTTGTGCATGCTTTTGAAATACTTTCAGTAATACAACTGAATTTGAGCTATTCCTCTGGTAAGTTACTGGAATGAGCCCAGTTTAATGTATGACTATCCACTCTAGAAATGTCTACATGCATGTTCATGCTGCTGGGCCTGCTGACGATGGTCTAAACTAAAGAAATCTTGAGGAAATAGTTTGGCTTTTTGAAAAACATGCTGATTTGTTTTCTTGAGTTAGATGATAATATTAGCTTAGCATTAAAACTGGAAACAAGGAGAAACAGCTTTGGCTCTTTTGAAGCCACCAAATTTGTCCTACCACCACCTGTAAAGTCCATTAATTTATACATTACCTCTTGTTTGTCCAAAGTGTATAAACATGTGGCTGTGGTTTTACAGGAGTTTATGTGCAGGACTACTTCTTGGCTGGGAACACTGACTTCCTGGAGTCTCCACTGGTTGCTTAGCAACTCTTCCCAGCCACTAAATAGTCTGGGATATGACCCCCTGAAACCACAGTGTGATATTTTTCACTTCCTTTTGTTGTTGGAATTAAACAAACAAGATGTGAGATGTAAAATAATGAGCTTTAGAGGTGCTGGAATGTGGATTTTGTTACCTTTGGACAGAGGCAGACTAACTGTTTCCCCCTGTTTCCAGTCTTTATGATACGCTAAGCTAACGTTTCCTGGTTTCATATTTAATAGAGTCGTTGGTTTGAGGTTTGAGAGCGGCTTAAAGAACATTTACAGATTTCCCAAAAATGTCAAACTATTCCTTTAATGTTGCAAATGATATGATATTGTTCCCTGGAGCACCAAGTGAGATCATTCTCTGACTGTCAAACATAATTAGATTTACAATACATCACCGATGTTTGCGTGGACAAAAGACTATCTCGCAATTCTGATTGCTATGAGGAATGTAGAGTGATTCTTTGGTCATTCTTTACCAGGTCCAGGGGAATGCATGATATACAGAGGGTTTAATCCCTCAGCAAAGTTCTTTAATCACATATTTAAAGACAGATCGTATGATGTCAATGTTGCAGTTTCAAAAAGGGTTTTATGGGTTGGTCGTTAAGAGTCTGAACAGTGCTGTTGCAGTTTTTTTGCTCTTTAGAATGCTTGATCACTGTAGAAGCAGGCTGTAATGCATTAAAGATTTTCCTAAAATAAAAAAAGTTAGTGACTAAGTGATGCACAAAAAGCATCATGCCTTAATTGGACTTGGATTATCATTTTTTCTTCAGTTCAAAATACTTTATTCGTCCCTCAAGGGGCAATTCAAGGCAAGGAAGCGTGCAAACAGAAGCACACATTGACAAGTCATTTACACACACACACACACACACACACATACTGTGTGATAGAAAGGTAGGTTAATCACATAGATATTTCAGTACAAAACAATTACTTGCTGATCCCCTTCTGCAAAAAAGGCTTAAAAGCTCTGAATGAAAGTGAATTTGAATATCTAAATTACTATTTCTGTCTTCATGCTTATTGTCAACAGTATTATAGATTATTGCAAGTGTGGTTTTAATTTATGCTCCTGTTAAAGGTCACATTTTCTTTTCGTCATTTTCATTTTGTTATTGATTCATTAGTTGCAAGTTAAAATTAGAGGGCTCAAACAAATGGCCAAATTAAGGCACTCAGGTTTTTCTATCACATGAGCAACATCCAGAAGAGCTTGCTCAGAAATAACACTGTCTTCTTCTTGCTCAGGGGGCTGTGTAAATGCAATGCATATGCAGGTAACAGAGTGCCAAGCCCAGTGTCCCAGCAGCCTTTTAGTGGGGATGTCATGTTTGCTTCCAGGGGATATGGACGCCCAACTCAATACAGCAAACCCTACTTAAAATCTGAGCATATTCAGGCCAGTAGAAGATAACAGGATTGCACATGAGACCTGTACAAATGTCTTCTGAAGGGCATTGGGATAAACAGGCACTTGTCTCTGCAGTGGATGTAGTGGAGGGAGGGGGTGTTGGGTAGAGGAAAAGTGGGGACTTGGGATGGGAGATAGCCAGCCTCTTCCAGGCAGATGGCCTCCCCAGCTACAACACAGCTGAATCCCCCCACACACCCCCCCCACCCCCTTTGTCCGCCCAACTTTGGAGCCTTGTTCCCTCTTATATTGTTTTGTATGAAGGCCAATGTCCTTATTTATGATTTTTTTCTGTTCAATGTGTGCGCTTAGAGACTCCTGTGGTGGTGAAGTTGCCATGACTTTCATTAAAGCCGAGGCCGAATGAAATATGGATGCGCAGGGAGTGAATTAGAGTGATGGAATGGGCCAAATATTGCCTTCGTGGTGTCTCGGCAATACTGTCTTGAGGGGATAGATACTCAGGCCTGAGGAAAGTAAAAACCCCTCTCCAAGTTCAGTGCATTCATCAGCAGGCCAGAGAAGTTTGCCTCCATGCAATGTTGATGACTGTTGTGCTACTGAGTATTTTGGTGTATGAGGAAAAACTGGAATCGGTGGGAATATCCGTAACCTTTACCTGTGATGAGGGTTTGACCTTAAGAACAGCATTCTAAAAAATTCAATGTTACTTCAACAAATCTATTATGCCTCTGACATTCAAATACCAATGGTGCTTAAAATGCAATTTGCTTTTAATGATTTAATGAAATGAGTTAGAACAAGAAAAGGCACAGTACTTCATAAAATCCTTTGTCTTTGTTTCACACAGAATGACTGTATAATAGAGATTAGTAGGAAAAACCTTATGGAGGACAAAACTTAAGTTCACATAAATGAATAATTAAACTGACTGCGTGAGAGGAAGATGTCGATTCTTGGCAACAGAGAAATGGAGACAAAACTGGCACTTTATTTCAACTGCTAAGACTACTGTACAGAACATTACATATTATATTAAATGTTAAATACAATTGAGCTGCCTGGAATCTTTCTTAGTTGTATTTAAAAATGATATTGCGAAAGAAAGTATAAGCTGCATGTCTCAGCCTCCAGATCAACGACAGCCCACCCAACCTGAAATAAGAGCAAGTTTTTGCAAATATCGTACAGATGGGAGCTCAAAAGCACTATTTCAGCACACTGAATAATTGGCTATTGACACCAAGTTGTCACGACACCAAGTTGGATCCACTTGGTCCCAGCTTGGTGTTATGCTGCATAAATGAAATGCAGCAGAGTCAACAATATGAATTCAGTTCATTCAGCTCAAAATAATCCCAAATAGGCCTTCGTGTGGAAAAGTTTGCGATGTGAAGTGAGTTCACCTCATGAGTTTATTCAACAGCACCAGCAGACGGCTGCCTCTTCGAGTGTCTTACAGTAAAATGTAAAATGAGGATTAATCCCCCCCCCGCCCCGTTGTTTTGTTTTAGGATTACTAATCATAGTTCTCCTTTCAAGGACTTTCCACGTACTGGCTCTCAATCTAATTTGGGTCACATACAAATTGATAGAGATGTCAAAGGCGCCCACCTTTACTGCAGCATGTACACGCAAAGTCTGCTTAAGGGGAGCAACTTTTGCTGTACCAAAAAGTGTATTCTCATTGCGGCGGTGCTGTGGGGAGGGCAGGCTGAAGTGGGAAAAGAAAGCTTAATTGAACAAACTAATGAGTAGTTCTTATTTCCATTGGGGATGTGCCAGTGAGATTGCTGGACAGTTTATCTGTGATAAATAAATGCTTTAGGAGCTAATTAGCTTCTAGGCCCTCAAGGGAGGGGGGTGTTGAGTGTCCGAGTGTGTGCGTATGTGTGTGTTTCTGTATATTGCCATATCTTCAAGTCGACACTAGTCCACTTCCTTTTCTTTTTCACTCCACCCCCTCACTCAGATGTACACTACAAACTATTCCCATGGTTATTTACCCTAAAGCAACACCCATGGAGCTACTAAACAAGCTAAAAATTAAGCTAAGAAAAGACAATATCTTCTTTAAGTGAAAATCACTTCGTACATTGATGCACAGTCATCCTCTCTCCATAATGTTATAACACAGACGAACATGAAAATATAGTTTCTTGGAGTAGTTCAACACTTTTCAACTTTCTTATTAACCTTCTTGCTGAGAGTTAGGTAAGACGATTGATACCACTCTCATTCAAGGATCCACTGGTAGGATTAAATGATTGATGAGTGTTATGTGATCTGATTCTCGGCTTTAATCTCTGACTTATTATCATCGGTGCTAATTTATGCTTTGCGTGAGGTAGGATTAAAGGAGTAGTTTGACATTTTTGCTGAGAAGATTCTTGTATCTGTCGGTTCAATATGTGGCTACTGCCAGCAGCTAATTAGCTCAGTTTAACACAGAAAGACTGAAAACAGGGAGACAGAGCCCGCCTGAGTCTCTCTGAAGGCAATGAAACCAGTCTGCCAGCACCTTAAAAGGACACTAATTAACACATTGTATCTCATTTGTTTAATCTGTTCAAAAAAAAATGAAAACAGCATGTTGTGGGTTATGTGTGGGATTAGATTTTGTGACAAAGTCAGGCTACCTGTTTCCCCCAGTTTCAGTCTTTGTGCTGAGCTAAGCTAACCAACTGCCAACTAGCCTCATATTTAACAACAAATACAAATACATACTCCCAGAAAAACATCAGACTATCCCTCTAAATCCACCTGCCTTTAAGAGTTAGCTTGTCTTGGCGGAGTCTTGACTGCACTTCAGTGGATCATACACAACATTTAGGACCCATTTTCTGTATCTGTGTTTAGCTGTTGGAAGATGTATTCTACAGCCTGTCCTGATAAGAGCATATCTGCCAGTGGGACCACATCGAAGAGTCAGGGGTTGGCTGTATCTCAGTCTGAGGGAAGGCGCCGCATCTGGGCGTCAGGGTCTGGGGTCCCAATGGCGATGCACTCTCTGCAAGGCAAAATCAAGCCATCACTTACTGATTGACTGCTGCCTCCTTGAACTCCTTTTAGTGACAATATTTAAACAGCGCTATTTTGTTTGACATCCTGTAATGTTGTATGGAACTTTTTCCCATTACTAAGGTGTTACTGATAGTTTAGTAGGTTCAATTGCATGTAAAACGTAACATACTGTAGTCACCTGAAAAATGGATGAAAATAACTATCATAATGAGTTTTATGTTACGCATACAATCTCAGTATTTTAGGAAGTTTCTCTTCCAACTTTGCAAATGCTCATGGTCAAACTAAACTTGTTTGATTGTTGAGGCATCTTCATTATATGTGGTAACTTTTAGAGCTTCACCATATTTCAGAAACATTTCAAGTCAGTAGATAGATGAAGTATGTCAGGTAGAATGAATATCAACACTCTCAAAACTTGTCTCAAATGTATTGATATAGTAAACTCTCAATAGGAGGAAATGGCTTAAAGGGACAGTTTACCCCAAACGTCAAAAACAACATTTTTTCCTCTTACCTGTTGTACAATTTATCCATCTAGATCGGTTTCCTGTGAGTTGCCAAGTTCAGGAGATGATGGCTGTTGAGATGTCTGCCTTCTCTCAAATATGGTGTAACTAGATGGTACTCGACTTGCTCAAACTCAAAAGCAATGTCTGTTTCCAGAAATCACTACCCAATTAATCAAGATAATCCACAGACCTGTTTTGAGAAGTTTCCTGGAGGAACTGTTTTCTTTCTACCAAACAACCAAAAAAGCACTACAGGTAAGGATTTAAAGGTTTTGACTTTGGGGTTCACTGTCCCCTAAAGGACCGAAAAGTGACCACAGTAATATGGTTTACTCTTTACAAATGTAAGCATCTACACTGTAGAAGCATTAAGAAATGCTGCCAGTCTTCAAAGTCTTCAAAAGGCAAGACATAAATTGACTGAGAAAGTTTTGTTGAAGACTTCAACAAAGAAAAATGACATGAAAACTTTTCAGTTGTACTGCAACACATTCTTTGTATTGTCAAGGAATCTGCTTTTGTTAATCCATTAAGCAAAAGACTCTCTTTATGTGTCATGGTCAAACATTCAAGAAGGGAGACTATGAATTTCTGTGCAATAAGAGTGAGTTGGAGTAAGAATTTGAAGGAGAGAAGGTGGAATACAATATGCACCGGTAGAATAGAATGAACATGATAATTATGCTAAATTATAAAGTGTTGCTGACATCTGTCACCCCTGAATTTCTTTCAACAAATGAAGAGAAATAAACACAGAACATTCCTCTGTTGTGAAGGAGTGTAATCCTCTTGCCTCCCTGTGCTCTTTTCTTTTCTCCTGACAATGATAATTACAGTTTTTGTTGGACGGCTTTCAAGGATTTATCTCCTTTTTGTATTAATGGTTTTCTGAAGCTTTTAAATCCAAAAAGTTTAATTTGTTGGTTCTGTGTGGCCATTGCAAGTTTTCAATTTTCCATACTTTTGTTTGAAATACCTTTAAGTTGTGATGTGACATTCTCCTTGATGTTCTGTCATTAAAGATAGTTCTACAGTTCTGCAGCTGCATTGTATCAGTAAATATATAGACACAACAGGAACGTGGAGTACACTTCAGGTGTCTCCTGGGGTCAGTCTGTTTGTGCAGCGAAATAGGTTTGGTTCAAAACCCCCTCACTCTCTTCGGGTCCTTCAAAACACATAGTTTGTCACTGCCCTCCAGAACAACAAGTTTTTTTCTGAACTGACGCCCCTATCAACAGTCAACATCATTTTTCGTTGCCTCCCAGAACTAATTTCTAATTTGACATTGCGATGTTTAAAAGTTGTTTAGGTGAGGTTTAGGCACAAAAACAACTTAGTAAAGGTTAGGAGATGATTAGTTAAAAGACACCAATGTTGATTGCTGGTAACAAACGTGAAATGAAAGTGGCCTCTCAAGTCAAAGGTCGATGTTTTGCTGACCAACCAGGTTTTTGAGCTCTGAAATGACAGCACCTTTATTGTGAGGATAGTCTTGTTATGCTCATTTGTTACCACTATGATCCCAAACACATGGGCTTGACTGCTTGCTCTAAAATAAAACATAGTTCACACTTTTGCTTCTTTATTGGTTAACACACTAAACTGTGAGATCAAACATCACATCTGAACTAAAAAAGGCATTGAAGTACAACAAGCCATCTGGATTTAAATCAAAGAAAACTCCCTGCCACCAAACCCTTGTTGGGCTAGCTTTTCAAAATGTCCTCCATGTTGCAATTTCAGGACAATGACTGACAGACCACAGACTGTATCCCCTCATTCAAAGCCTGGTGCTTATAACCAAGCTGGGTTTTAATCTGACCAAGCCACCTGTGAGGCTCGTCAGAACTTGAGCCCACAGGGGCAGAGCTGGGCTTCATTACTGCTTCGCTGGTTCTGGCCCAGTTCTCCCTTTGCTCTATCTCTCTGTCTCTCTATTCTTCAGTACCTTGCAGGCATGGTACAGAAATGAGAGCCGGCTGCTTGGTCCTCCACATCACTCCATGGCCGCAATTTGTCATTTTTCACACGAGATGAAGCCTTTTATGAAACGAAATGAGTTTCCCTAAAATGAAGCGCCACAAAAGCTCCGTGATTAATTTGCTTGTTAGGCTATTGCAGCTGTCACCTGTGGAAGACATCTGGACAGCAGATTGACTAATGCCAGCGGTGGGGCTGAAACATGGCTCTCTCTCTCATAACCTACCCTACAGTCAGCTTTTCAGTGGGCTTTTAAAGGCACGACTCACTGTTTGAAATAGCCCCTTTCTGAGGGGCAATTAATAAGCATTACTTGTGATTGACATGGTAATTAGTTGCATTAATGTGGTCATAAGAGGCTTTGTATTTTGGGGGGAGTGAAGGTTTGAACTGATGAGGGCTGGGCAGTAGACGTTAGGAAACGAGGAAGGAGCACTAAAACCTCACTTAAAAACTAATTGTCCATTTGATTGCCACTTTTTTGACAGTGATTTTGTCAAAAATGGCAAGTGTAATTTCATCTTTCAGATTATGTACGCCTTAATCATGTGAATCTTTTATGATCAATGCATAGTTTAAGAACAGTTTTTCACTAGAGTTTTTATGATGTGTTTTTGTAAAGCCATCATTATAACACTGCTAATACACACTGGGGTATGCACATGTACAGTGTGACAAAAAAGAAAAAATCCCCTTTTCACGATTCCATAATTTGATAATTCCTTATGAAAATGAGATTTGCATGGAGACATACTGTAATTACCCATAGGAAAGCCAGGTAAAATCTTTTAATCTTTTAAAAATGATTCTTGAAGTTTATTCAATATTGTACTTTTTCACTCTCTAAAGGGTGCAGAGTTGTTAGTTTGTTTCGTTCAAAGAGAGACACTGATATTTTTTTCAGGAGTTGGCAAACCAAACATAAAAAGCTATTGAACACAAAACTCACTGATTAAGTGACAGGTGGCTCAGAAAGATAACATGGAAAGCCCACGTTGCTCTGTTTCTTCTAAATGTGCAAGTACGCAATTGTTTACTAATGCTTAAGCTGTAAGAACACGGTAAGCTGATATCAACGTTTCCGAGTGAATCTTTCTGCCCTCTAGTGATCACGAGGCCACAGAGAGTCATCAAACAGCTTTTAAACCTGCAATAACTGATTTCGTTTTTTGTTTGTTTTTTTTTCACTTGAGGCAGTGGAAACAAGTTGTTAGCATAATCACACTCATAATCACACCTTTTACATTCATATATTGAGCTTCTTAGCAAACAGTTGCTTATATCGACATCCAGTTACAAAGCAACACAACATTATCATTCATTTGCAGTCGGGTTTCTGACCGCCTGGTGGTGTCAGTCCAATATTCACTCTCTTTTAGCTCTCTTTTTGGTGTCCACCAACTCCTGATGGAAATATCTGACTCTTTAGCTGCCAAATGTCCCAATATGTTCACCAATTAGTTGATAACTGTGTCTTTCTGCTGACTGGTGCTGAGCATGTAGTGTACAGTGGGTTTTTGGAGCTTTCCTCTTAAAGCAGCTGCCTGCTGAGGCTGAAACGATACAGTGAGAGTTGTGAGAACTGTGAGAATGAACCAAAGCAGTAAAGTTGCAGCCAGACAGCTAAACAATGAGCTGAAACTCGCTATAAAGCTCCGTAAAACAGAGGGCAGCTGCAGATTCAGGTGATAATTCTCTGTTGGTTCATCACTATGAATGAGTGACCTGTTTCACACTGTGACATTGTCATTTGATACATTGTTATTATGAAAATACTGATTATGCTTCAAAGAACTCACCAAATTAATATTGTCTAACTGACAATATTTAGAAATAAAGGTACAAGTGTGTGTAGTAGTATATTGTGTTTAAAAATTGCTGTTTCGCATCTCAGATCTCAGAGTTTTTCACGAGTACATGAACTCATTACCCAAGGAACTAAAACATGTAAAACCAAACCATGTGGTCCTTTAAATAAAGGTTTCTGAGAGCGTTCTCTAACTTTCATTACTCTCTCAAACACTTGATGATGAAGGGATTTGCACTGCAAACTCAAAAGGTTTCATTTTCTTCCCCTATGCGAGCTGTTGGAGGCCTTGGAGCCCATCACAGAACACAGAGTCATGTAATGGTGAGCAGAGGCTTATTTTTTAATTATTGAGGAATTAGAGGGTAACATTGGTTTATTTGTGTATCCTGTGTAATAAGGGAACTTTTCTTAGAAAACCAAGGCTTTGTTGGAATAACTGGTGTAACAGTAAATTCAAAAACACAACACAATACTCTGAGATTCTCGGACCAGAGATTTGATCAGGTTATTTTAAATGGCATCGAATGGATCCTATCTTGTTACTGTGACCAATTCTTCTCTCTGTATAACTATGAAATTCCTGGGAGAGAGAGAGAGAGAAAGAGAGAGAGCATATGAAAGACCCTGCTACTGTAACAATAAACTGCATTGCAATGACAACATCACTAAAAGACCCAACGCACACAGAGTTGAAATCATAGACTCCGTATGTGCTCAGTAACCAGTGTAAGAAGACCTTCACTGCATGTTCATGCCA
Source organism: Chaetodon trifascialis (assembly GCF_039877785.1). NCBI lineage: Eukaryota > Metazoa > Chordata > Actinopteri > Chaetodontiformes > Chaetodontidae > Chaetodon > Chaetodon trifascialis. The sequence goes on from NC_092056.1 coordinate 13,801,212, forward strand.
AAAACTAATACTGATATTGAGCTTCAGGCCCGGTTTTGTGAATAAAATTGTTCCAACCTTTTGCAAACATGGATGTCTACTCTATTGTGCAGAATCTGTACTCATACCTGTGCATACATGTATACTACTGTTAGTCTGGGTTTACCAATTAGCCTTAATCTACATATATTTATAGTAGAATTCAGGGTCTTATGCATGGCTGAGGTGGAAAAGCTTAAACATTCAGTGGTGAGACTAAAAACTGCGTCAAGCAAAGTCATCAGATCTGAAGACGTAAAACAGGTCTGTCTGGCGCTCTTTTAATTACATCATCTTGTTGCACACTCTTCTTCTGCAATGGTTTAATGGCACGCCACTGGAGAATTAGCGTCATCAGCTGTTTATCTAGATGCGCTCAGCTCCAAATATTAACATAACAGTGGTGGATGGAAACATGCATTGATTTGCATTTGTTTTTTGTCTGAAAATTTGTTTAAAATTTGTTCTAAATATGGATGGAAACCTGCCTTATGAGGGCATGTGATGTAGTTAGTGGTGTGACGTGTCTCCCTGATTAGCTGGGTTAGTATAGCTGTTTCTCAAATCCATTTTACACACTAATTCGAAGCAGGTTTTGAGTACATAATGTATTTACAATGCATTTAAAATGCAAATCTCCACAGTCTTTTCCTTCTGCTAGTTAAGGTGGGTTTTGCCAAGAAAGCGTACCACACTTTGTTTCAAGTTTGTCGGCGACTGCAACATTGCAGGTGCAGAGAAAAAAAATGCTCTCTAAGTCATATAATCAGTCTACACCGTACCATGGCAGTCCTCAGAAACACCAAACCACAAGGGGAATGAAGGGCATTGTTCAGTGTAAATGCACTTAACTCCTTGGCTAAACTTCTGCTGCATCCCTGTAGCTATGGCCTCAAAGTCATTTTAGACAGAACTGACAGGCTAATCTTGCCCCTCCCAGGCACTCAGTGAAATGATGCCTCTTCCTAAGACTTCAGATCCCAGCCTTACTGCCTCTCTGTCCTAATATCTCTCCTCTCATAACAGCACAAGCAGAAATACAAACACACCATGGCATATTGCCATGACGCTGGTGTTTTTAAGATCAAATGCCCAGGCACATAAAAGCAGCATTTCCTGCCAAAACACAACCCCGCAAACACATACGCACAAGCGCATACGCAGCCACACAGATAGGCGCACACAGAGACAGACACACATTCAGCACTACAATGGCTGTCGCAGGGCTATTTCAATAATCCCCAGCATGTATGTTTAATGGTGAGGGCCCAACAGGAAATGATCGGCAAATGAAACGAAGCAGCGGGTTATTACGTACCACTCCGGTGTCAGCCCAGGCCTCCCCACCATTAATTTTATTGTAACTCATTTCTGCGGCCAGAGTGGAGCAGGATTTAATGTTTCCATTCCCTACTCCTGTTCTGCATGACAAATTGTTTTAATAAACATATACTGGGTCATAATAAAGTAATAATAATCCTACCAGTCACCTTATATCACTGCAGTTAAATTTTCCCATAAGCCAACACTGGTTACAATGACAATTACATGGTAGCCAATCCTCAGCAAGGCAAACACAATGGGCAGATTTAATATAGTTTGTAAATATGATTAGTGTGCTGTCGTGTTATTGGAGTCTAGTATTTACATTTCTCTTCGGGCTTTTTTTTACAGTACAGGATCAGCATTAAATAAAGCTTTCGCTCCTTTTCCTTCCTGCTCTCTTTCTTCTACCAGAATGCCTCCCCTCACTCCCCTTCACAACTTAATGAAAAACACTGTTGACCGTTAATATTCCACGGATCAATCACCATTTTTAATTTTGCGGATAAATGTGCTATTGTGAAACCCTCAAAGGTCTCTCCCACCTTGCGTACGTGCGTGTGTGTTCATGCATGCATACTGTATTTGTGTGTCTGAGGTTTGGTTTCTTAGTGAAAGGGGAGGGACTGTGTTCACATAATGGCTCGTGGTTATTTGCAGGGGCAATTTTATGCTACAATTCAATTATTGCCTAAATTTGTTATTAGCTTCCTGAAGTCATTGCTTCTACCTGCAATTTTTCTCAGACATTTACATTACACACACAACAGCAGCATGCTTTGTGTGTGTGTTTTAAATACAGTAGGGTTACAGCAACCTTTTGAACTTGTGCAAATAAGAGAAGTAAATACTGGCCAGCATGTGCTGCTGATACAGACAGTTTGGATTAACTGCCTCCTGATACTGTAGAACATTATGAGGGACTGTTTAAAACAGCTGTTAGTTTTGCCTGTCAGTGCACACCTTGTGGCCAAAAGTATGTGGACCATATAAGTTTGTGTATTTGTCATCTGGAGCTGTTTTTCATGGTTTTAGCGAGGGCTCTAAGTTCCAGTTAAGGGAAACCCATTAATCTAAACCCCCTTCACTCCCTCTGGGGTGAATTCTGATGTATAAGCTAACATGAATTGTGTGTAAGTTAACATAACCTGATCGATAACTGTAGATGTCGTTCTGCCTGTATAGGTTTGCATGTCATGTTGTGTTTATCTGAGGCTCTGTGCATATACTTATTTAATTTCCACAGTCAGATGTCTCCTGGGCCACTACTACATATGCAGGCTGTTCAAGTTTGAATGACAGCATGTTGTGTTGTTAGGCGTTGCTTGATACTGTATACATATTGAAATGTTTGGTTGTTGTTGATTGAAATGTCTGACTAATCCGATGAGGAATGGCTCGTGCAAATGACGAGACACTAAAATATAGTTCTGATGGCGAGCCAGGCCGTATTGTGTAACCTCAGTGGCCGACCTCCCTAATGCTCTTGTGGCTGAATGGGAGTGAAGAGAGTTCCAAAATATTGTGGAAAGTCTTCCCAGAAGAGCGGAGACTGTTGTGGCAGGATATTAATGGTCATGGTTTAGAATAAGATGCTCAGCTGTCCACGTAATTTGGTTGGCTGTCTGCATACTTTTGGCCAACTTGTGTATCACTCAGTGTATTCTCATGGCAAAAGCTCTCACAGAACATGAGCATGACATTTGGTAGATTTAAGAGTAATTCCTGGCTTTACTATATGGTAGTTTCTTTCTCCTGTATTTTTACTCAAATAACAACATCAGAAACAAAGTCTGTTCATCAGCATCAACACCAACAACAAAGACACTCAGTGGTCCACAGCGAAAGATAGAATCGTAGGTCCAGTACTGCTTCATCGCGATTGTCTTCCCAAGAAAACTGTATTAAATCCTCCAAATAACCCAACACCAACATTTGTTCGTCTGTGCCTTCGAAAACCATTACGAATCACTATTAAAAAATCAAGTCAGTTTCATTATGAGACAACACTGTTATCAAGGTTTGGCTCAGCTTTGTTGTTCAGCTTTGTTGTCATGGTTAAAATAACAAACATTCAAAAATAACAGCTGAAGATTTAAGACAGGAAACAAACAACCTCCTGTGTTGACGTCAAAGGGCTTGTTGACCCTTCCATCCACTCCAGCTTGCTCCCATGCCTCCATGGGGCACTGGCTGAAAGGACTGATGTTGTCGCTCCTCTCAAGTTTATAAAAATGCAGAACAAACTACTACAATAGTTTGAACAATGGTTGGGGGGGTTGGACTTTTACCTGTTACCTGTTACCTGGCTCCTCTAGGTGACAATCTCTCAGGCTGGATTTCTCAAAAAACTAGTTCGAGGAGTGCCCACATTCAAATGGCCACATCTTCCTCAAATATTTTCAGATTTCCATGTGTGAGACATCATTGGAAAGCTTAGAAACTACACTTTCAGAATCTGTAAATAACTCCCCCGGGAGACTTGTTGCTGGTTTTATCGTGGCTGGTCGCATTTGTGGTTCTGGGGCACTGACTGAAAGGACTGATGTTGTCACTCCTCTCAAGTCTATAAAAATCAGAACAGCATATATGCTTACAAATAAGTTTCAGTGATATTTATGTAAACTCTGGCTGTTTGTCAGGACTTTGATTCCTCAAAGTCTGTGAATGGAGGAGGTGTTAACTCATAGTGGTGGTCTCAGATCAGAAAATAGTAAAATTAATCATTTTGTAATGGTTTTGGAAGGCAGTGACAAACAGTGTTGTCCTGCCATATTTTGTCATTTACTTGTTAACATCAGTATGATGTTTCAGCTGGACAGACCTTTTTATTTTAGTATTTCATATTGGATCTGAATATGAGTGTTCTTGACTCCTACAATGCAAGTTGCCTTGCCGTATCAGTCTTGTGTGGAGTTTTGATGGGTCTGGTATGCGTGGTGATTCGCTGTGAAGTTGGGGACCAAAGTCTCCTTTGTGTTGTATATCGGCCTGCCTGTCATAGCTCAAAGCAGCACCGCTAATTGTTGTCAAACGTCAATCCAGTTCTGCTGGACACCCTCAGCAGTCATATCAGGAGAGCGAAAAAACACAATTCGACTCTTGGCCGATCATTCAAATGGGAGGCTTTTCTGGCTCACTCCTGCTGGTAGCCTTTAGTAGCCTCAATTTTCCTGCACACATACCAGCGACCCATCCAAAAACCAGAGTGACATGAAAGGGCTCTCTTCCACCACATACGTGCCATTGACAGTTGAATGAAATATTTATTTATGAAATCTAAAAACATGTATTCACCCTTGACACGAGATTCTGGGAACATTGACTTCTGAAGCACCTCACCGACACCAGTGCCTGGCCCTCCAGTGAGTCAATTATGATGGCTTAAAGGAATGTCTGCCTCTCTCTTCAAGTGTCTACTTGGCCCTAATTTTTCATCTCAGACTCTTTTCATCTGATTCTGTGCAGAAAACATGAAAATAGTCGAGGCCAGTTCTTTTTAACCTGCGCGCAAAACTCAAGTCAAGATTGACCTATGGAGATTCTTGATGTACGCACTTCAGGGGCTGGTTCCTCCTTTTCTTTTCCGTGGATGGATTACATTTGAGTCATCTATAGTGTTGTCAGGTGATTGTTAATCTCATCCAGATGCATATTCTTTCAGGTCCTGATTATTTCAGGTCTCAAAGTATTGCTTAGATTGTTTGTCCCACCGGCCTGATCCTGTTTTTACTAACTGATAATATTTGAGTTGGCACAGGCAGTTTGAGCTTCCACTGGTTGTTGCTCTCATCACCAAAACCTTTGAAAAGGATACACAACCTCTACAAATGAATTCATGTTTCTGTTTATTGTATTTCATGCCTGCTGCCCAGTGCAGTGTTGGCTTCCCTTTTTATTGTCTTGTTTTTGCTTTGCAATTTTGAAAGAGAAACAAAAAAAGTGTCATTTGATGAAGTGTGATTACCGTCTCAAGCTATCTTTTATTGGTTTGTCTTGTGGTATACATTGTGTGTAAGTGCGCAGAGGCAAGCCACATTATTCTTGTGTTTGCAGACTGGACGGGGGCATGTGTCAAAGACTTGATGTGTGATTTTAAATTCTAAGATATCATATGTGTCGTATGTCTGGCAGAAACTAATGTTTGTGGAACGTGGAAATGAAAGTGTGGATTTCTTCCTGCCACTAATTTATTGTTTTTATTGTTTTTGTTTTTTCAAAAATCCTTTTGTTTTGATGTGGAGGTTTGTTATTATTTTCCAGCACAGATAGTCCACAGAATAGCCAACATGACACACAGCAGACTGATTACTGTTTGACTTTGCAGCTCTCTTGCAGTTGGGGACTGACTTGATAGATAACAGTGAAACTGGATCAGATCAGCCATCAGATTTGACACTGGCCATGAATAGTTTTAGCGCCATGAGCCTTGGTGCTCACTTCACTTCTACTGCTACTCTCACACCTTCCACACACTGGATGGCCCACTCTTTTGGATGGGCCATGTCAGCCAGGTAGCATCATGCTGGAAGATGCTGCAGTAATCAAAAATGGGTAAATCAGTTTCCACCTTCCCAGTGGACAGCAGGAAATAAGAAGAGTCTGCTCTGGAAGTTGGAGAGCATTGTGACATTGAGATCCCTTGCATGAAATTACCTAGTTCTTTCATTAGACGCAGAATAAACTCAACACTTCCCATTTAATCTGCGGGACTTTAAAGTCAGCATCTTGACATTCGTGAAAAGAAGCGGAGGAGAGAGGCTTTAGAGACCTCCCTGAAGGGCAGGCATGAGGAGAGGCAACCAGAGATGGTAATGTAGCTGTGTGAGAGGGGGGTGCAGAGGTACTTGAGGCAGTGGAGAACTCATTTCAGACCCAATCCTAACCCTCTCAGTCACTCAGTCATCTCTCCTTACAACTCAATACTAAGGACCTGTGTGTCTCTCTGTCTGACACTCTATGTAACTCTTCATTATCCTCCAGCCAAATTCAACACGGCCCCCTCCCTCACCCCACAGTGGTGCAGTGGTGAGGGCCCTCTTTGTCAGCCCAGAGTCAAACAAGCTTCCCCCACCATGAGCTTTCCACCATGGTTGGAATGTTTTCCTGTTAGTTTAAGTCTCATCTCAACTAATTAATATTTTTGCTTATAGCTGCTGTAGTTCCCGTGGGAGGCCCCTTAATTAATCATTTATAAATCTACACAGCCTCCCAGTTTATTAGTCTCTGCCTTTGGCGTTGGCTGACTGCATTGGGAAACCGCAAATGATTAGTTACAGGAATGAAAGCCTTTTTTTCCCCCCTCTCTCCCTCCCTTGTTTGCAACTGATTAGGGCCTCACACAGAGGTATTTCCACAGCCCTGCTCTGCACTTTAATTCATTCGGAGCACCTGACACATTATTCACTCTCCCACCTCTCTGATCCTCTGCCTATTGTTTGAACCAATGTTTTTCCTCAGCTGCGTCGAGGCATGGCGATCAGTTAAGGCTCACTCTCAGCCCAGTCGTAACAAAAGCCACAGCACCAAACATGGAAGAGGGGAATGAGATCACTCGACCACAGGCTGAGCCTGGGCCGGGCCGCCATGGAGGCAGGGTGATTTCTGGCCATCCGTTTGGGATCATGTTGAGGGCAGGGCTGGCGATGGGAGCAAAGCACATTCACAATTAATTTCTTAGAGCGGGGGACTTCAAGCCATGTCACAGTGCTAAAGCTGTCAAGCTTTTATTGGAAAAGGGGCAATATTTCCATCAGTTTAACAGAAAAATAAATTAATTGAATCAACTGAAAGCAGCATGGGAGATTTTCATAATGTCTTTGCACTCTCAGGGAAGAACGCCTCATGCAACAGGGTTCCTTCATCCAATTAGACCTCCGCTGGCTGGCTCACACCAGCCTCGCTCTGCTCAACATTCCACCTTATCGTCGCCTTTTTATCCCTTTTATCATCAAAGTGACTGCACTTTACTTTGGCATATAGGTAAAGCTAGCAAAACCTCCTAGAGAGATGGACTAATTACGTTATAAGAGTCACACTGTGCAGCTCTGGATAGCCTGCTACGGTACACATCCACCAGTGGTGGTTGATCCTAATGTTGAAATGATGTGAGAGAGTGGATGTTCAGTATTAAAACATATTGCAAAGGAAACATGGCATAAAAGGCACTGTATAATAGCAAAATCAGGCCGTCAAGCTGTAAAATATTACTTGATTAACAGGTTTTTCTACTCCCAGAAGGCCTCAGTTGTCTGTCCAAATATGGCTTATCTAGTTTGCACCTAACTGGACAATGGGGGGCTCATCAGAGAGTTATTTGTTAATCAGCACAGCAGCACACTTCTCTCACAGATAACACGCAGAAAAACATAATCATATGAGAGTGCGGGAGGGAGAGAGGAAGAGGGGCTTCACAGGCAAGGTAATTACGTTCGTATTCGTATACATAGTGACAGCAAATGTGTGGCTGTTTTTGTCTGCATGAGGACCAATTACTTTTATTGAAATATGGTGCAATTTCCTTTTTTTCTACTAGCAATGGGTCCATTACTAATGCCTAGGAGACTAACTAGATCAAAGAGCTAGCCTGTATAACTCCATCTGCACTCTCTTGAGCACTGAATGTAGACATGAGCTACACTCCTGTCATTGCTTCTCTTGATGGTGTCATTATTTCAATATAAAATAACTGAATATAATGTATCTGAATAGAATGCATCTGAAACACCATCTCTCATGAATCAATTTGAGGAAGAAAACGTATATAAAATGACAAAATAAAGAATTAGTACTGATGACCAGCCTGTGGAAGATGGGGTCAGAAATTAAACACGATACAATTTGGTGGACAACATCAATACTTAAGAATGATTTTGTGTATTACTGTAAATGCTCAAAAGTCATATAAACATTGTTTCTATGACAGATTGCATAGCCTAAATATTCATCCATTGTGTAAACCACTTATCCTTTTCAGGGTCACCAGAGCAGCGCAGTAGAGTGAACAAAAGGCAGGGTACACTGTGGATAGATTGCAGGTCTGCCACATGGCTAACACAAATAGACAGACAAGCACATGGGCAATGCTGGGTTTGCAGTGCACCTAACAAACCTGCACGTCTTTGGACAGTGGGAGGAAGCCACACTGGCACAGGAAGTACATGCGAACTGCACAAATCGAAAATGCCCCCCAGCCAGCAGGTTGGAAACCAGCTCTGGGTTGTACCAGCTATGGGTCATTTCAACGGAGTAGGATGTAGTTTACATGCCATTTTAAGATTTGCACCAGCTGAAATAGTTCCAAAGCAGGCAGGCACAAGTTACATCTAAAATCTTACACCTAGACCTTAGTAGGTGCAAAATCCTCTGTACAATGGCAGTTGGCACATTGTTCTGATAGGTGGGATAAAGAATTCTACTGGCTGTTTTCCATCTGAAATGCGTTCTCCATCATTTAGGGCTGTCAACAAATATTCAAATTTTGAATATATAGTCAAATCATTCTCTGATGTCTGCCCCTCCTCACTAATTTGTTGAATTGAAGGGTTATTTCAACCAATCCAGAGTTGATGATGATTGTCTGGTGACTTTGGTAACAGTGATCTAACAACTGTTTGTGGTTAAACAAAGAGGATCTTACTCTTTAACACAAAGGTCTGTCTCTGTAGGGATCCTTTCCATACTGTTGTCACACACTTAGAATAACAATCTGAACCTGTCAGTGGCATATCGGGCCTGTCAGCTGCAACGCTCTCGCTCAGAACTGAACCAATTTCAAAAATTGTTGTCTCCATTAGTCTCTTGGACACAAAAACATGGGAAAATAGGGTCCATAATCAGATAATGTTTGACTGGAATTTCTTCCGTTTGTCTGGGACATTGAAATCATCCAGAACACGTGGCCCAGCTCGGAAACCACCGCACGAATTGGAAGCTCTGCACACGTCACTTTGATTGATTGAAAATGAAATGTAGGTCAAGCTGAAACTAAAATAATTCAAGAACACAGTGTAGGACATTGTTTTATTAGGTATGTCGATCTTTCAAAAGATATGTTCATGCTGAAATGTTATACATACATTTATTGTACAAAAATATGGTTCAGACCTGTTTTGTTTTTTTAGAAGGAATAATCAAACATAATTTTTGGCAAGTTTTGACAGCCCGGGTAACAGTGCACAAAGTAACATCAACATGGCCTCACACTATGTTAAAGGGCTAGCAAAGCTATCTTGACAAACTTTGATATTAGATACATTATAGTGTTGGCAACCAAATTATAGTGTTAGATAACTTTAGAATTAACAACTGCTAATTTATAACAATTTGCCACTGCAGCCTATCATTATGTGTTTGTTATAATGCTGCAGTTTTATCTACCCAATAATTATACTGTTATATAACCCTATGCAGTATTTGATGATTCTGCCTTTCAATTCCACTGTTGTTACTCTCATTTACTCACTACATGTATATAAAGGATGTATAGCTATAACCTGACCATAATGCTCTGTGCCAGATTGACACTGTGTTACGGTTTTCACCAAGGTTTCAGAACAGGACCCAAAGATGCAGACCAGAGAGAAGGCAGGTAAAAATAACACAAATTTATTAACAACGAAAAGCGCACTCAAAAGGAGTGGAACCAACAACAACAAAGTAAAAGCGCGCTCTTACAGAGTGGAAATAACTAAGGGAGCTCTGTATGACGGGTCTGAGGCAAGGCACACGTGGAAGTGGCAGACAGGCAACTGAAACAAAAGAAACACACCTTTAGTGGTGGAGAAAAAACACATTAGCACACTCACGGTAGCTAGAGAGACAGTACTCACGATAAAGGATCACAAACAGGCCTGGAAGGATCTCGGGAGGAAGGAGACTGGAACAATCCGGCGACAGCTAGGAGAGAGCTCTCTCCTTAAGTACTGTGCCTGATGAGCCTGATGAGCAAGCAGTGTGCACAGGTAGGCGGAGCTGGCCAGGTGTAGGACACACCCAGCTGCACAGGCAGGGGAGGACAGACAGACAAGAACAGACAGGAAAAGGGAAAAAGGAAACACAAGGGAGAGACACACTGCCAGTTCCTAACACACTGGCTAATTTTAGCCGTCGGTCTGTTTGCTATTGTGTGACAAATGTCATGATCAATGTATGGTTTAGTATGGAACTGTGCACCCTAATGATTTATATATAGCTGCTGCTATGGGCCACAGAATCATAGGAACAGCACTTGGCTCTGTGGTTATTTTGGTATAATGTTGACCACTTGAATCTCAGGTCATGTGATGCCCTTGGAAAACAGCTGTACAACAATAAATACATTTTCCCATTACAGATGGGAAACATAACATAACATTACAGATAGTCCAAAATAAATGTTTGTTGAGAAGGACTCTAATGAGCATGTTCTATGAGCCCCAAAAAGCAGAAGTCTGAACAACTTTTGGCACAGGTTGGCTCAACCCTGTCTCCCCAAAATTACACTCATATACCAGTTTGTGTTTCCATGTTAATGTTGCAGGAAACTTCAGGGTTAGGTTTGGATAACCAGTGTGCTTTGGTTGAGGTGTTAAGACCACACTCTTCCTTACCATAAACCTGCAGTAACTGATTTTTAGGGCCAGTTGTGGGCAAAAAAAGTTTTGAACATATCATTGACATACTTTTTAAGTTGTTCACTTTCACTACAGCAACATTAACATTAATAACGTTTAACAGAACAGAACAGATTAAATATGTTGTTAGCATCAAATGTTTTAATATGAACATTTTGTGACTATGTTCATTAAAAAGTTTCCCTATCATGTTGGTAACAAATGTAATTTCAGCAGCGTAGCCAAAAAAACCTTGATGCTGTTCCAGATTAGTTGTCTATGAATGTCATTTCATGGGGACAGCTTGGCAAACAGCTTTCACTGGAATGGACTGGATGCCATTTTGGAACAATGCATCCAGTTACATCCATGTTAGAAACCAGGACCTTCTTGCTGCGCTAAACCACTGAGCCACCCCGTGTGCTGCCCCTGATCAAAACATAAATTGCTTTTTGTTTGTGATCATACCAGAGACAGCCGGTCTCAATCCCTTTGTATTTTCAACAATTGAACTTCTTCAGTGACGACTCGTTAGAAAGCCTTGGTGCTTTGTGCCTTTCATGTGTACAAGGCTGAATGATGAATGGCAATAGAGCAGGCGTATAGAGAGAATAACATTTTTAATTTGGGTGCTTTGGCCCTGTTACATCAGATGATTATGCACTTAACTGCTGTTTGCGTGTTGAAGGCCATGGCTTAATAGGTAACTGAAACACAGCAGCTGTTATTGGGGGCTGTCATTTGGATGTTATACACTGCACAGGGGGTGGACACAGTCACAGCAACACCTGTGTAATATTATGCGATTTGGTACAACAACCCCACAAACTACTAATTAAAAAATAATCATGGAGTTGAATCAACACCTTTCTTTGACACAGCGTATCATTATGACCTTATAAAACGTTTATTGCATTTGCATACAGTATTTATATTTGCTTTTTTTCGTGTCCACCCCATGCATTTAGTCCCATTTTGGGTTTTTCCATCCATCCATCCATTTTCTGGAGCCTATCCCAGCTGTCAACGGCGAGAGGCGACCCTGGACCGGTCGCCAGTCGATCGCAGGGCAACACACAAGACAGACAACCCTTCACACTCACACTCATACACCAATTAACGTAATGAGCACGTTTTTGGTCTGTGGGAGGAAGCCGGAGTACCCGGAGAGAACCCACGCATGCACGGGTAGAACATACAAACTTCACACAGAAAGGGCCGACCTGGGAATCGAACCAGCAACCTTCTTGCTGTGAGGCAAGCACTGCATTCTTTTTATGTACAAAGCACTTCTTGGCAAACTGCCGTTGTATTTTTACTACATGTCTATTGATCGAGAGATTGGGGAACTGGCTTTTTAAATATTATGCTCCACAAAAGTGAAACAATTTGCAGAAATTGCAAAATGGGACAGGCTGGTCCCTTTTGTGCAATGTAGGACCTTTTAAACTGAAGCAGTGTGAATATGTGGTTTATTTATGTTGTATATATACTATATATGGATTGTATTTTATTTGTATACCATAGATATATGTTGTATATGTATTTAATTCTGGGCAACCTTGAAAAGACAGCTTGCTCTCCTTGACCTTTTCTTGATTTTAATAAAAAAAAATAAAGGAAAAATAGAGGGTGAAAAAATGAGCAGAATTATTCTGATAATGTCACAGAAATAAGATCCTGAAAATTTTCCTGTGGTTCTTCTCCAGAAAACTGCTAAGAGTTAATATTACATGTGATTTTAGCTAAGTCCCATGTGGTTGGCTTCAAAGTTAAAATAACTTAGAAGTATCATATTGTTTTCAGCTGAAGTGTAAGACAGACCCTTCGGGCAGGTCTTTTATTCTTGCTTTGTTGTTTTGATTAGATTTTATTTCTCAAAATTGCACAACACACAGCGCAGACTTTAGCACACAACTAGAATAACTAAAAGCAATATCCTTTGGAGTGCTGCCTTCTTTGTGTATTTATACCCACCTTCTCCATTATTTCTTGCTGTGTCTTCCATCCCTCTGTTGCTTTGTTGAACACCTAAATTAAAACAGGTGAAATATTGAAATCTGTTTCATGAATGATACTGCTTGTTGCCTTTGATTTGGTTGTGCAATAATGAAACTCTTATCACTCCTGCGAGCTATTTGGTTGTGAAATTGCTGCACCACAAATCTGACACATTAGACGCCATGATGTGTTTTAGAGGAGATATACAGTAGCATGTGCAAGTGTGTTGTCATTCTGAGGCTTCTTCTTTGAACACTGATAACAATAGACCTCGGGCCTGTTTCGTGAGGTGAGTTCATCATCGTCAGACTACAAGACTTAAAGATCGCTGCCATGATGTGTAACTGCATTAATAAGCTACATAAATGCAACAAAAGAAGCATCGGGTGAAGCTATATATGTGAAAATTAAGACTGCACAGAAAAAATGTATTTGTAAGGAAGAGAAAATAGTTCTTATTAACTAAGAATATATATACATATATATATATATACACACACACACACACATATATATATATACACATACATACATACTACATACATATATAATTCAAATCAACAGTATATATCGATTGATAATATGGTCAATGTCCTGGCTATAAAGCAGGGTGTGTTTGTTATCAGAGAACTAGTGTTATGACATGTAACTACCATTCTATTTTTTGTTTTTCACTTTAATAATGGATTTTTTTTGTTCACTTGGGGCAGCATAATAAGCTGTTGTGATATAGTTGTTGCTAATGTGTTTGCATTAGCACATTGCAAACACAGCCAGTTGAAGAATCTCAGGCTACGTTCAGCACTGCAAGCCGTAGTGCTCAATTCAGATTTATTGTCCACATTTGAATTTTCTGGTTTGGCAACTGACATTATTCTTTAAATGTGGCCAATGTCAGACTTCACTGTGAATTGCTCACAGTCCTGAACTGACTATTGAACTGACAATAACACGTCATATGACATTACACGCAGCCCGCTGTCATATGGAAGTGAACATGGAGGCCGCAGAAGTCAGCATTTATGTTTTTTTTTTCATAAGCTGACGTGTAGTGGAAGCTAGCAAATTTGAACGTAGATGATAACGACGATGAAGATGAGGAGAAAGAGAGACAAATCTTTAATTTTGGCTTTTTGGGCAGCAAGCGCAGCTACTTCTGCACGGAGGCATGTGATGATGCGGAGACAGAGCCAGGAGTGATGGGATCCTGACATGAACTACTTCACAGAAACCGATTTCATGTTGTCATTTCATGTTTCAGGATGTCAATGGCTGCTTTTAACTTCACCTGTCAGCGTCTCTCCACAAGAGTCTCACAACAAGACACTTGTGATGTAAAAGTTGCATGAATTCCAATGTGACTGTTCAGACTGGGGTCGCCTGGCAAAAAATCAGGCCTTGCAGTGTGAACATAGCCAAAGTCTAATATTCAGTCCCTTTTTAGCCATATTTTGGTCTCCACCAACTCCAGTGAGAAATATTGGCTGCTAAGTGCTATGCTATGTTCACCATGCTACAGTATGACTTAGAGCCCCACACAGTACACTGATTCAAGAACTCTTTTGTTTGTCTTTCAAACTGTTAAATCAGAGTTTGTGTTCTCAGCAGGCTTGTGGTCATGCTGGGTTCTGGTTCATTGCATCCAGCTGGTGCTTTTCTCTTTTAAGACCTGTGTGTAGGCTAAGCAGTGAATGTGAAAGCAAGCAATGAAACTGTCTGTATTGCAGCTGTTTTATTCATAATGTTAGATTTTACATATATATATGTTTTCATGTTTTTGGTTTGTGGTCTGGCTAACGGTGTTTTGTTATGTGAATCAGTGTACGCCTTGTGATGCCAGACTTCAGAGAAATGTGACAAAGTGGGATCAAAGTCAAGAAAGCCTGTCGCAGACTTCATTTTTCTGCTGTTTGGTGATGTGACGGGTTTATCAGTGTTGAAAAAATCGACAACAACTGAATGCTGCAAGCGTCACTGATGGGAGCAGTGACAGTGAGTCAAAACAACAACATGAAACTTCCGTGAAACCAAAACAATACGCTAAAAGATGATAAAAAGTTGTGGAGAGCTGAAGGGAACTGCAGTGGGTTGATAATTCTCAGTGGGTTCATTACTATGAGCATGCCAATCCTCATTATATACTGTATATCATCATTTAATGCATTATATAGACATATTGATTAAAGCAGCTTTAAATTTATATTGCAGTAATTTATCGATGCATACCCGCCGTGACTCCTATTTTCCGGAGAGTTGCGTCGCATCGGGCCTTAAAGTTCAGCCTATCCTAAAGTTAATCTACTCAAAAGCAGGTTAGCCATGCAGCATTGGTTACTGTGGTGAACCACTATCATTAAAAGCAAGATCCAAAGACATGAAGTTAGATCACTGACGCAATAATCCCATTCTTTAATCCAGGCCTCTGCTCAAAAACAAGCACTTAATTATTGTAAGTGTACTGTACAGTTTGCTGCGAAAAAAAATAAGGGTGCAAGAGGAGTTGTTAGAGTAGTTTCTTCCAAAGTAAGGTTTGCTGTGTTGTCTGTCTCCAGAGTATAATTTCAGTATTTGCTTCACATTCAGCACAGCGCATATTCTCAAGGCAAAGTGTGAAATTAATTGAGTTACTTGCTGCCTAAGGTATCATCTAAGAAGTAAACTTTTGCAATAGTTGTGAGGAGGATTGCTGGAGACTGATGTGTTTATGTCCAACTCAAAGTTTAATACAGTAGTATTAGTCACACATGCAGACATCAGTATCCAGTAGCAGTAAGCCTCGACACAGATACTGTGAGAAGAAAAGGGAAGAGACATGTGAGTGTTGGGCGAGTCATTCCTCGTGGCTGATGGTTGGAGAGAAAAGACAGAGAAACTTTAAAGCGTGGGATTTGTGACATGATGTCCGGCGCAGTCTTCCTAATCTGCTTTAATAGAATCCAGATTTCTTTCACTTAGAGATGAGAGTCACTGTGATACTGTGCTGAGGCATCATCTGGGGTTGTGGCCGTCTCTGATAGGACAGAGAAATATCAGACAGGTATGAAGACAAAATAGCTCCTGTGTTCTTTTTGAAGCCTTTGCAGTGGGAAATGAAAGGAGCTGTGAAATTATTATTCATATTTGACCACTTCAGTTTTCATGACATGTTAACAAATTATGTGAAAGCTGAGGGGCCTAGGAGGACTTAAGTACTATTATTATTCACAGTAAATAATGCTGTCAGTTTAATAACATAACGCATATAGTACACAGGTAATAATTTCTACTATGAAAGTACTAGTGTGAGTTAAATTCCAATTTTATATGCATCAGAGCTGAAATAAACAGATAATGAAAATAATCATTATTTGAAGCCCTACTATGCATTTGCATTGTTGACTGGTGTAACGTGTAAGATTTTTGAACATCAGTGAGAAATCTGAGCAGCTTTTTGCTTTATTTGACATGCGTTTTGCCACAAAATGCTACCACTTTTGGCTTTCATGCTTAAATATATTGTACAGCTTTTACTCTCATGCATTTGATATCTTATACAGTCTTTTAGACCCCAGATGGTTGTGGGTCATGGGAGCAAACGTGACTTAACGTACCATGAATAAAACTTTAAGACATTACCTCTTCCATCAATGTTTCTGCCTGAGTCATGTCAGATTGAAAATCAATGGTGGACAATGAAGACAACAACTCCCATAACCCCACACTACTTCACGAGGTCATCAAACCACGACACCCCTAGTGCCAGAAATTGCAGCACATAGTGTGCATCTAAATACTGGATTGAGTTTCACCCTGCACAACAACATATCATCTGCTGGGTTGTTGAACATTGTAATCACAAATGATTAAATATCCTTTTCTTTTACGAATGTCTACACCTCTTTCACTATCATACAGCACATCAGGATGAGGGATGAATTAATATTTGAGATAGCTACTTAATTATGCATTTAAAAGGACGGTGAGCCATTTTTGCACTGAGAGCTTCTACATGTAAAGCAGGGCCCTTTCACAGGACCTTCAATGGTTTTTGTGGTGTCACTGTGGACCATTACAGTGAAATCAGACCATTTTGATAATGGCTTTCTATTAGTGACCTTGGCTGAAAGAATCACAGATAATCTACATCTAAACTAATGTATTTTGTCCTCACAAGGACAAAGAATTTGGTTTAGAAACTGGCACCTCCCCAAACAGAAGCGTCCGCTCATCAGTGATGTGTACACACACACACACACGCACACGCATGCACACACACACGCAAACACAGACACACACACACACACACACACACACACACACATATATACAGTATATACACACGGCAATGTCAGTGAACAGTGAGAGGGCAGCAAATCACCCTCTGACACCAGAGGAATAGAGAGAGCCAAGTAACCTTGTAAAAGACAATCACTGGGGCCACAAATTAAATGAAATGGCTAATAAAATTACTTGGCACACCGTCCACTTAATAAGGAACAGGCATGTCCCAACTTTAATGCTATTTACCCACCTGACTAAAGTATAACACCGATTTGGCACCTATGTCCAGATTGAACTGGAAAATGACTTGCTAATCTGTTTAGGTATTTGGAGTAATTGGGTCTGGTGCCAGTGAGGGGGATTTCCTTGACTGTTGAAAGTCTCTGCTAGTAGTCCATTCCCAGCTCCTTGGTATAATTACTCTGACAGAGCTGTGGCCACAGGGCCTGTGAGCAGGGCTGCTTTTTAAACTGTAAATTATGAAGGATTAGCATTTATGAATTTTAAATCAGGACTGTGGTAGGAGACACTAAAGCTGCTTAGTGATTGCAAACGGCAGCGTCTAAGCAGGCGGCTCTACACCCCTCACTCTCCAAGCTGTTCACTGTGTGTGAGTGTGTATACGTGCCCGTGTGTGTGTGTGTGTGTGGCTGTTTATTCAAATGTGGCTCAGCATAAACACAAAATGCTCAAACTGGACTCCCACTATTCGCTTAAAGCAAATAAGGATCTGACATCTTAACATCAGCCACATCCCAGCCTATACTGTGTGTGTGTGTGTGTGTGTGTGTGTGTGTGTGTGTGTGTGTGTGTGTGTGTGTGTGTGTGTGTGTGTGTGTGTGTGTGTGTGTGTGTGTGTGTGTGTGTTTGAAGGAAAGTGTGTGTGTGTTTGCCTACTCATGCGGGGTGCATCTCCCCTGTCACTTTTTCTCAGGCTGGGGTTCTGCTCCTCACTAGCGTGTCACACTATGCAGAATATCCAATGGGTGATTATGTTAATGTGGGACTTGATCCATGTTAAATTATGCATAATGGATTGATGTGGCACAAAGTCATCAATTAGACGGATATCAGCACTAAAACGTGTGACACAGCATAATATTCTTTTTTTGCTGCTGTTTTTGGTTTACAGAAAGACAGTGAATGACAACTCCAGGACCTCACATGAACACACCACCTCTGACACAGGCAGAGTGTGCAGGGTTACCCACTTTAGCTGTAAGTGTCTGTGTTTGTGTTTGTGCATGTGAGTGTCCATCTGTCTGTGTCAGAGTTGACCTTGCTTTGTTTCGGATTTACAGACATCATGCTCTTCAGTCGAGGTGCGAGTCCATGACTGGCATGTAGTGATATTTGAGCAGTGGGTGAGGCTGTGGGACAGACACCACCGGAGGCCTCATATCACACCTCCAGGAGCTGTCTGCACTAGGGTCGCTGAGCCATGACCTCAAGCCTGCGGTGTTAACTGGTTTACCAGGTGGCAATAGCAGGGGGAGGAGGATTTGGTGGGTTGAGCATTAAAAAGTCCCATGAGCTGATGAACCCCAGAGTATAGGACAACACCTTCTACTCGCCAGGCTTTCACACACGCTTGTCCAAAAAAGCCTAATACATTCTGATACCTTCAAACATAACACTGCATGCACATGTTTCTCTGGTGTTTTACTGAACCGCCTTTGTCAACACAGGCAGCACTCTCAAAACAGCCTATCAGAGCTCCATTCCTGATGGAAGCAACACATTTCTGGAGGTTTAAACAAGCCTGAAATAACACTTAATTTAGGCTTCTTACCTCCCCAACAGCAGGAGCTCTGACCAAGTGGAAATATGATATCCCTTTTGAGATGCGTGCATCAGATGAAGCCAGATCAATATTTATATGATCATCGTTGGAGAGTAACAAAGCACAGTTTTTAGGTACTTGACTTGAATATTTCATTTTTCTGCTCCTTTATAATTCTACTCCATTACAAAGCTGAGGGACATATTGTACTTTTTACTTTTTAACACCGAAAAGTTACTAGTTTAAGATTCAAAGCAAATGAGCACTTCATAAAACACAGAGTGATGCTGTGTTCAGTGCACAAACTGCTTTACTGAGTCATTTTAGACCCTAAAGTCTTATGACATCAACCAATTGTGTAAGAATATTTCAACCTGAGTTCATTTTGAATTAAAACAATAAAATGTATATAATGAGAGATGTTTGATTGTCTTGAGAAAGTAAAGTTTTGAGGACTTTTACGTGTATTCTTCTCGCACAGTAGAGCAACTTTCACTGATGTAAAGGCACTGAGCACATCTTCCACTACCGATAATCATAATTTGCTGCATATAATTTAAGATTTTAATTATAACATATTGTTAGTAAATCAATACTGATCTTTTATGGAAAAAGTACTGTAGCGTAACTCAGTAAGAGGATGACTAGATGTTTTCTGCTTTTGCTGACAGTTAATAAGCAGTGAAATGACTGACAGACTTTGCGGCGTCTGCGCTGACATGTTTACCCACACCCCTGAAGTCTCAGTTGCTGCACTGAAACCTTTTTGTCTTTGGATCTCTGACTAAACTAATATACCTGGACATAGTGCAGAATCATTGCGTAACAGTAACTTTTCACGTGTCATACAATCTGTTTCAATACTTGCTTTATTTTGTGTAAATGAAGCAGAAGTCTGTTGTTCTGCCTGCTGCTGATCTGAGTGTCCAATGAAAGAAGACGTATGAGCAGACAACTCAAACTTGTAGGTGAACAAGTTCTCCAAAATTAACAACAGGTCATTTGTCACTGAACAAACCAGCTGGGCTGTATTTTTGTGTGTGTTTCTTATCCTAACAGCTAATAGCTGGAAGCAACTGCCAACAACCCTCTTCATTGCAGTATTGTTCTCTGAAGACTACTTGTACAGATGCTGTCTTTGAAGCCTGTATCATGAAATGATTGTGTATCAATGTGAGATTATTCCTTATATTTTAAAAAGCATGAAAAATATTGAGCTCCCCACCAGCACAAGGACACCTTGCAGAACATTTTATGAAATCTCTGGTGTTGGTTTTGCAGCTTTGCCCCAGTAAAGGATCCTCTTCTACACTGAGGCATAAGTGGACACGTCTTATTGATTTTCTTTCAAGCCGGATTGCATTGATTGCTGCGAATATGGCAGACGAATCCAGCTGGTTGTGCGTCCACTGGGACAAAGTAGGGAGGCAGACGGGGAGCTGTGGCTGGGTGTGCCACAGCAGGGGGCCAGGCTTCATTACACCAACTAAGAGCCCACAGGCCTGACACAACCCCAACCCCGACCCCCACACTCTCCATCCTCTACTTACCCCCAAATTAAACTGAGAGCTTTTTAATTATTTATCAATACCATGCACTCATCGTGGATCAATCAGTGTGAATGGTTTTTAAACATAATGAAGGAGCCTGCTCCAATGGACTTGTGAAAATTGATCGTGATCTTTGCCATTACGCCTTAAGTAAAGATGAGCTGTGGTGACAGTGGTGTTGGTAATTTGGGGTTTGGGCAGGGATGAAGTGGAGCACCCCAGGAGTGCTCCCTTGCCTCAACAGAAGTGTGCTTCAGCAAAGGCAAACAGTATCTGTGCTGAGAGGCTATCTCTTCCTCCACCATTAATCAAGCTCTTAAACAGGACACCTCATCTTATCATCACATCACACCGTGCTCACAGAAGAGGGCAGGCCTCTTCCTGAGGCCAGAAGTACCACACACCTCCTCAGAGAACACTTCTCACAGCAAATTACACAGGTCCTCACCACTCCCAAGGTTTAGTAAAGCTTGATTCATTGTGCTTCTAAGGCCTCCGAATGAACCTAAGCAACCTTAACTTTCCCTCTCTGCTTCCATATTTCTCTCTGGGTGCATCATGTCAAGCAGAGTGAGGAGCTATTCCATCTGGAATTATTAGCCAGAGACACACAATGCAATCTAATTTCATACCACCACCTTCAATCACTATGAATTCAGTGCCACAGTGGCAGTAAATAAGACATGGGGTGCAGGTATTTCAAAATGAATTAATGCTTGGGGAGGAATCTCTGTACCTGAATTTTATGAAATTAGAAAAATATCACCTGTCGTTCACTTACATTTCTATCCATTCAAGAGCTGTGAGTAAACACTCTGATATTGAATTCGGAAGATTGTTTGTGAGGGAACAAGCCAACATAAAGCAGGACAGTATAATGAGATTCTTATTTCATCCTTTTTTTCTGGTGGGGGTGGAATTGGATTATAGGGGACTTATTTGTATGTGATATTGAGCCCTGCAAAATAAATTCACACCTATTCAAATTGAAATCAGACCTAGGTGCATCAGATAATCCTTTTTAAGATAGTATGAACTGACAGTCCAAGCCCACACACTGGAAAGAAATAATCTATCCCTAACAAAACAGATATATAGCCTACCTTGCCAAAAGCATTCCAAGATTTTTTTTCCAAATATTTACCAGTCAAGTATGTGCTTGATTTTTTTTTTTCTCCTAAAGGCATAAACAGTTGCATCCATATTCATAGGGAATTTGAGCCTGTCTCCCAATCATCATGTCACAAAGAGTCTTAGTAAAAGCGCCTTCCCAATAGCTCAGTTTGTCGCTGGATCAGGAAACCTGATTTTGTTTTGAATCCCAGAGCCTTTTGAGACGTCAGACTGTATCAGCGAAGGAGCCTGTGATGGCTGCAGTTATACAGCATGGCGGCTCCAGCTGCTCATGAATCTTTTTGAAATGGCTTATTTCTGAGGGAGTGTTGAGACGTAAGCCTGAAAGAAGGACAAGGTTTAGTGTGAAGATGAGCGGTGGGTAGCTGCTGCGAGGATGTGATGTGCTCGTGGTGGTGTCAGCGGTTGTGGTGAGACTGTGAGAGGCTCTAATGTGAGAAGGGATGAAGCAGAGAGAAAGAGAGGGTGCTGGTGGTGGGTGGGTGTGGTGTAATGCAACCTTGACATGAACTCAAACTAGATGTGAGTTTCAGACGCATTTCTCCTGATGCTGCTGGCATTCATATGAGCAGCTT